>NW_020838025.1:1292241-1636485 GCF_003676395.1 Aethalodelphis obliquidens
AAAAAAAAAAAAAAAAAAAAAAAAAAAGTTAATAAATAATTCCCTATATTATTTAATACCCACTACATATTCAACTTTCGTTGATTTTCTTAAAAATGTCTTTTTACAGTTTTTTGAATTAGGATCTAAACAAGATAGTTCGCATGTTGTTTATGGTTATTATTTATCTTACGCCTTCCTCTCCCCTTCTCCCCGACACTGGTCTTATTTTTTTCAAGCCATTGGCATATTGAAGAAATATCCCATTGACCCGTACAAAATCCCATTTCCTGGATTTGACTGTTGCTTCTTCGTGGTGCAGTTTAACTTGTTTCTATTATTTATTTATTTATTTTTGCCTGCGTTGGGTCTTCGTTGCTGCTCACTGGCTTCCTCTAGTTGCCGTGAGCAGGGGCTACTCTTTGTTGTGGTGCGCGGGCTTCTCATTGTGGTGGCTTCTCTTGTTGTGGAGCACGGGCTCTAGGCGCGTGGGCTTCAGTAGCTGTGGCACACGGGCGCAGTAGTTGTGGCACGCGGGCTCTAGAGCGCAGGCTCAGTAGTTGTGGCGCACGGGCTTAGTTGCTCCACGGCATGTGGGATCTTCCCGGACCAGGGCTCGACCCCGTGTCCCCTGCATTGGCAGGTGGATTCTTAACCATTGCACCACCAGGGAAGTCCTGTTTCTGTTATTGTGTAGACTTAAAGTTAGATCTAAAGTCAGATTCCTATTTTTTTTGGACCAAAATACTTCATACATGGCATGTATACTTCCTTTGCCCATAATATGCCACTTTTATGATAGTAAGATTAATTCATGACTTTCAGGGGATGGCACTCTGGTCCTTTCACTGTAGTTTTCCTTCAGCATATCCCCTGATAATTTTGGCATCTATTGATGACTGTTGTCTGAAATAATTTTTTAGTTCAGGGTTACAAAATGTTGATTCTATTCCTTTTACATTTGTTAGCTGGGATTCTTCTTTACAGAGAACTTCCCCTCATCCATTAATGCTGTGTGGTTATTCTGCTGGTCCATTTCAAAAAAGCAGGAGAAATGCCTAATTATTTATTTTTAATGATCAATTTTCAGAGGTAAAAGCTGGAGTCAGAAGTTCATTCTGTGATGCATCAGCCATCCCTGCAGGACCGAGATACTCACTACCCCAGCTGTGGGGAAGTTAGGATGTGAGGTGGGTAACGTCTTGACCTGTTCTCTTTAAATCATGACAAATCTGAAAGGCCATCCCAGCTCCCACACAAAACACCCAAACACGAGGATAAACTAAATTCTTTATCATGTTAAGGAAGAGTTATGGTGATTCCAACAAATGGCTCATTTGAAATTTCCTATAGCACTAATCACACAATAGCATATTTGCTTATAATGCATTATACTCTGTTGTATTGATTTGGTAATAGCAAGTGTGTGAGCCAAACCATAATTAAACCAGAATGAAATTGATCTACAGTACATAATTGATAAGATAAAAACGAAAATAACCTTACATACAAAAAAAGTGTATAATAATGCATTTGCAAAAGAATCACTCCTTTTCAACACTTAGTTTATTCGTATTTCTTTATCATGAACATGAACATGGTTTATTATGTTATATTTGGTTCACAGTGCAGCATCCTCTTGATAATAATATGACGTTCTATTAAATGGAATTCTCTATTGACAGGCATTTCTACATCTTTCATAATAAATGTAAAATTAATGTTAGGAAGGATGTGAAGCTGAGTCTTCATAGAAGAATTAGCATTATTGGCAGTGTCATTTTAATACCAAGAGCCCTCTACTTTTTTCTCCTTCCATGATAATTGACAATAATATAGAGCAATTGTTTTCAAGCTGCTTCACAGACCAGCTCCCACCCCCCAGCCCCCGCCCCACTGCACCGATTCCCACCATGGTGAGAGGTGGTGACAAAACTAAAAACAGACAAGATAGGTGGAACTTCTACTTCAATCAGAGCAATTCCACTTTTTACTTGTCTTATATACTAGCATTTCACACAAGCTTTCATTTCAAAAAATGTTCCTGTGTTAACATCACTGTGAAAACAATGATAAAGGGTATAGGTGCTACAAGAAATATTTAAATAAACAAAACATGCCATTGATTGTCTCAGAAAATAATTATGATTTAAAAGGTTTTCTATCTTTCTACCTTCCATAATACAAAAGTGCATGTGTATCTCATGTTATTTGTTTGCTGGATCTCTGTTGAATTTCACATTGAGCCTTATTAGAAATTAGTAGTACTTTTTTTTTTCTGGTCAAAATGGTTCTATGAATATGATGCAATGCAATCATACTCAACTCTACATTAAAGTCAGTATTTTCATAAAAATATTACAATAAACGATGATATTTTAATGTACAATTAAAGTATTTTAGATAGCAATGAAATGACAGAATATACTGGATTGGAAAACATAGCAAACTCTGTGCCTATTATTGTTACGTCAGATTTTCTGATGGAATGTAGAGGACCTGATCTGTTTCCTATTTAGCTTCAATTTTTCCCTTTCATCTCTCCCACCCCCCCACCCCCAAAGTAAAATCCCTCTTTTTCATGTATATTTCTCATCTGAAACCCCAGGACTGGATCTTGATTTGCCTAAGGAGGATGAGCACCTAGAACACACCTAATGGCTTTTGTTGGTATGTGCATCTCAGGTTTGCCCAGTTCAACAGAATGAGTATCTTATGTTCTCTAACTAGGGGAGATATTTTCTTCCCCTCCTGCAGTATGTGATTAAGGAAGTCCCTTTCCGTTCCTGCCCCCTGCCAGCCACAAGGTGGAGTAGCTTCGGAGAGAAGGGAAAAGCAAGGCCAGCAGAGCAGAAAAATGGAAAGAGCTTGTACCCTTGTTAACACCACCAGGCTGCTGAATCAATCTGTAGACTTGCCCTTATGTAACATAGAAAATTTCTTATTGCTTAACCTAGTCTTAATTGGGGCTTCCGTTATTTTCTGGAAAAAAACCCCCAAATCATTCCCTCCACCACCCCCCCCCCACAAAAACCCACCAAACAAACAAAATGGCATTACAGATATAAATATAGAAGGCAGTCGTTATAGTTTTCTTTTTAATCCTAGATTTTACCTTGGAATTCTCTTAATGCTATTCTCTGTTTAAACACAGCTCTGGACAAACATGTTTGCTGGGAATTCTGGGGAGGCCACAGTGCTGGAATTTAGTGTTGGGAGAAACAGAAGCTGACACAGGACCCTGGAGCCATGCTTCTGCCAGTTTACTTTGTCATCTTGCCTGGTTCCTTCTATCTTTACTCCCCTTGACTCTCCAGCCCCTGACATCTGGCTTGTACCTTGCACTGTTTGCTCTCATTAAAATTGGTCTCATCAGTGAGCATGCAACTCTACTGCATGCCAGGGTTTCTCATGTTTTAATTTATTTTGATGACTCAGTGGTTTTAAGATATGAATTGGTTCCCTGTGTCAACGAAGGAATACTAAAGACACTGTGGGCAATTTTAGATAATGCAGTAGGAAATAAAGCAATAGGTTAAGTGCATTTGCTGTAGCTTAAGTAATATCAACAGTGGGAAAAACAATAAGGATCACTGAAGGGAAGAATAAGATAAAGTGTATCTGTGGAGCTGAGAAAGAGTTTCTTTTCCAGACAATTTATTCTTGTTCAGACCAGAAGAATTTAAAAATATATGAAGTTTTTCTTGAGAAAATCTATTAAGAAAATGTGTGTGCACAAAATTACACTGCTTGTTTCCTAGCACATTGCTTAGCCATATCCTCAGCACTGGCAGGAAATACCACATGCCCCTTCCTTACCCTTTCTGCTTACTTTACATGTGCCCCATGTGTACTTTCAACCATTCTCATGACTTCAAAGCCCCTATTCAATGCCATTCTCTATTGACTAGCATTTCTATATCCTTAATAATGAAATGTAAAATTAATGTTAGGAAGCGTGAGCAAATTAATAAACTGGAATTCGTGACTCCAAATCTCAGCTTTAGCCAAGATGTTTCCCCAGCTCAAGATGTATTTACTCAACTGTCTATAGGACATTGCCCCAGAATTTCTGCAGGCCACTCAGTTTTGTCATATCCCACACAGAATTTATTGTTTTTTCAGAAACCAGCTGTTTCATTTCTTCCCCAAGCAAGCATTTACTGAATGCTTAATGTATAATATTCTAGGCTTTGCCTTAAGAGCTCCGACCCTCCAGAAGTACAGAATAGTGAGGAAACTGATACATGAAACAGTAACTATAATGTAATGGTTAATGCAAGGCTAGTTATAGGAGGAGAATGTGTGACCTTGGACATTTTGCATGACCTCTCTGTGTCTCAGTTTCTTAATCTGTAAAATGGAGAAAATAGAACCTCCTCAGAGAGTTAATGTGAGGATTAATTCCATCACTATATATGAAGGGCACAGAACACACTAAGCATTCAATAATTATTAGTTATTGTTATTAATATTATGTTACATCATACAGAACCTGAAAACTAAGCCTTAAACAGAATGTTTAATGGTGAAATATTAGAGCCATTCTATCTTCATTATTATTTAATATTTTTCTGGGAGTACTTGCTAATGCAATTAAATAGGAAGAAGATGAAATATAAAAATGAGAAGGAAAGAAGCAAATGACAATTATTTGCAGAAGATTTGACTGTTGTCTTTGTCGGCTCAGGCTGCCATAACAAAATACCACAGATTGGGTGGCTTAAACAACATAAATTAATTTTCTCATGGTTTTGGAGGCTAAAAGTTGGAGATCAGGGTGCCAGCACGGTAGAGTTCTGGTGAGAACTCTCTTCTTGGCTTGCAGATGGCCACCTTCTTGCTGTGTACTCACATGGTGGAGAGAGTAAGGAAACTCTCCGATGTCTTTTTTTTTATAAGAGCACTAATCTCATCATGAGGGTCCCACTCTCATGAACTCATCTAAACCTAATTACCTCCCAAAGGCCCCATCTCCAAATATCATCACATTGGCAGTAAGGGTTTCAACATATGGATTTGTGGGGAATACAGTTCAGTCCATAACAACTATATATATATAGAAACTCCAAATAATCAGATGATAAAATAATAGAAGCAATAGGTAAGAACTTTTTAAAGTAGCTGACTACAATATTAATATGCAAAAAAGCAATAGTTGTATAACATATAAAAACCACACAACTTAATGGAAGGATTGCGCTTACAATAACAACCAGCAATATCTATAAATAAACCTTACCAAACTTTGTAAAATCTATGTGAAAATAACTTTAAATTGCTTCTGAGGGCCCAAGACAATTTGACCAAATGTAATGATACATATCTTGTTCTTAGTGAGAAAGACATTATTGTAAAAATACCAATACTGCATAAATTATAAGTTTAATATGGACCCAGTAGGGGCTTCCCTGGTGGCGCAGTGGTTGAGAGTCCGCCTGCCGATGCAGGAGACACAGGTTCGTGCCCCGGTCCGGGAAGATCCCACATGCTGCGGAGCGGCTGGGTCCGTGAGCCATGGCTGCTGAGCCTGCGCGTCCGGAGCCTGTGCTCCGCAGCGGGAGAGGCCGCAACGGTGAGCGGCCACATACTTACTTTTTTTTACCCACATACTTACTTTACCTTTTGGTCTCCATTCCTTCTTGTAGCTTCCAGTTTTCATCTGGGATCATTTGTTTACTTCTTAACTAACATTTTTAGAATTTCCTTTAATGTGGGTCTCCTGGTAACAAATTTTCTGGTTTTGTGTGTCTGGAAATATCTTTATTTCAAATTCATTCTTGAAAGATATTTTTGCTGAGTAGAGTTCTAGTTTTGCAGTTACTTTCTTTCTTGTACATGTCTTCTGGCTTCCATCATTTCTCATAAGATGGCTATCAATTCTGTTGTTCCTTTGGAGAGAATAGTTTTCTTTGGGTACTGTACAGCCACACCTTGTTTTATTGCACTTCACTTTATTGCACTTTGCAGATACTGTGTTTTTGACAAATTGAAGGTTTGTGGCAACTCTGTGTCAAGCTATTTTTCCAACAGTATTTGCTCAGTTGCTAGTTCTTGCAATATTTAAAACTTTTTCATTATATTTTTACGGTGATCTGTGATCAGCAATCTTTTTTTTTTTTTTTTGCGGTATGCGGGCCTCTCACTGTTGTGGCCTCTCCCGTTGCGGAGCACAGGCTGCGCTCCGGATGCGCAGGCTCAGCAGCCATGGCTCATGGGCCCAGCCGCTCCACGGCATGTGGGATCTTCCCGGACCGGGGCACGAACCCGTGTCCCCTGCATCGGCAGGCGGACCCTCAACCACTGCGCCACCAGGGAAGCCCTCAGCAATCTTTGAGTTACTAGTATGACTTCCTGAAGCCTTGGAAAATGGTTAGCCTTTTTTAGCAATAAAGTATTTTTAAATTAAGGTCTGTACATGTTTTTAGACATTATACTATTGCACACTTAATAGATATAGTGTGCAATATAGTGTAAACATAACTTTTATATGCACTGGGAAACCAAAAATTTGTGTGACTCACTTTATTGCAATATTTCCTTTATTGTGACGGTTTGGAACTGAACCTGCAATATCTCCCAAGTATTCCTGTATTAGTCTCAGTTGCTGTGTAACACATTACTGCAAACTTGTTACCTTAAAACAAGACACATTTATTATCTCACAGTTCTTGTGAGAACTGTTCTTCAGTTCTTGCGGGTCAGGGTCAAGCAAAGTTTAGCCAGATTTTCTGCTCAGGGTCTCACAAGGCTGCAGTCGAAGGGGCAGCTGGGGCTGCAATCTCATGAGTCTCAGGATCCTCTTCCAAGGTCATTCAGGTTTTGGCAGAATTCAATTCCTTGCAGTTGTAGGACTGAAGTGCCTGTTTTCTTGCTGGCTATTGGTTGGGACTGCTCTCAGTTCTTAGAGGCCATCTGGTCCTAGCCACGTGGCCATCTCACAACATGGCAGCAACTTACTTATTCAAGTCCAGTAGGAGAATCATTCTCCACAGTCTGCTACTAGTGAGTCACATAATTTATCATAATCAGAGGTGTGGCTATCCCACCACAATTGCCATGTGATGTAACCTAATCAAGGGAGGACTATTCCATCATATTCATGGGTCTGATTCAATGGGAGGAGATTATACAGGGTATGTATACCAGGGGGTAGGAATCTTGGGAGTCATCTCAGAATTCTGCCTACCACAGCAACTTTCAAGCTTTCTTGTCTTTTATTTTCATTGGTCTCATTATGATACATCTAGATGCGAACTTCTTTTTATTTATCCAACTTGGAGTTCATCAGTCTTTAATCTATGAATTATACAGTTTCATTAGTTTTGAAAAATTCTTAGGCATTATCTTCAAATATAGTTTCTGATCCATTCATTTTTTTACTTTCCTTCTGAAACTCCAGTTATTGTATGTAACATGTTTTCACTATATCCCTTTTGTCTCTCAAGCACTTTTCTCTGTTTTCTAATCTTTGTCTCCATTCTAGATATTTTATTGTGAGCTATCTTCCCGTTCATGAATTCTTTCTTCAGTCAAGTTTATTGAAACCAAACACTGAGTTATTTTATCTACATATCTGTATATTATTTATTATAAGGACTTGGCTTACACAATTACAGAGCTGACAAATCCCAAGACCCGCAGTCAGCGTCCTGGAGACCCAGGACAGCTGATGCTGTAGTTCCAGTCCAAATGCCAGCAGGCTAGAGGCCCAAGAAATATCAAAGGAAAAAAATTGATGTCCCAGCCCAAGGCAGTCTGGCAGGAGAAGATTTCTTCTTACTTGCAGGAGGGTCAGCCTTTTAAAACACTGAGTTCTTAATTTCTGTTATTATATGTTTTGGTTATGGAGCTCCCATTTGGTTCTTTTTCACATTGGCTATGTAATTTTTTATAGTTTTAAATCTTTGGCTGCCATTTTTCTTAGTTCTTGAATACAGTCACTTTAAAGTCTGTGCCTGATAATTCTAATTTATGGAGCCCCTATTTCTACTGGCTGTTGCTTTCACTGTTTGTCATTCATGGTGCTTTCTTGCCTCATGTATCTCCTCATTCATGGTGTATCTTCATTGATGATACTCTTGATATGGCATTTAGAAACCTGTTTGTAGAAATCATTTGAATCCTAGGGTAATATTTTCTTCATACAAGAGAAATGTTTCATCTGATTCTTCTAGTCTCAGTTCAATAGCAATTTCAGATATTTTTCAATTCAACTTCAAGAAATAAGATTTTCTGAGTTACATGAATGATGCCAGCCAAGCTGGTCTGTATTGTCTGCCAACTGTTGTCTACCTCTGGCTCTTCCTGATTATTAGGGTACAGCCCTTCAGGATTCCTACTTAAAGGGAGGTGTTTTATCAGGACCTTCATGCTCAGCTATTGTACTTGAACTTTTGCTCCCTAACCTTATGAAGCTTTCAAAGGTGCCACTCAGCCTTTCAGCTGCATCAGTAAAGGCAAAAGTAGTCTCAAATGACAGGCTTGCATCGCTCAATTTCACTATTTCCCTAGATGCTGGGCAGCCAATTCTTTACTATTTTTTAGCTTTTTCATGCTTTTGAGTGTATGTTTTGTATTTTATTCAGCTTTCCTAGTTCTTAGTAGGAGGCTGGTCCAAATTATCTAGTACACTGATGTTGAAAGTGGAATTCCCCAACTTTAATTTTATGATATTTTTGCATGTTTGTTTATTTTATAAGATTTTAAACTTAGGAAGCATTTTCCTCCAGAGGTTTGACAAATATTCAGTTTTTTTTAAAAATTTATATGCTTTAACTTATATATCTATATCTATTTCTATATATATGTGTATTATTTCTTTTTTTTTTTTTTTTGCGGTATGCGGGCCTCTCACTGTTGTGGCCTCTCCCGTTGCGGAGCACAGGCTCCGGACGCGCAGGCTCAGCGGCCATGGCTCACGGGCTCAGCCGCTCCGCAGCATGTGGGATCCTCCTGGACTGGGGCACGAACCCGTGTCCCCTGCATCGGCAGGCGGACTCTCAACCACTGCGCCACCAGGGAAGCCCTGTGTATTATTTCTTCAATCCATTTCCAACCAATATTTGGGTATGTAATTCTCTATTAATTACTCATACATTTGCCTAAGGGAAACTAAATTTATCATTCCATTAAAGTTCCACATATTATTTATTTTTCTTGAGTCAAATTTGAAATTACTTAAATGAGAATATGTTAGGTTAACTGAGCAATTACTACCAGAATATAATGAAAATATGCACTCTAATAGCTAAGTTAGTTGCTTAAGCTAATGACTAGAAATTTATACACTTTCTTTTGCCCACATTTTTTCAGTTTTACATTAGAATGTGTTGTATTGCAACACTACTACAGACTATGGAGACTGCTTTCAAAATTGATGAACCAGAAATAAAAATAAGGGTCATCCAGAGTTTAGCTCAGTATCCTGTTTAACGGATTTTTATCAAATTGAATATATTTTTGATTCTCCTCTATTGCTACCTTAAGCAAAAATAATGAGAGAAAAAAAAATTTTTGGAACTAAGAAAGTGGGTCAAATAGTTTTAGGCAGTGGCTTTGCATATGTGTGGCTATCTCTGTAGGTATTTCTTAGAAATGAAATCAAAAGTACCATTATCTTGATAAAACTCCAATTTCAAGCACATTAATCTTATTATATAAGGGTCAATTTATAAAAACCATTATGTGGTTTAAGATAGATGTATGGTAGGTAAGATATTCTTCATCTAGAACTGTGTGCATGTTCACACACTCATATGCACACATGAGCCTATATATTTATGTGGTGGCGTGTGGTGAGGGGAGGCTCTGTGGGGAGGTGTGTGGATAGAGTATAGCTTAGGGGCCATGCAGAGCTGGAAACATAAAATATTCTTACTTGTTTCTATGTGACTGAATAATTCATAATAATCCATAATAATTCATAACCAGAGATACCACTGACATTTTCTGAAGTGACTGAATTTAACATTTGGGTAAATTTATCTCCACTCTTCTGACCTCTGATTTAGACATCATGCAGGATAGTTTAAATCAGACCCGGATTTCCATCCTAGCTCCACTGCTTCCTGTTGTATGATCTTAGGAAAGTTTTATAACCTCTTTGTGCCTCCTTTTCTCCATTGTAAAATGTCAATAATAATAGCATCTATCTCATTTTTGAGAAGATTTGAGTGAGATAAAATATGTTAGAAGCGAAGCAGAATGCCTGTCACTCATCAACATACACAATTATAATTTAATCGTAAATATCATAATTGGAAGAGACCTTTACAGTGCATTGGTCTAACCCCTTAGTTCAAAAGAGTAAAAATCTTAGTTACTGAGATACTAAGTTCAATTTCAAAGGTCTTGCACCATCCAGAGTAGAACTCAAACTTAGGGCTACTGACTCCTAGAAGTAAATCTATTTTCAACCTCAAAAATTATTAGATAAATGAATAAATGAGCAAGTATTTTGAATAAATTTTACAGAAAATATTCAGGATAATTTTAGGTCTAATGGTAATTCTAGAACGTAGGGAATTAGTCAAGTTTTCTTGAATGGGTGAGATTCTAAAAGTATTTTAGGTTGTGTGAACAATTTAGACAGGGCTTTGGAACACATATGACAGTTACAGTGTCTGTAAGGGGAAAAAAAGGAGAAGAAGGGAAGCCAGTGTGTAATAATTTAAATGAAGTACTACAAATTGTATGATCATTCATGAAACACAGCTGCATATGCCTGAAAAAGTTGAGAATCATAAGAGCATGCCCTTTATTTTACAAAAAATTTTGAAAACAGAGCCAAAAGAAGTAAGGACTGGGTAGTTCATTTAATGAGCATTGAATCAGACCTACATTAAAAGTGATATGCCAGTATTTGACATTTCAAGAGCTAGAACATTATCTAAACTTATCACTGCTGACTTATGACCTCAGCCATCTTTATTTTCACTGGGATTTCATGTTAGACTTCTCTCCATGACTGTCACTGAAGTTGAATCTAGAATGCAGCATCTTCCAGGCAGCTGTGTAGTGGGTGGAAAGCCCTGTGCTTCTGAGGAAAGGGGGAAAGTGAGGGTAGAAAGAACTAAGTTTTACAGCCTGTTTTTACCATCTAACTTTAAATCCTTGGAGATGATTAGTTTTTGCTTTAATTCATTACCACAGAGATACAGACATTACTCTTCTATAGTCAAGTCATTTTAAAAGTGCACAGTAAAAAACTAGGCTAATGCACGTTCAGGAAGTGGATCAGTGCTGTGTCACCAGGGTTTTCAGTGTATAGAGAGCTGTGTGATTACTGTTCATGGGAGACACCAGGAGAAAATGTGGAAGCCCTGTGTCTGCCTTAGCAGTCTCCTTTCTCTGAAGTCTCCCTGTCAGGGATCCACCAATCTCAGGTACAGACTAATTATTCCACCATATCAGATATGGCTTAAATTTTTTGATATAGCATGAGTGTGTTTTAATGGTGGGCATTGTGTGAAATGTTAAGATGGGCAGCCTCAGAACTCCTATAAAGAGTGGGAAGAGAACATAATTTTGCTGAATTTTATGCATAAATTATGAAAGGTAAGATAGGATGGTCTGTTTTGGTTCTAAAAACACAGTCAAGACTGTTGACTTCTTTTCCCTCTCAGTAGGAGATACATTCACTCCAGTGCCTCTATTCTAGCCTTCCTTCAATTTACTTGTTTATTCATCCCTACACTTATTCATTCATTAACCAGCATCTCTTGAAGACCTGCTACCTGGCCGGGCGCTGGGCTGAGCTCTAAGGAGACAATGGGAGACCACCGCGAACCCCATACTCATGCAAATACAAAATCAACTATGGCATGTACTACATGAGGTCAGAGAGTATACTACAGAGACATTCAGCTCCATGGAGACCAAATCAGGGAAGGCTTCTCTGAGGAAGTGATGTTTGAGTGAGATCTGACTAGAAATAAATCAGAGCTGGGTGATCAGAGGGAAGGAAGGGAAGAGATGCAGAGTGACAGGAATGTTTTATTTTGGGAAACCTTAGGCTCTGCATTGCTTAATGGGAAAACCACAGTGCATTCTACCCAATGCAGATGATGACTCCGTGCCCTGACACAGCAAAATATCCTGACTTGGCACCATCAGTTCACTCATGCGTGTCATTTCCTATGGGCACTGCAATCTTTTTCCTCAGGTTTCTTGCAGAAATTTTAGGACTGTCTTGAAAATTTAATATACTCTTGCTGTGCTATCACTTCGTCTCCTGTCTCTTACCTCAACTCAAAATTCTTCTTTCTAACCACTGTTACAAGAGACAGTGCAATGGAGGTTTAACTAAACTACACAAATCTAGGATTACTGGTATTAGGCAGGATTCCACACCATTCAATGTACCTGCATTTCATGGGACCTAGAATTAAACCCTCTTCAATCACTGAGTCATTTGCACCAGAGATGCATATATTGTGCCCAAACAAAACCAATGGCATACAAAACTGAACACTGAAATTGTTCCCATTCTCTGAAAGAAACTTTTTTCTTTTGGTCAAGCAGCTCTTAAAAGCGTGACCTAGAATTTCTTTCCCTGCTGCTTTTTTTTTTTTTTCATTTATTTTGTACATTTCAACAATTTCTAAGCTGGCTACAGACCTTGAACTAACAATTGGGAACGCTTTTATAAGTTTCAGTTAAGAGCTTATGAACCATTATGTAGCTCAGCAAGAAAGTGCATGACAGAGATGGACAATTACTTTTCCACTGGAGTTCCATTTCTCTCCTCCCTCTGTCTAGCTGGAGGTAAAAAGGCTCTTAAGTTCATCAAATAAAAGAATGTTCTGTCTCTCAAAAGAAGAGGTACATATGTTCTCAGTAAACCAAAATGTTCCAGTGAAAGCACTTCCTGGTAAAAATGGTATGAAACTGTTGAAACCATGTTTCATATTTGGTTCAGGTTCTTCCCAGTTAGCATTCTTTTTTCATAAAGCTGGGGAGGCAAGCATGTTAAAGCTAGAAAAGCGAGAATCCCTGCTGAAACTGCACTGAAAAACCTGCCAGGTAATGATGCTGTTTCCCTTTTATTTCTGTTTGAGCTGCAATAAAGCTGGCACTTTCGAAACACAAAAGCCAAGTTCCTGCTGTGACTTCCCAAAGTGCTTCTCAAAATACCCGTGCCACAGCTAACACATAAAAAAATGTACATGAATGTCTGGCCAGTTTCCCAGAACCTTTCTGAAAGTACACAGCCCTATTTTCAAGTAGGTTTGGTTTATGATGCTCTGCAGTCTGTTTCCCAAGAATCATGGTATTCCCATGTAGCTTGAAGCTGTGTTGTAGCCTGACTGATGGTCCTGGAGTCAGGCATGTCCACAGGAAAATCCATCATTGACGTGGTCAGGATTGGTTCCCTATCCTAGAGTTAGTCAGGGAAGGTGGGTTGAGTCCTTAGGAGCCATCAAGAGTCCAGGGTTCTATCATGGCTCTGCTAAGTTGATGATTAATGATGGTCTTTTACTAAATGTCAGTTTCTCATCATAAAATGAACACATGAACAAACGAAACCGATGACAAAATTAGAGGTATAACACAGTTGCAGTATGGTCAGATAAAAACACGCCTGGTTGATGCCAGAGCCATCTGGGCACCAGGAAGACTTTATTCAGGCCAGTTTCTATCAATTCCAACAACTTGAAGGAATCTTTCAATCAAAACTTTAAGAATACATCATAACAATTAGTCGAGAATGAACGAGAACTACTTCCACGTTATAATTTTATTAATTAACGTATATACATGGGGTTTCTGACACCATGGTGGTTGGATTTCAGTTTCTCCTCTATAAAGAACTGATGTAAAAGAAACTAGACTCTACTTTTTCCTGTTTTTCTCAAACTTAGGCCACTTCTGAGCTTCTAACATAAGTGTTATTCAAAGCTATTCTGAAACGATGTAGTGCATTTGGAAGTTTGCTTTCTCTTTTTATAATTCTAACTACTAATTATGAAAAAAAATTATCAGCCTGATATGATTAGTCACAATTTCCCCCATATACCAAATTTTGACATGGGAATTTCTAAATAATAAATTCTGCAAAATACCACCTACCTACTTTGTTCTTTAGTCCTCCAAAAACTTCATTTTCTGCTCAGTGCAGCCACTCTCTCTGCTAACAGCTAACATTTACTGAGCTGCTGGTGCAAACCTGGATCACTTCACTTAATGATCACAACTCCATGAAGCAGGGATAATAACTATCCCATTTTATGGATATGCAAACTGAGGCTCGGAAATGCTGACTAACTTGTCCAGGGTCTCACAGATAGGATATGACTCACAAGTCTGATTGTAGAAGTGAAAAGCTGAACTGTCTTCCTGGACTAACCTGTGGCCTTTTAAGCTTTCTGTGTTTCTTCCTGTGATCTGGCCTCTTTGCTTTCTGTGTGCTGTTTTGATAAGCAATGAGTTAAAACTACTTGTTTTTTTTTTGTTTTTTTTTTTTTTTGAGAAGCATAGATTTCCTGATTAGGGGAAAAACTGAAAATAAATTCCCCCATTGGTGATCCCATGACAGCCATGATGTTTCCTGTGCAACATCATTAACTGTCCTCCCTTCCTGGAGCAACAGCTTGGGATGCTATTGTTTAACTTTTCAACACTGATTAACATGCAAGCAAAAAAGTACTTTAACAAAAGTTACTATAGATGTATATTGCAGTAATTTTCAAAGCGGAAATACATCCCACCAGAGGCTTTCCATATGTATGCTTCTCTTTGATTTACTAATCTCCAACATCCTGAAGTTTCTTTTTTTTTTTTTAACATCTTTATTGGAGTATAATTGCTTTACAATGGTGTGTTAGTTTCTGCTTTATAACAAAGTGAATCAGTTATACATATACGTATGTTCCCATATCTCTTCCCTCTTGCGTCTCCCTCCCTCCCGCCCTCCCTATCCCACCCCTCTAGGTGGTCACAAAGCACCGAGCTGATCTCCCTGTGCTATGCGGCTGCTTCCCACTAGCTAGCTATTTTACATTTGGTAGTGCATACATGTCCATGCCACTCTCTCGCCCCGTCACAGCTTACCCTTCCCCCTCCCCATATCCTCAAGTCCATTCTCTAGTAGGTCTATGTCTTTATTCCCGTCTTACCCCTAGGTTCTTCATGACCTTTTTTTTTTTTTTTCCTTAGATTCCATATATATGTGTTAGCATATGGTATTTGTTTTCCTCTTTCTGACTTACTTCACTCTGTATGACAGACTCTAGGTCCATCCACCTCACTACAAATAACTCAATTTCGTTTCCTCTTATGGCTGAGTAATATTCCATTGTATGTACGTGCCACATCTTCTTTATCCATTCATCTGATGATGGACACTTAGGTTGCTTCCATCTCCTGGCTATTGTAAACAGAGCTGCAATGAACATTTTGGTACATGACTCTTTTTGAATTATGGAGTTTCTGATAAGCCCCTGAGTTAGAAATACCCTCTGAGTTGAACCCTGTAACTAAAGGGAGTGTGCATCCTCGTGTGTTGGGACAGAAGAAGGCTGAGCTCCCCTGGTATGTAGTAAATCTTCCCATTACCCTCAGCATGAAATACCGACCTTTATATAGTCTACAAGGAGAGTCCACTTATTCATCAGGGTTTATGAACACAGTGCCAAGGCTCTAGGCTCTTTTTAAGAGTCTACAAAAATGTTTGTGACTAGAAAAGGCAACTAATGGCCCCAAAATATGAAAAGGAAACTGCAAAATGGAAAAGAAAAAATTTAACTGAGTGTCTAAACACTGGAACAGGTCAGCCTTCATATTTCATATTTTCATTACATACGAAAACAATTTATGGGTTAAATTTATTTTAGTATGTAAAATGATTTCTTAGAAATCATAGCTCATTGTAAATGAAATGACTAATTACTATCTCTGAAACTACCTTGCTTATTTTTTCCCTTGCTTATTATCTGTCTTCTACTAGAGGAAGCTCTATGGGAGAAGGGACCTTGCCTTTCTTTTTTATTTTTGTATCTCCATTGCCTGGAGTGGGTTTAGCGTATTTATGAGATACTCAGTAAATATTTGTTGATGAATGAAACACATACACACACACACACATACAGACACACACACACACACGACATACACACAAGATTAGTTACTGTAAGATATCCTATACTTAGGAGGTAGTATATTTTTGCTTAAAGGAGGTGGTGAACCGATTAGCTTGTCTGAGGGCAGGATGACCCTTAAGGAATAGGGATACAATGGAAAAGAAATTTAGGTCCTCCCTGGAACCCCCAATTAGGATGTCATGTTAACCCCGCAGTGCCATGCATCACAAAGGGGCAGGGAGACTGAGTGACAGTTACGAGTTTTTTCCCACGTGCACATAGTTAATCGTGTGTTGTACCATCTGGGGTAATTCTGAAAATTTGGTGATGCCATGTGGATTGTATGTAAATGGGTCCACTCCTGGCAGTGCATAAACAGCAAGATTTCATCGTATAACAGGCTGAGTGAACTGTGAAGCACATGGTATTTGGAACACTGGTGGGGTTTTTTTTTTTTTTTTTTAACTGGGGAAACAGTCACTTTTGCGGCAACAAGGCAGATCCCAGGAGGGTGGCTGAACTTCAGGGTATTGTCACAGTGCACAGAAGTGGTTCACTGTTTGGCTACCTACCCATTTGCCCAGACAGCAACCCCTCTGCTTTCTCAAATCTCATCTTCTCTTCCTCAGCTGCTGTTCTTTCAGAGGTAAAATCTCTTTCAAGCGCTTGCTCTGAATCAAATCTTTTATGCAAGTATGTCCATTGAATCAAGCCTCCAGATGGCTCAAACCTTCTTGTTTCTCCCCTGCCTTGCTGTTCCACTCACAGACCCAGGAGAGTCACCTCTAGAATTGTCGTCTGGAAACGGTATTGCCCAGCAGAGATAGCCTTCACAGAAGACACACTGTACTTTTAGACTTTGGGGGAGAAAACTATAATGAGCTTTAGGGTATTTTTAGGAACTATTATATCTATTTCACATTTGCTCCTAAAAATACAATATGAAAACTTGATTTCGAATACCCATGGGACAAGTCAATTGCGAAAACTTTAGTCAAATCAGAATTTGACAGTATTTGGACATTATTAAATATGTTAAAATATGAACTTGAGGGTTTGGGGAATTTGAGTGATTATTAATTTAAACCTTTGGGGGGTAAGAATAGCTCAGAATTTAAGTAAAATATGAAAAAAATACTCATTAGTTCCAGGTTTATCTGTATTTTTGATACCAAAAAAATTTATTTAGGTTTTGTTTTTCACTATGTCAGACTTTTATGAGCTTTAATCAGATTTTTAGATGAAAATAATATTTATCCTTATTCAAGAACTAAATTTCTTCTTAAAAAACCCCAGATGTCATTGAGATTGTTTACTATGAATATATATATATGTGTGTGTGTGTGTGTGTGTGTGTGTATATATATATATATATATATATATACTTTTTTTTTTTTAAACAGAAAACAGTAATAGCAAGATTACTTCTGGGAAAAAAAAATGCTTAAATGGTTTACGGCTTGGGGGAATATTTTATGTAAATTAATTCTAGTTTTGGCTATGGGCAAAAAATAAAACTGGGCAGTTGAAAATTTCCCAGAGGATAGGGGTAGAAAATCTTTTATAAGGTTTCATTTTGAAACCTAACGAGTGTATGGATGGATAATAACAAAACATGTCTTGGTAACCTCTTTAAAAATGATTCCAACTTTTGGTAGGGGTGATTTAGGGCTTGTTGGGATTTAGGACTTTTAGCCTGTTAAATGGTTTGAATAACGTTTTGGTTATAATACTTCATTCCCTATTGCTCTGTATTTAAATATGCATTTTCAGTGTTCAAACTGCATCTTGGTCCATCAGCTCTTAAAGTGACAGGTATCCTTTCTAACTTGAGGAACACACAGAATCTAATGCTCTTTAGGGGAACATATATGAAAAGGAGGAAAGATATATATATATATATATATATACATATTTTACTTTCAGTACTGTTGGCAAGGATGGTGGAATGAACTGAGGCAAAACAGCTGATTTTAACCTCGGCCCTGTCTGCAATGTTGGGAAACCTTGGGAAAGCACTTAACCACTCTGTAAAATGCGCATGCTCCTGTCTTAACCTACCTCATAGTAACACTATACATGGTGAAGGAAAACAGCATATGTTTCCTTTGGCATATTGGTTATTTTGAAATAAAGGGACTTAAGAAACAGCAGGTGTAAGAAAGACACTCTGACCTTCCTTTTTCTCCCTGAAAGCAGGAGAAAAAACTCTCAAATGAAAGGTACCCTCCCTGTACCAGGAGGAAAGAAGACATTCTTATCACTAGAGTTGGGGAATTGGGGGCTGAAAAATCTGTACAAA
The DNA here is from genome assembly GCF_003676395.1 of Aethalodelphis obliquidens. Classification (NCBI taxonomy): domain Eukaryota; kingdom Metazoa; phylum Chordata; class Mammalia; order Artiodactyla; family Delphinidae; genus Aethalodelphis; species Aethalodelphis obliquidens. Next base: position 1,310,605 of record NW_020838025.1, read on the forward strand.
CAAATCTTGTTAACTAACCCTTATCTTCCTAGTTACTTCATCATTTGCTACCCCTAGCCCAAACCCCTCTGTCTTGCAATTTCTGCACAAATTGATCATTTCTTTGTCTAAGGTGTATAAAAAGCTTCCTGCTCTGGTTACTTCCTCTGGTTTTATTCTCTTGTGAAGTTTCCCATGTACATGTAAAAAATTAGTAAAATTTGTATGCTTTTCTCCTGTTAATCTCTTTTCTGTCAGTTTATTTCTTAGGCTCAGCTGGAGACTCTAAGAGGTAGTGGAGAAATTTTTCCTACTAAGAACATGCCTTGAAAAATGTAAATGCTATAAAACCAAATTGAGTTATGAAGTTGAACCACACGGAAATGCCATTTTTCCAGGTGACATTGGTCCAATAGAGGCGATTCTATAAATAAAGTTTATTATATTTTTTCTAAACCATATATGCATTAATATCTAACTCAGTAAAAAAAAAATGGGACAGTGGTATTGGCCAGAATATCATATTTAGGAATCTGGTTAAGTGCCTTTAGCAGCTATCAACAATTCTATCCACAAAAGATGATCAAGCACCTTTTTTTGCTAGACTCTGTGGTGGGTACTAAGGATATAAAATGAATGAGACAAAATTTCTGCCCTCAAGGAATCTGAATAAGTGCTAGTATTAAAATATATCAGAATCTTCTTTTAGCCAAGCTGAAGGTGTCTTTCTGAAAGATCTGAAGTTTTAATATGAATTTGACAAGAAGCAGTGAATTTGGGCAGTTAAAGGGGCATCTCCCAACACACAGCCTATACAGCTGAGCTAGTTCTGACTGGGATGACCCAACCTGGGCATCGCTCTCTGTATTGTTGCCCTTGGAGACTGCCAGCACTACTCCTTGTTCTCTTTCCATAGGCCCTGAAAATAAATCCTTTCAGGTGTGGAACTAACCCAGGTACTAGTAATGACCCTAAGTTGCCTCCAGCAGTTTATAGAACTGCCAACTCAAAGATGGTCGATTTAATTACTCCCCTGGGTTTTTCCTGTCTTCACCTTCTATGACTTGGATTAGAAAAGGCAAATACCTTTTATCAGTTTTCAAGGGTAGGGGGAAACGATACAGAATATCATATCACTGAAATGACTAATTGGAGAAATTTGCTGGTCAGTTGTAACAAAAAGTCAAACAGCTAAATGTGTCTTCTCATATCCATCAGTGCCCATCAGTGAAGCCTGTATGGGGTCCTAGGTGTCTATTTGATGATACAATTCTTATGTAGCTTTTAATAATAGCTCTTGAGCATTTGCAAAAAACTCACATTTAATCACCTTATTTTATATCCACAAATATATGTTAAATGTCAGAAACCAGTTGATCTGATAAAGGGGGTCTCTTTTTATTTGCTTATTTATAGGAAGAGGCAGAGGTTATTATAGCATCTTTTTTTTGAATTCACCACAATGTGACACTCGAGTAATTTCTATATCTCTGGATGCTTCTAGTTGATGGAGATGCCTTCAAAATACTGGACTTCTAGAAGGAATTCTCTGCCTGAAAATGTAAATCATTCCCAAAGATGTGCACTTGTGAAGTTGTGGAGGGTCCAGCTGACTAAGTATGTGGGCTCCATTTACAAGGGTGTTTCCCTGTGCTTTACTTAGAACACAAGAGCAAAAACAAAACATTTACTTGATTCCTTAATCATTATATTTTCTGTTTCCTTCCTGAAGGCAGTCAGGAATAAGAAAAAATCAAAATCTTACTGTAGGGGACTTCCCTGGTGGCGCAGTGGTTGAGAGTCTGCCCGCCGATGCAGGGGACACGGGTTCGTGCCCCGGTCCGGGAAGATCCCACATGCCGCGGAGCGGCTGGACCCGTGAGCCATGGCCGCTGAGCCTGCGCGTCCGGAGCCTGTGCTCCGCAACGGGAGAGGCCACAACAGTGAGAGGCCCGCGTACCGGGAAAAAAAAAAAAAAATCTTACTGTAATGACCATAGAAACAAACCTCAACATAGTTAAGTATGTGAATATAGAGGTGTGGTATGGAGCAACCCTTTTTGTTCAAGGAAGATATTAAAGTACACAGAGAGAAGAAGATTTATTTCAAATACAGGAAAAACCAATAATTTTACTCCAGCAATTTTGATGGATTCTCACCAGATAACTTGGTTTCCCGACATGGTCTGTAGGCTCAAATAGTGGTCCCTTCATGACCTATAGGCTTGAGATCATTCATTACACCTTTTAGACAGAATTAATTACAAGACTCTGGGAAGCACCCAAGGCAGTATACAAAAGTTCAGCTTATTGGCACTTTGACTAACCTAAAATGAAAGCAGTTACGAATATGCTATACACTGATTCTAACTTAGGAATGACTTAAACCTAAAATGACGACGCACCAACAGTAGTAAGCAGTCAACATGCCCCTTTCCTAACTGTGTTACCTTCATCGCAAAGGAATTTCCCATTCTCCCTTTTACCTTTCTCCCTCATAATTTATATAAAAAGGAAATAGTAGGAAGAGAGAGAAAGATGATGAAGATATTGAGAGAGGAAAATTCAGAATAAGTTTTTATCAGCTTCTAAAATTTCAGCTTCATTTCCATTTGTAGTTATACAACTAGAAAGAATGAAACAGCCAGTATTTGCCAAACCAGGACAACGACCAGACATTTCCCAAACACTGCATTTGTGGGAGGTGTTCATTATGGAAGAACTAAAACAAAACAAAATGAAATACATAAATCAAATAGGTATGTGGGTCTACAAAAGAAAATGTAAAAAAAATTAATTTGAAAGGCAGACCTACTTGTCCATATCATTTGTAAGCTATCCTTTACATTTCGTATTTTTTCCTTGCATGGGAACCATGAGTTCACTGGACCAGGCCTGTTCCTTATTTCCATGAAGCTATGAGACACTCCGTAACTTCTGGCGTATTTCTCTTGATTTACTGCCAACAAACTGTGACCGAGGGTAGGCCTGCGCTACATTTCCAACATCTGCTTTTAAAAGCTTGCAAAATTCCATATATCTTGAGTACTCACATATTCAACTGTTCTCTACCAGTTGAACATTTTCATTACTCTTGATTTTTCCATCTCTAAGATTCTAAGCTTTCACCCTAACTTCTCTCCTCTCATACTACATCGACTTTTCATACTAAGTATGGTCTTTGGTCCTTTAACATGATTTTATTTTCTGATTTATCTCCTGATGACATTTTCACTTTTACCTAGACTGTATCCAGTGAAGAGTTTACCCTTAGATTACCATGACCCTTGACCTTCCTTTATAACTGCTTTTCTAGTTTCCAAGCCCAGGCTTCTTACTCTTCCAAGCAGAGTGTCACAGAAAGCAAATGGTTACTGAAGTCAGGTAGGCTTGAATCAAATTTCCACTCTACTACTCTTTACTCTCAAATGATTTGACTTTTCTGAATCTATCACCTGCTCTAAACATAAAGATGGTAACACCTCCCTCAGAGTGATTATGTGGTTTAAATGAGAAGGCACATGAAAAGTACCCTCATATAATACATGCTATAGGCACTCAGCATTAGTCCTCTTCCTCTAATTACACTCCACAGCTGATGGATGTTGCTGGAAAAAGTACGGATTTAAGCCCACTATATATTCTTGCTATCTAATCATACATCAGACTGTTATTCATTTTTTATTTACTCTTGCTCTAGTCAGGATTTCTGGTTGCCAGCCATAGAATCCACTGTAGCTAGTCTTCTTCCTTTCTTCCTTCTTTCCTTCCTCCCTTCCTTCCCTCCCTCCCTCTCTCCGTGCCTCTTTTCCTTTCTTGCTTGCTACATTGAAGTATAACATAAATATAGCCCAGTGAGGTCTTACATATGTATACACTCCATATCCAGCACCCCGATCAAGACTAGAACGTTTTTAGAAGCCCAGAAGCCTATTCAGTGCCCCTTCTCATTACATACTTCTCTGTTGAGGTATCCACTATTCTCACTTTTATCACCAGAGATTAGTTTTAATTTTACCTATTCCTAAACTTTCATACACATGGAATCACATGGTAAGGACTCTTCTGTCCCTGGTTTCTTTTGCTCAACACTGTCAATGAGATACTTACATGTTGTTATGTGTGGCAGTAGTTTGTTCTTTTTTTAAATTGATATGTGCTGTTCCACGACAAGAATACGTTAAAATTTATTCATTCTATTTTTGATGGGCATTTTGGGTTTTGGCTATTATGAATAGAGCTGCTATAAATATTTTTACAAGTCTTCTGTTAGATATATATGCAATCCTTCTGTCGTGTATTAATCTAAGAGTGAAATTGCTGAATCATAGGGTAGGCATAGTTTAAGCTTTAGCAGATACTCACACTTGAGCTAGTTTAACCAGGAAGGAATTTATTGAGAGAGATCAGATAGTTCAAAGGTTCGATGGATAAACAGTTTTTAAGGCTGAATTTTCAGAAACATCTTCCAGAGCCACATTGCAGAATTAGTCTTGGAAGGGCATTACTGCTCCAGCTGACCCAGAACCTTGTTGCCTCTGATGCAATAGGAAGCTTCCCTCATTGCCACCATCCTTAGAAACGCTCTGCTGGGCTGAAAAGGAGGGTCACCTTGTTGCACCCTGTGGCAGAGGGGATCTGAATGGCCAATTTCTTCAAAAAAGACTTTCAGCAAATATTTCTTTTTTAACCTCATCTCACAACTCAGCCCTCAAAAGTACCTTGTATTTCATATTCCTGAGACCTACTGTAATGAAACAACATGGCATCTCTCATTTCTACCATTACAAGTTTATGCTTCAATTTTCTCAAGATTTTTAAGTCAGTTACCATCCACTCATCTGCTTACTAGCTTTCAAATTTTTGCTAAAATCTCTGGTCTCCTCTTTATCCTCTCTACTTAGCTTTACTCTGGTAGGTTACTGCCTTTTCTCATTCCTTTATTGTCATTTGGTGTGGGTTCAGGATGGGAATTTCCTGTGTACAGTTCACAGTGTTTAAGCGGAAGTCTTATTGCATTTGTCAAAATGCTGCTCCAAACTTTTTCTATTATTTCCAAATCTCTACCTAGTCCTCCCTGTACCCAAGTCTAACAGATGGTCTCAACTTCTATCATCCTGGTTCACCTCTTCCCCATCTGAAAACTTCTCTGTATTGTTATCAATTTAACATATGTGGAAAATTAGGGGGAATAATCTGTCCTTTCCAACGTGAATTCTTTTGCTTGTACGTTTATCTTCCTCTGAGCTCTTGTTCCATCCTACACATACCTCTATTAGCCTGAAATACACATTCTTGGAAATGGGGGTACAACTGCATCACTGCTACATGAAGTATCTATGGTATTCCGTCTTTGAAAGTTGTTCCCAGAATCGCCCTTTGGAAGAATATCTTCTGTTTTCTTCAAATTTCTTGAAGTTATAACTGGCCTTCAGCCACATTTTCTTGCAGCTACAATTCGCATACTTGGTGGCCAGTGCTCTCAGGCTGCAATGAAGTTAATGAAGCTTTTCTTGTCAGTGGCCTGCCCCCAGTGCAGATGTGTCTGCTGATTACTACCCTCTGCCAACTTAGTCATTTCCTTGATGGCACCTGGAACTTGTTGCAAAACGTCTATGTTTATGTCCAATATGCTTTCCTTTGTTTTGTGGTGGTGGTTCTAGCCCCGGCACCTTTGGTCAGACATTATTAGTCAAAACTATGGGCCAGCCATTTGGTGTCCTCCGTAATATAAAATAAATTTCAGGGAGGGAGGTTGTGGAAGACAAAAACACAATTCAGTATGGTGTGGTGGCTGAGACAGCTTAGGTTCTGATATACTAAAACTCATTGGCTGGGAATCTACAACAGCTCTCAGAGCTGTAAAGATCTGTGTTTACCACTGTTCTGTAATAAATTGCTTGTGTGTGTGTGTGTGTGTTAGAATGTGTACATATACACACACACATATATATACATCTACATATATATATATATATATATACACGTTCACACACATACAACTTTTAAGTAAATTGTTTCAGAGACAAATAGCATTATAACCTTAGTTGGAATAGAGTAAGCAGTTCTCTCTCATCTTTCCCTCTACTGACTATGCTTGCCTTCCAAAATGTTCAGATTCTCTTTACACATAAACTTTTCTTCCACCTTGATTCTTACATATTTCTCCTTTTAAAATTCAAACCTCCCAAGATAGAATGTTTTCAATTTCTATACTTCTTGCTCCTTGGAATTTGCTTTTCACCTCTTATCACGTCACTTAAACCACATTCACTAATGAACCAACAGCTCCTAATCCCAGAATCCTTTGCTATCTTTATAGTGTTGATCTCCTTTACCTTCCAGGAGTGTCTGTCCTTTTATCCTTCCTCTCCTGCATGCAAATCTCTCTTCCCTCACTTTCCATTACATTTTTATATCCTAGTTTCCCTCTTTTTCCACATCTTTAACTGATGTTTTCTCCCTTGTACTTTCTCTTAAACATAAGTGGTTCTCCAGATCCTCTCTCTCCTCTCTTATATCCACTTCTCCCTGTCCCCACTCACTATCTTTTGTATGTTTAGCCACATTCCACGGTTTTGTCTTAACTATCACCACTGTGTGAACATCAACATCAGTTCTGATCCCTCCTGGAATCTCCATTTTAGTATTTCCAGCTCCTTGATGGATTTCTCCACTCAAATGCCATGCCAGTATCTCTACCCTATGTCTGAAACAAATCTTTTGACCCTGTAAATAAGTTTCTTTTTGACTTCCTTATTTGAGCACCCCATTTTCAGAAATTCTAACTTATCCTGTCTCCTCTCTCTTTCTTGCTTTCTCATGTTTAACCAGTTGTCAAAGTCCTATGGATTTCTCTTCTCCAATATCACTTGCAGTCATTTCCTTCTTTGTTTCCCCACTGAACTTTCAAGTTCACCCTCACTGACTTTTCTTCACTAAATGGGTATACTTCTTAACTGATCTTCTTGCCTCCTCTGACAGATGAATTCTAGACAGTTCATCCAACTTAACTGCATTAAAACGGAGATGTGACTGTACCTTTACCTTGCTTAAAACCCCTATGTTTCAGTTAACCTATTTTTACTTAAGTAACAGAAACCTGACACAATTGCCTTAAATAATGATGTTTACCTTAAATAATCAGAAATTAGAAAATAGCGTAGTTTCAAGGCTGATCTGTTTGGTTGTTCTGTGACAGATTCGAGAACCTATTTCCTTTTCATCTTTCACTGCACTGTTCTCAATTTGGATCCCCTAGTGGTCACTAAATAGATGGCTGTCTCAGTCCAGCTATATCATCTAGATATAACAACATCTGGACATTTCATTGTGCTTCTATATTTTATTAAAGTGTGATGAAACCTTTCCAAGCTTTATCCCCAGCATAATTCTTCTCACATTTTGCTGACTAGAATGGCGTCAAAGGTGGCTGCCTGAATATTTAATTGGCAAAGGCAATGAGATTACAACAATGGGTTTAAGATAATCAGGAATTATCCCCAGATTAAAAAAAATTATTTATTTTATTTACTTATTTTTGGCTGCATTGGGTCTTCATTGCTGCACGTGGTCTTTCTCTAGTTGCAGAGAGTGGGGTCTACGCTTTGTTGTGGTGCGCCTGCTTCTCATTGACCTGGTTTCTCTTGTTGCGGAGCACAGGCTCTAGGCATGCGGGCTTCAGAAGTTGTGGCATGAGGGCTCAGTAGCTGTGGCTTGCGGGCTCTAGAGCGCAGGCTTAGTAGTTGTGGCGCACGGGCTTAGTTGCTCCGTGGCATGTGGGATCTTCCTGGACCAGGGATCGAACCTGTGTCCCCTGCATTGGCAGGCCGACTCTTAGCCACTGTGCCACTAGGGAAGTCCCCATCTCCAGATTTTTATGAGCTGCATTCTTGTACAAACTTAGAGTCTTGTTAAAAAGGAAGGAGAGTGTACTGGTTGTTGGATAGGAAACTAACAGGTTTGAACTGCCACCTCCATCTCATCCCTTTTCTTTCTCTACTCCTTACCCATCTCTTTTTCCCCACCATCTCTATTGTTTTTTCTCTTTCTTTCTCATTTTAATTTTCTTTTTTCTTTAGTCTGTTCTTAATAGTGCATCACTGGTCACATCCAGCTTTTCTGAAGTTTCTGATCTATGAAAAGAGTTTCAGAGAGAGAGATATTTTTTTCCCTATGATTCTACAACATACTCTAGTCATATCTAATAGATTAGCCAATACAACATTATTGTAATCTTTAATCTGCAAGAGTATACTCCATATACTGTAAGGGAAAGAGAGAGGAGTATGACAAGGGTCCTTCTCTCAGAGTTTAAGACTGAAGTGGGCCTATGCCACATTTACAGTTGAAAAGTGTGAACTGACAGTAATTTAAGTATCTATTTAATAGTGGGAAAACACTGACATATGAAATCCAAATGGACTAGAGCAACATCTCTCTTTTGGAGTGGCAGTGAAGGTGATGGCAAAATTTATATCAGTGGGACAATAAATCTCTCTGTAGGTCTCTTAGGGATAAAAGGAATGAAAATTTAAGGAGTATTCCACCAAAAAAGGGGATATAAAGAGAGTTCTGAGGGGAAGAAAGGGAGTTAAACCACATGGCAAGATCATGGACCTTAGGGAGAAAATGGGAAAGTAAGTGGTTCCTAGTGGAAGGAAGTCTAATGGTGTTTTAAGACCAAGGAAATTGAACATTTGTTGTTAAGCGGTTTGTGCTTCTGTAATTTAAATGTCCTCTACTGCTCCAAATCTGAAGTACAGTCTTCTTATGTAGTTGCTTTAGGAGGAAACCAAGGAGTGCCATGTGTAAGTGAATATGGAACAGAATTTACAGGTGCACATGGAGAGAGAAGAATGAGGTTGAAAGTTTCAGCAGGAGCCAGAAGTTGAAGCCAAGACATGGCATTGGAGCTCCAAGCCAGAACTTTCCAGGAGAAAAAACAGTCCTGGTGCAAGACTAGCCTTCTTGTAAAGTGCAGAATAAAGAGCTCTAGAAAATTTGATTCATTTCTCACAGGGTGGAGAACCCTCAGCTGCCATCTGGATTACATGTAGAGCACCCAGTTAACTGGAAAAAAATGAGACCAGGTTAGGGCCTGCTTACAGTAGAGCATTCTATAAATGTATTTTCCTCCTCTTTTACTTTAACAACGGAGGGGAATATGCCGAAATTAGAAACAAGCAAACAAAAGGCATCAGCTTTGAAATTAGGCTGAACTATCTTCAAGTCTTAGCTCTATCTGTTACTCAGTGTGTGGCCTTTGGTACATTTCCTAACCATTTAGGTCTTTATTTTCCTCAGGAGTAAACTGATCATAATAATATCTGCCTTGCAAGGTTATGCAGGACACAGCATCTGGCAGATAGTAAGTGCTTAATTAATCGTGACTGTTGTCATTGTTATTTCTGCTAATAAAAGAGAATAGTTGTCATGCACTCAGTATGCTGGGCATGGCTCCTGGCACTTTACTTGATTTATCTTATTTAATACTTACAACAAAGTCATAAGGTAAGTGAAAATATCTTTATTTTACAGATGAGGAAATGGAGACAGGATGGTTGGCAACCTTCCCAAGGTCGTATAGAGTCCAAGTCAATGTCTGAAACCAGATGGAGCCCATCCTCCCTAACCAGTAAGCTTTGGAAGAGAGTAATAGGTCTAGGGATCATCAGAGTGGACTTCCCTGATGAGGTAGGCTTCACCTTGGTGTGGGAGGATCTGCAAGGTTTGCTGAGTCATGCCTCATTTTTAAACAAACATGGGGAGGCAGGAATACCCATCATACATCGGGATGAGAAGGGAAGGAGCAGGAATGCAGGAAGCTGTGGAGGTGACATGTATAAGAAAGTAGGGGGAGGGAGGGAGGAAAAGTTTGTGGAACTTTAGGCAAGAGATTTTAGGTTCAGTGGGGGTGAGGTTAAAGAAAGGTATATTGTCTTGAACTTCTAGAGTATCAACAGGTTGTGAGTTGTGTGAACCAATTGATTGATTAAAGTTAGTTAAAAATAGTACATCTCGGGCTTCCCTGGTGGCGCAGCGGTTGAGAGTCCGCCTGCCGATGCAGGGGACGCGGGTTCGTGCCCCGGTCCGGGAAGATCCCACGTGCCATGGAGCGGCTGGGCCCGTGAGCCATGGCCGCTGAGCCTGCGCGTATGGAGCCTGTGCTCTGCAACGGGAGAGGCCACAACAGTGAGAGGCCCACGTACCGCAAAAAAAAAAAAAAAAAAAAAAAAAGGTCCCACAAACAAGCACGCACATTTCAGTGCTTCTAGCTTTGCCCATGTGCCCCTGAGCAGCAGTCTTTCTGCCATGGCTCTTCTGCTCTTCTGGATTGCATTGGTGCGTCAGGTCACGTTAATTCTGCCTTTCTCTGTATATGTTCTGGCTATATTATAGAGAACTAAACATCAAGCCATACACTACGTCCTACTATTATGCTTGAAGACTTACAAGTTATACAGTTGGGCTGAATGACATGGGCCACGTTTGTGTCATTATCCCCATTTCCAGATGAGATTATGGGACACACCAAGACTAGCTGAGTTCATGCCCTGTCAATGATCAGAGCTGAACTGTACTGAAATAGAACACTGTGTTTCTACATTTTATTGTAGTTTTCTCTTTATCTGACCATGTCTCCTGTTTCTGTGCTGCAGCCACAAGGAAGGGGTCTAGTAAATCCTTACTGAATGAGTGGATATAATTATACTGTAAAGTAGCTACATAAAAAATGACTATAAGTAATGACTATTACTGAATGAAATGTTCAGTAATACGCCTGACTTGACCCACCCGTTGTCTGGATAAATTTGTATTATTCATCTGTTAGGATTATTTTCTTTGAGTTCTCTCTCATCTCTTGACTTCTCTTACATACTTGACATTTCTTTCCACCAAATCTATGCCCTGGCTTTTGCCGCATCACTGCACCAGCAAATGTGAACTTGGTATGGTGAATGGTTATAAAATGCAGCAGTAATACCATGGGCAATGAAAACTGACTTTTCAGAATATGTCCTATTTGTGAATCAGGTTAATTATTTAGCAAACCATAAAAATAGCTACTATAACCATTAAAGCGTGGCTTTTCCTCCTCTTAAAAGAACTGTATGAAAAAATAATTTTAGGTACTCAGATATGTCCTACACTTGTAGCTGGAGGGGCCGTTAGGGATAATTCAGTCCTATGATGACAAAGCTTATTTTTTCTCTTTACTGTTAAATTTTACTCTGAATTACAATTATGAAGCTAATACTAAGTCATTATTTCATGAAAAAATAAGATCTTAGCTTACAAGGTTATAGAATGCATTGTTAACGTGTTACAGGGTTAAGAACTACATAAAGATTTTTCTTTCCCAAGAATTGCTGCTCTCTTTCAAACCAGTAGAAATGGAATAGTTAAGTAGAAATTATCTTTCACCCAAATGTGTCTAACATATAACTTTTAAACACCGAATTCTTTTCAAAAGTGATGATAGATGACATAATAGATTTGCAAATTTTCATTCTCTTTTTACTCTTTCTGACAAGTCATATATGTCATATGATTATTTCAGAGCCCATAAAATCCAAAGTGAGAGTCACAGACGCCAGTGGATGTTAAAGCTGGTGACCTGGAACAGGCGCTGATGTAGGTGATACACATCTCAGCCGTTAGAAAGGCTCCATTCTTTGGCTACTGCCTGCTGAGCTCCCACTCCACTTCTCAGCCAATTTGTGGCATCTCCGCTCTTTCCAATGTCCTACAGATCTCAGGGATTAAACTTCAGCTTAATTATTTTTTAAGTCTGCCCTGGGGCTTTTCTTCCCTCCAAATATGCTTGTCAGGGAATCAGAGTCCTTTCATCTCTTACTGAGTCCTTGCATCTTTTTTCTGTTTCCTTTTTTACCATTCTGTGCAATGCAGAGGATCCTTCATTTCAAGGATCTTATGGTCAATTTTTAAAAGGAAAGAGAGGGCAACAAAAAAATCACACACACACACACATTTCTCAGAGTCACTGAGACATGAGAAAGAGTAACTGGCAGGATACCTGGGCAAAGATAAACCTAGATAAAATTCCAAAGGAATGTTGCTTATATTGTGCAATTTTGAGTATGAAAACCTTAAATCTAATAATCAATCCAATAAAATCCATCTGGTTAAGGAAATTATGTTTAATAATAATTGAAAGAGTTTTTTAATTCTAGACTCGTAAAAGAATTTGTTGAGGGCTTCCCTGGTGGCGCAGTGGTTAAGAGTCTGCCTGCCAATGCAGGGGACATGGTTCCAAGCCCTGGTCCAGGAAGATCCCACATGTCACAAAGCAACTAAGCCTGTGCACCACAACTACTGAGTCTGTGTGCCACAACTACTGAAGCCCGTGAGCCTAGAGCCTATGCTCCACAACAAGAGAAGCCACCACAATAAGAAGCCCGTGCACTGCAATGAAGAGTAGCCCCCAGTCACCACAACTAGAGAAAGCCCATGCACAGCAACAAAAACCCAATGCAGTCAAAAATAAAAATAAATAAATAAATAAGTTAAAAAAAAAATCCACCTGCCAATGCAGGGGACACGGGTTCGAGCCCTGGTCCAGGAAGATCCCACATGTCACAGAGCAACTAAACCCGTGCACCACAACTACTGAGTCTGCGCTCTAGCCCGAGAGCCACAACCACTGAGCCAGCGTGCCACAACTATTGAAGCCCACGCACCTGGAGCCTGTGCTCCGCAACAAAAGAAGCCACTGCAATGAGAAGCCCATGCACCACAACAAAGAGTAGCCCCCGCTCGCTGCAACTAGAGAATGCCCGCGCACAGCAACGAAGACCCAACACAGCCAAAAATAAAATAAATAAGTTACTTAAAAAAAGAAAAAGAATTTGTTGAGAATAACTAAATTTGTACTCTGTAACAAGAATTAGATACTGTGTAAGAACTACGGTCTGATTATGAATGGTCAAGGGTATATATGATAGTAATAGCTATCATCTAATGAGTCATTATTGCAGAATTAAGTGATAATGATTTTCTCCACAAACACCTGACACTATATCTATCCCCTCACTCTTAGTAAATGACCTTGCCACCATCCTCACAAAGAAAATAGAAATCCTAAAGTGCTAGGCATATACTTGTTCTTACTAATCATTTATTTCACATGACAAAAGTCTCTGATTCTTATGTGGATAAATATCTTATTAATTCTTTAAACTAGTAAAATGGCTTTAACAAAATGGTTTTAAATAAAATGGAGGTGGCTACTCTTTTTTTTAACAGCTCTTCTTTTCATTCAGACTGAGCTCTAATCCAAACACAAATATTTCATACTAGATTTCTGTGCCTGATACAACTCATGTTGTTTCCTCCTTGGAATGCTTTCCTTTCTGAACTCCTTTCCTCTGCTCACCCGCCCACCTCCAACTTGTACATATCTTGAGTTTTCAAGTCCTATCCATCTTCACTTTTTCCTTGGAAAATTTTTCTCATTCTATGACCTAAGCTTCCTCCTATCCCAGTAATCCCTCTTACTTCAGAACTCATATTTTCTGCATCTCTCTTATGGTATGTTCTTATATTTTTTCCGTATTTTAGTTTTTTGTGTGTAAGCTTTATCTTTATTATACTGTGAGATCCTTGGAGCTATCTGTGTTTGATCTTTTTTTTTTTTAAATTCCTCATTGCACCTGGCATAGGGCCTTACTCAGAAAAGAAAATCAATCAATATGTGAACAATTTAAATCAATCAATTCAATGAACAAAAGATTGTGATGATCAGTGAGGAAACAAGGACCACACAGGAGCCAGGAATTAAATAAATAAATAAGGCAATGGATCAAAAGGGGCCAAGAGGAAAGGAACAAGGAAAAGGAAGATCTGGAGAATACAGCTCAACATTAGATGATTCAGTTGAAGTAGCTGAAATTGTAGGAATTCCAAAATCAGGGGCAAGTTAGGTGGCTCATATGTTGAGTCATGAAACCTCCCTGCTTGAAAGAAGGGTGCTGGTTGGCTTGAATAATTGTATTAAGTGGTTTTCCTTTTTTAATCTAAAGTTGGATGAGGAAAATGGTGTCTCTTATGACTGGGAAGATATGAGAAGACATTTCAGAAGTGAAACCAACCTTGGGAAGTAGAATGATAGCCTGAAAAGGGTAAACAAAAGCAGAGCAAGAATTTTGTCAAGCTTCTCAAAGATAAATGGGAATGCAATCTCTCACTCAAAATCTTTGAAATCCCAAAGAAAGAGAGGGTACAAAGTAAAAAGATTCAGTGGAGTGGTATTAAATGGGAGCCTAGGGAGGCAGAAAGGGTAGGGACAAAAAAATAAAACATAGAAGTTTTCTGTGAAGCTTTAGGATTTATATTTTGTTATCCTCCATCTGTATTTTTGGTATAATGTAATCAGAAATTTCTGGTTGACTGAATTCAATTTTCCTCCTGATGTTCTCATATTATGTAGACGCAGTTTAAAAAATTCACTGAAAACAATATAAAATATATCTTTAAAGAGCACTCACTGATTCTTCTATGTTTTCTTTTGATTATAGTAGTCACTTTGGACAAAAGGTATTAATCGTTGAAAAATTTAGATTTCAGATGACTGTTAACCACATCATTCAATCTTGCAATCTTTACATTCAAAGAGTCAAGGGAGATAAAGATCTTTATTTGACATCAAGGCATACCAATTTTCAATACTTCAGTTCACACTAATACATTTTATGCATGAGCTCATCTCTTCTTTCATATTATATGCATTCCTTGGTGCTTGTAAAAGTTTCTCAACACAAGACTCATTGTCTTTGTATTCTATCATTCATATTCTAGAATGCAGGCACCCAAATAGTAATGATCTCATAGTTGATGAATCAAGTCTTAGATGCAGTATGAAAAGGACAGATTATTGCTGGAAGAATTAGGGAACATGAAATGCACTGGTATTTTGAATTATACATGCACAAACAAAAGAGAAGCTCAATTTTGTGCAATATCCATGGTCATACATAGGAATGTCTTCCCTTTTCCTTGAAGGCAGTCTTAATAGCATACATATTATTTACTTATCAAAGTAAAAATTAAAAGTATAAGCCAAATAGCTGCAGTGATTATGAGAAAAAGTATTCTAAATTACAAACTATTTTTCAGGAAAACAAGAACGCTTTGGTTATAGCTTGGCCTTCAGTCTAGTTGTGTAGAATATTGTATGAATCTGTTAAATGTCAGAAGAGAATAAGAATAGCTGCAGCAAATACTTTCTTGGTCTATAACGTACATATTGTTCTTATACAGTATTTAAAAATTTCTGGTTACCTAGCACCAAAGAATTTTTATTTATCTTTTATCTCAATAAGAACCTTAGAGTATTTCTGTCTTTTCTCGTTTTTTTGTAGGAAGAGAAGTTCAGAAACACTAGCTTATAATGCCAACACAAACAACTTCCAGTATCATCTGAGACTTCTTGGGGAAATGATTCCCAGAATATCTATTATATTGAAAGTCTTATGGAATCAGTGAGACTTAACTATTATTATATAACAATAAGTGTTTTTCATTAGGATGCAAAGATCACGTGAATTAGTCATTTTGGATAATTGTTCCTACTGAGGATTAGTGGGAGGATTGAATGCACGTGGGCAGCACATAGACCAGGGCTAAAACGTTTTGAAATGACTGTTGTTTTGTGAATGGTCTTTATATTATGCCATGCCCAAATTATTTTGCTTTCCATTTTAATTTAATTTTTTAAAAAATTATATATGCACATAATTTAAGAGCCAAGGGTTGCACGAGGTTTGTTTCCAAAACAACAGTATCAACCCTTTCTCTTTCCTCTTCCCCAGAAGCAACCACTTTTGCCTCCTTTTGTTGACTCTCTTGGTGTCATGTGTTTAAACAACATGGTTTTAAAAATTGTTACTCCTTGATTTTTCAGTTTTAGCCATTATCTATTGAATTTCCACTATGTATGACAAGGATTGAACTCTCTTTTCTCCCCTAGCCCTCACCATCCTCCCCAAGTATTATGATTTTGCTTAGATGAATATTCAATATTTATATCTTTGTAACTACAAAATGCAATTCAAAGCTGAGCCATGTAGTAAACTGTTATTTTTCTTTTTCTATACAACTGTTTTCTCTGGAGTCAATTGTCATTCTTTATCTTCTTTTTCTTAGTTTCCTAATGTGTTCATTGCTAATTCAACCTCAAACCTTTCTGGCAAACTTCTTCTGTAAAGAGTTATAAATCTTTTAGACTTTTAGTCCTTTAGACTTTGTGGTCTCTGTCACAACTACTCAACACTGCTATTGTAGATTTGACCTCCAGGCTACAGTTTGCCGACCTCTGGTCCAAATCATCTCTCAAGATTTCAGTTGCCTCAGATATTCTATCAATTTTCTTTTTTCTTTTTCCTCCAGAGAAGTTTCTCACTGGGACTTCTAGGTTGCTCTCTACACCTGTATCATAGATGCCATCCTGGCATCTCCTTCAGCATCATTCTGGGGATTTCCTTTGCTTTTCTTCTTTTGTTGGATCTCCTGTTACATGTATCCTGTGTCTTTTCTGTTTCTTGGCTAACTCCTCGTGTAAATGGAAAACCATTTCCAGAAGCTTTTAGAGAAAGGGTGAATAGGAGATAATGCAAATTCTTTCTTAACACACAGTTCCAAGAGTTCACTATGATGTGAGAAATTTTTGTCTGCTTTTCTCCACACTTTCAACTGGACTCATCAGAATTTGACTAAGAAAGGCTAATAAAAGCTAAATTAACTTATGTAAAACATTTTATTCTATTATATTTTGCTTATTTTAAAATAAGATCAGGAAACAAAAAGAGTTAAACAAATGTCTGAGACTTGTAACTACAACACTCTACTGACTCACTGTAGTTTCTTCTCCAAGTAAAACCATCTCAGAGGCAGAAAGGAAAAGCTAGAAAGGAATGTGGGAATGACAATGTATAAAAATTGGGATGGACAGAAGTGCAACAGATTTCTGTATATTAATCTTGTATCCTGGAACTTTTCTGAATTCCCTTATTAGTTCTAATAGTTTTTGTGTGGAGACTTTAGGGTTCTCTATAGAGTGTATCATGTCATCTGCAAACAGTGATAGTTTTACCTCTTCCCTTTCATTTGGGCTCAATGTCTTATCTGATTGCTAAGGCTAGGACTTCCAATACCATGTAGAATAGAAGTAGCCAAGAATGGGCATCCTTATGAAAGTAAAAAACAATCCTGTTTAAAATCACATCAAAATAATACCTAGAAATAAACATAAACAATGAGGTGAAAGAACTGTACTCTGAAAACTATAGAACACTGATGAAGGAAATTGAAGATGATTCCAAGAAATGGAAGGATATCCCATGCTCTTGGATTGGAAGAATTAATATTATTAAAATGGCCATTCTACCCAAAGCAATATATAGATTTAATGCAATCCCTATCAAAATACCCATGACATTTTTCACAGAACTAGAACAAATAATCCTAAAATTCATATGAAACCACAAAAGATGCAAAATTGCCAAAGCAATTCTGAGAGAAAAGAACACAGCCAGAGGTATGACCCTCCCAGACTTTACTACAAAGCCACAGTAATCAAAACAATGTGGTATTGGCACAAAAAGACACATAAATCAATGGAACAGAATAGAGAGCCTAGAAATAAACCTGCACACCTATGGTCACTACTACAAAGGAGACAAGAATATACAATGGAGAAAAGACAGTCTCTTCAACAAGTGGTGCTGGGAAAACTGGACAAACAAATATAAAACAATGAAATTAGAACATTCCCTCACACCATACACAAAAATAAACTCAAAATGGTTTAAAGACAAATGTTAAAACCTGAAACCATACAACTCCTAGAAGAGAACATAAGAGGAACACTCTTTGATTTAAATTGTAGAAATATTTTCTTGAATCAGTCTCCTAAGGCAACAGAAATAAAAGCAAAAATAAACAAATGGAGCCTAATTAAACTAAAAAGCTTTTCCTTTTATAAATAGCTCATACAACTCAATATCCAAAAAATCCAATCAAAAAATGGTCAGAAGACTTAAATAGACATTTTTCCAAAGAAGATGGCTAACAGGACGTGAAAAGATGCTCAACCTCACTAATTATTAGAGCAATGCAAATCAAAGCCACATGAGGTATCACCTCACACCTGTCAGAATGGCTATCATCAAAAAGTCTACAAATAACAAATGTTGGAGAGGATGTGGAGAAAAGGGAAGCTTCGTACACTGCTGATGGGAATGGAAATTGGTACAGCCAGTGTGGAAGCAGTGTGAAGGTTTCCTAAAAAGCTAATAATGGAACTACCATATGATCCAGCAATTCCACTCCTGGGTATATTTCTGGGAAAAAAGAGAAAACTCTAACTCAGAAATATAACACACCCCAATGTTTATATCAGCACTATTTAAAATAGTTAAGACACAGAAGCAACCCTCATGCCCATGAACAGACGATTGGCTTAAGAAGAAGTGGCATACAATGAAATAGTACTCAGCCATAAAAAATAATGAAATACTGCCATTTGCAGCAAAAGTGCATGGACTAGAGAATATTATGCTTAGTGAAATAAGTCCGACAAAGAAAAATACTATATGTGATATTGCTTATATGTGGAATCTAAAAAATAATACAAATGAAAGTACTGCAAAACAGAAATAGACTCACAGATACAGAAAAGACTCTTGTGATTACCAAAGGGGACAGGGAAGGGGAGAGGGACAAATTAGGGGTATGGAATAAACAAACTACTATATATAAAATAGATAATCAACAAGGACATACTGTATAGCAAAGGGAAGTATACCCATTATCTTGTAGTAACCTATAATGGAATATAATCGGCAAAAATACTGAATCACTATGCTGTACACGTGAACTAACACAATATTATAAATGAACTATACTTCAAAAATAAAATAAATTGGGATGGAATTAAATTAACAGAGATTTGTTCTTCCCTTAACCCTCTGATAGCTCCAGAATGATTCCATTATAGTGGTGGACAAAATGGTCTATAGTATAATGGTGTCAAAAAGCTTCAGGGAACTAATATTGATGCCTCATACAAGTGATTCTCTTGAGCAGATGGGATTGGCTGCGCACTTTGGGTCTTTCTCAAAAAAGAAATAACATTTATCAAATTGAAATTTGTTCATACCACTTTGAATAATTCTTGAATATAGTATTGAACATATCTTAAGCATTTGATTTCCTACAAATAAGAAAATCAAATACTTAAAATATATTAAACTAAAATATATTAAATCAAGAAATAATTTTGTAGCAATTAAATTAGAAAATCAACAGAGAAATTTATAGTATATTTGATGCCAATGAAGTCTAACTTGTAATGTTTTTTTTTTTTAACATCTTTATTGGAGTATAATTGCTTTACATTGTTGTGTTAGTTTCTGCTGTATAACAAAGTGAATCATTAGAGATTTCTCTGAATTAACTTTGTATCCTGCTACTTTACCAAATTCATTGATTAGCTCTAGTAGCTCTCTGGTAGCATCTTTAGGATTCTCTATGTATAGTATCATGTCATCTGCAAACAGTGACAGTTTTACTTCTTCCTTTCCGATTTGGATTCCTTTTATTTCTTTTTCACCTATGAATGCTGTGGCTAAAACTTCCAAAGCTATGTTGAATAATAGTCGTGAGAGTGGGCAACTTTGTCTTGTTCCTGATCTTAGTGGAAATGGTTTCAGTTTTTCACCATTGACACCGATGTTGGCTGTGAGTTTGTCATACAGGCCTTTATTATGTTGAGGTAAATTCCCTCTACGCCTACTTTCTGGAGAGTTTTTATAATAAATCGGTGTTGAATTTTGTCAAAAGCTTTTTCTGCATCTATGGAGATGATCATATGGTTTTTATCTTTCAATTTGTTAATATGGTGTATCACATTGATTGATTTCTGTATACTGAAGAATCCTTGCATCCCTGGAATAAATCCCACTTGATCATGGTGTATGATCCTTTTAATGTTCTGCTGGATTCTGTTTGCTAGTATTTTGTTGAGGGTTTTCACATCTGTGTTCATCAGTGATATTGGCCTGTAGTGTTTTTTTTTTTGATATCTTTGTCTGGTTTTGGTATCAGGGTGATGGTGGCCTCATAGAATGAGTTTGGGAGTGTTCTTCCTTCTGCTATATTTTGGAAGAGTTTGAGAAGGATAGGTGTTAGCTCATCTCTAAATGCTTGATAGAATTCACCTGTGAAGCCATCTGGTCCTGGGCTTTTGTTTGCTGGAAGATTTTTAATCACTGTTTCAATTTCAGTGCTTGTAATTGGTCTATTTATATTTTCTATGTTTTCCTGGTTCTGTCTCGGAAGGTTGTGGTCTTCTAAGAATTTGTCCATTACTTCCAGGTTGTCCATTTTATTGGCATATAATTGCTTGTAGTAATCTCTCATGATCCTTTGTATTTCTGCAGTTGTTACTTCTCCTTTTTCATTTCTAATTCTGTTGATTTGAGTCTTCTCCCTTTTTTTTCTTGATGAATCTGGCTAATGGTTTATCAAATTTGTTTGTCTTCTCAAAGAACCAGCTTTTAGTTTTATTGAATTTTGCTATCGTTTCCTTCATTTCTTTTTCATTTTATCTGACCTGATCTTTATGATTTCTTTCCTTCTGCTAATTTTGGGTTATTTTTGTTGGTCTTCCTGTAATTGCTTTAGCTGTAAGGTTAGGTTGCTAATTTGAGATTTTTCTTGTTTCTTGAGGTAGGATTGCATTGCTATAAACTTCCCTCTTAGAACTGCTTTTGATGCATCCCATAGGTTTTGGGTCGTTGCGTTTTCATTGTCATTTGTTTTTAGGTATTTTTTATTTTCCTCTTTGATTTCTTCAGTGATCTCTTGGTTATTTAGTAGTGTATTGTTTAACCTCCACGTGTTTGTATTTTTTAGAGTTTTTTTCCTATAATTGATATCTAGTCTCATAGTGTTGTGGTTGGAAAAGATACTTGATACAATTCCAATTTTCTTAAATTTACCAAGGCTTGATTTGTGACCCAAGATATGATCTATCCTGGAGAATGTTCCATGAGCACTTGAGAACAAGTGTATTCTGTTGTTTTTGGATGGAATGACCTATAAATATCAATTAAGTTCATTTTGTTTAAGTGTCATTTATAGCTTGTGTTTCCTTATTTAATTTCATTTTGGTTAATCTGTCCATTGGTGAAAGTGGGGTGTTAAAGTCCCCTACTATGATTGTGTTACTGTTGATTTCCCCTTTTATGGCTGTTAGCATTTGCCTTATGTGTTGAGGTGCTCCTATGTTGGGTGCATAAATATTTACAATTGTTATATCTTCTTCTTGGATTGATCCCTTGATCATTATGTAGTGTCCTTTTTTGTCTCTTGTAATAGTCTTTATTTTGAAGTCATTTTGTCTGATATGAGAATTGCTACTCCAGCTTTCTTTTGATTTCCATTTGCATGGAATATCTTTTTCCATTCCCTAACTTTCAGTCTGTATGTGTCCCTAGGTCTGAAGTGAGTCTCTTGTAGACAGCATATATACAGGTCTTGTGTTTGTATCCATTCAGCCAGTCTGTGTCTTTTGGTTGGAGCATTTAATCCATTTACATTTAAGGTAATTATCGATATGTATGTTCCTATTACCATTTTCTTAACTATTTTGGGTTTGTTATTGTAGGTCTTTTCCTTCCCTTGCGTTTCCTGCCTATAGAAGTTCCTTTAGCATTTGTTGTAAAGCTGGTTTCGTGGTACTGAATTCTCTTAGCTTTTGCTTGTCTGTAAAGGTTTTAATTTCTCCTTCAAATCTGAATGAGATCCTTGCTGGGTAGAGTCATCTTGGTTGCAGGTTTTTCCCTTTCATCACTTTAAATATTTGCTGCCACTCCTTTCTGGCTTGCAGAGTTTCTTTTGAAAGATTAGCTGTTAACCTTATGGGAATTCCCTTGTTAATTATTTGTTGCTTTTCCCTTGCTGCTTTTAACATTTTTACTTTGTATTTAATGTTTGATAATTTGATTAATATGTGTGTTGGCATGTTCCTCCTTGGATTTACCCTGTATGGGACTCTGCAGTTCCTGGACTTGATTGACTATTTCCTTTTCCATGATAGGGAAGTTTTCAACTATAATCTCTTCAAATATTTTCTCAGTCCCTTTCTTTTTGTCTTCTTCTTCTGGGATCCTTATAATTTGAATGTTGCTGTGTTTAATGTTGTCCCAGTGGTCTCAGAGACTGTCCTCAATTCTTTTCTTTTCTTTTTTTTTTTTATTCTGCTCTGTGGTAGTTATTTCCATTATTTTATCTTCCAGGTCACTTATCCGTTCTTCTGCCTCAGTTATTCTGCTACTGATTCTTTTTAGAGAATTTTTAATTTCATTTATTATGTTGTTCATCAATGTTTGTTTGCTCTTTAGTTCTTCTAGGTCCTTGTTAAATGTTCCTTGTTTTTTCTCCGTTCTATTTCCAAGATTTTGGATCATCTTTACTATCATTACTCTGAGTTATTTTTCAGGTAGACTGCCTATTTCCTCTACATTTGTTTGGTCTGGTGGGTTTTTATCTTGCCTCTTCATCCGCTGCGTATATCTCTGTCTTCTCATTTTGCTTAACTTACTGTGGTTGGTGTCTCCTTTGTGAGGGTACAGGTTCGTAGTTCCAATTTTTTTGGTGTCTTCCCCCAGTGGGTAAGGTTGGTTCAGTGGGTTGTGTAGGCTTCCTGGTGGAGGGGACTGGTGCTTGTGTTCTGGTGGATGAGGCTGGATCTTGTCTTTCTGGTGGGCAGGACCATGTCCGGTGGTGTGTTTTGGGGTGTCTATGAACTTATTATGATTTTAGGTAGCCTTTCTGCTAATGGGTGGGGTTGTGTTCCTGTCTTGCTAGTTGTTTGGCATGGGGTGTCCAGCACTGGATCTTGCTGGTTGCTGAGCGGAACTGGATCTTAGCATTGTGACGGAGCTCTCTGGGAGAGCTGTTGCTGACTGATATTACATGGGGCTGGGCGGTCTCTGGTGGTCCAATTTCCTGAACTTGGCTCTCCCACCTCCAAGGCTCAGGCCTGATACCTGGCCGGAGCACCAAGACCCTGTCAGCCACACGGCTCAGAAGAAAAGGGAGAAAAAATTCAAAGAAATAAAAATAAATAAAATAAAGTTATTAAAATAAAAATTTTCAAAAAATATTATTAAAATAAAAAATTAAAGGAGCAATTAAAAAAAGAGAGAGAGCAACCAAACCAATAAACAAATCCACCAATGATAACAAGCGCTAAAAACTAAACTAAGATAACCATAGAAATCAGAAAGTAGTCAGTTGCATACGGCAAACCCGAAGTCTACCGTTGCTCCCAAAGTCCATCTCCTCAGTTTTGGGATGATTCGTTGTCTATTCAGGTATTACGCAGATGCAGGGTATATCAAGTTGATTGTGGAGGTTTAATCCACTGTTCCTGAGACTGCACAGAGAAATTTCCTGTTCTCTTCTTTGTTTGCACAGCTCTGGGGTTCAGCTTTTGATTTGGCCCTACCTCTGCATGTACGTTGCCCTCTGGTGTCTTCTTTACCCAGACAGGAGGGAGTTAAAGGAGCAGCTGATTAGGGGGCTCTGGCTCACTCAGGCTGGGGGGAGGGAGGGGTACGGAATGTGCGGCGAGCCTGCGGCAGCAGAGCTTGCCATGACGTTGCAACAGCCTGAGGCGCACCGTGTGCTCTCCCAGGGAAGTTGTTCCTGGATCATGGGACCCTGACAGTGGTGGGCTGCACAGGCTCCTGGGAGGGGAGGTGTGGATTGTGACCTGTGCTTGCACACAGGATTCTTGGTGGTTTCAGCAGCAGCCTTAGCATTTCATGCCCGTCTCTGGTGGCCACGCCGATAGTTGCAGCTTACGCCCGTCTCTGAAGCTCATTTAGGTGGTGCTCTGAATCTCTTCTTGCGCACCGTGAAACAATGGTCTCTTGACTCTTAGGCAGGTCCAGAGCTTTCCCCAGACTCCCTCCCAGCTAGCTGTGGCACACTAGCCCCCTTCAGGCTGTGTTCAGGCAGCCAACCCCAGTCCTCTCCCTGGGATCTGATCTCTGAAGCCTGAGCCTCAGCTCCATGCCCTGCCCACCCTGGCGGGTCAGCAGCCAAACCTGTCAGGCTGGTGAGTGCTGGTCGGCCCCGATCCTCTGTGTGGGAATCTCTCCACTTTGCCCTCTGCATCCCTGTTGCTGTGCTCTCCTCCGTGGCTCTGAAGCTTCCCCACCCCGCCCAACCCCTGTCTCTGCCAGTGAAGGGGCTTCCTAGTGTGTGGAAACCTTTCCTCCTTCACAGCTCCCTCCCAGAGGTACAGGTCCCATCCCTATTCTTTTGTCCCTGTTTTTTTCTTTTTTCTTCTGCCTTACTCAGGTATGTGGGGAGTTTCTTGCCTTTTGGGAAGTCTGAGGTCTTCTGCCAGCATTCAGTAGGTGTTCTGTAGGAGTTGTTCCACATGTAGATATATTTTTGATGTATTTGTGGGGAGGAAGGTGATCTCCATGTCTTATTCCTCCACCATCTTGAAGGTCCTCTGTAATGTGTTTTTAAGAGAGTGTTGGTATTCCCAGAACATGTTCACAGAACGAATGGATTAGACAGGAACTAGGTATATTCCTGAACTTCACTATTTTATGCCAACATACTTGATGATTTATTTAAATACAGAACCAAGTAGAAACACAGAGTTCCTGAGGCTGATAGATGGCTTCAACTTTGACCTTTGTAGACTTCCTTAATGTTATTTTCATGGCCTTTAATTTTAGATACAGTATGGTTGTAAATGTGTCTTGTGATCATGGCTTTATTATGGTAATTGCTCAGCATTGTAGTAATTACCAAACAAACCCCAAAGCAGTTGTGCATGTAAAATGGACCCGTCTCTCATTAGGGATTTTGCCTATGCAGTTTTTTTTTTTTTTTTGCAGTACGCGGGCCTCTCACTGCTGTGGCCTCTCCCGTTGCGGAGCACAGGCTCCGGACGCGCAGGCTCAGCGGCCACGGCCCATTGGCCCAGCCACTCCGCAGCATGTGGGATCCTCCTGGACCGGGGCATGAACCTGTGTCCTCTGCATTGGCAGGAGGACGCCCAACCACTGCGCCACCAGGGAAGCCCCTATGCAGTTTTAATTTATGAATTTCTATATGGTTTGAAACTAGGCTTAACATTGATCGCTCTACTCTCTTCATGGTTAAGAAAGCTATGAAGCTTTCATAAAAGCCTCATTGTACAGAATATGGCTTTCCACTTTTTGAGTATGTCTTTGAAAAACTTCTCTGGAAAAGTTATTTTATATTTATATTTTAGTTGAAGTATAGTTGATTTACAATGTTGTGTTAGTTTCTGGTGTACAGCAAAGTGATTCAGTTATACATATATATATATATTCTTTTTCATATTCTTTTCCATTATGGTCTATTACAAGATATTGATAGAAAAATTATTTTTAATCCTATTCTTCCTTTTAGAAGTAATATAACTCCTTGGCTCTATTTTAGAATGTTATTTAACATATCATACCCAGTAAACTAGGAGTGCTCTTTTAAAAAATGAATCTTAATTACTTTTGGGTAAAATATCACTCTCCTATTTGGCAAATTATGGAAAAAATGGGATTTTTAAAAAATTTATTTATTCATTTATTTTCGGTTGCGTTGCGTCTTTGTTGCTGTGCATAGGCTTTCTCTAGTTGCATTGAGTGGGGGCTACTCTTCGTTGCAGTGCACGGTCTTATTGTGGTGGCTTCTCTTGTTGTGAAGCAGGGGCTCTAGGCACACGGGCTTCAGTAGTTGTGGTTCAATGGCTCTAGAGCGCAGGCTCAGTAGTTGTGGCTTTGTTGCTCCACAGCATGTGGGATCTTCCCAGACCAGGGAATCGAACCCATGTCCCCTGCACTGGCAGGTGGATTCTTAACCACTGCACCACCAGGGAACTCCCTGGGATCATGTGTTTTAGGAAGGTGCAGTTGACTTATGGAGGCTATCCGAAGAGTCATATAAGAACATATTGATAAAAAGAGTCATAAACTTTAAGAATATGGCTTAGAAAAATGTAGTCTATTCCCATGTGTGGAAATAAATGAAGACCACTCAAATGAGAACCAGTAAGGGCTATTTATTCAGAGCTTGCTATAGCAAGACAGTCAGCCACCACAATTTGCATTTGACAGAAACTCAAAGGCTGCAGAGAAGTGGGACAGCTTTATAGTGGAGAAAAAGGAGGGCTTCAGGTATGCCCTGATTGGAGGCTGTAGGTGTGGGGAAGCTGGAAGCTAGGTAACTAGAAGCAGGACATCCTAGGAGATTGGGTAGGGTCACATATTTGGCTTTATCCCATTGGTCCTAAGTTGGAAGCAGGGGCAAAAATTAGGGAAGCTTTCGGTTACTGATCAAATCCTGACCATTTGGGGCTGACTGCTAGTAGGGTGTGGTTTGGCTTGCTGGACTGGCCACTTCAGGTTAGGGATCACAGTTCTATTTTAATATCTGAACTGGCTATTATGTGTCTGTATATGCAGTCTCTCACAAGGAATCAGAAATATCTGTGATCATATGAAAAGTTACCAGTAATTCACAAGAACTAACTTAAAAATCAGGGTAATTTTCCAATCATCATATTGTTCTAGGTATTTTTACTCTTCTTATCAGTGAAGTAAAAACATGGTTGATTTGCTCCTTTTTTTTCCAGTTAAGGAGGATCCTTGACAACTATCTCAAGTAATTATACAGTAGAAATCAATTTTTGATTCAGTAAAAATCATGAATCAGTAAAACGACTTAATCATAAAAGACTTTTCCTTGCTTCTGAGAAAGAATGAAGATGACACTTACTCTCATCTGTTTCAAGGTTTGTAAACACGGAGTGCTTTGAATTACTTACAAGAAAATTTCTATTAGTGTGAATGGAACCAAGCAAAGGCCGTTCTACAACACTTTCATCATTTTGTTTTGACTCAACGTTACCAGTATATTTTTTGAAAACCAGAAATATATTTATTCTACAATTTTTAAATGTCCCCAAATGCTACATTCTTGTCACTGGATTAAAAAATCTGTTGTATTAAATATGGGTAAATAAAAAATAATACAAAAGAAAACAAAAATCATGTTCACAGGCAGAGTGCACTAATGGTAGTTCCACTTTCTTGAAATAGATCACTGTGACATGGTAGTTGACAGTAATTAATAAGTGATAAACAAAACAATAAAATGTCAGTCTGCAAGTAACCTTGTCAGACTCCTGATGTTGCTCTAGCCCCCACCAATCAGTCAAGCTAATTAGGAGGATCAGACAATTAATATCTTAATGTCTGTGAGACCAGCAGCACATTACGAATACTAAAAGCTAAAGGGGCTGTACCGAGGTGTGAATATCCCGAGGATAGAAACCAACAGCAAAGAAGAAAATGCTTCTCCAGTTGTTTCCTCCCTGGCTGCCATTTGCACCTCTTTCAAATAACGTGCTATTCAGATTATATCATGTTAGTGATTCAAGAAAAGCACTGTATGTATATAATACAATTACTCAATGGTATCCTTTAAACTGGAAGAATATGTTAATCATGCAGTCAATTTCTGCTCTCATGAATATTCAAAACAATACCAGCACCCACCTTACCTTTGAAGTCCCTCATTTTAGCAACAGAGAATGTGTATTAGTTTACTTGCCTTTGCCCTATTTAAATTACTAGAAATGAGAAATGATAAACTCATTCTGCCTAGTATAATATTGATGATCAATAATTAGTAATTAGAAAATGTAAGTTTCCTGTGCATTTCTGAGATATTATTGAGCTGATGTCTTAGATAAAACCATTTCTATTTTGAATGTGGTAAATTCACATTAATGACACTACATCCTTGGCTTTAGCTCCCAACTCAGAACCTTTGCAATAAATACAGACAAGGTGTTAATTGAAAGAACTGCCAATCTAAATGAATAATGGAGTGCTGGAAACAGCACGGGTGAGGGCCTGACCTTCTGCGTCAAAGAGGTGCTCTAATGCTGAAGTCTCAAGTTTGGAACTATGAATACAGAATAATGAGAAAATGGGAGGGAAAAAATGGATAGTGGGATCTCCATTAACTCATTCAGCTACTCCTAATTAGTTTGTAAAAACTGTCAGGCAATGTTTAATGAAAGGCTTTTCAGGAATAGGAAATGAATAAAGGTCACTGCATCTATATACTATTTCTTCAACCCAAAGAGTGCCAACTAAATATTAAGTGAAAGTTGATACTTTGTAAGGGACCTTCCTAAAAGCCATGCTTTCAGCAGCAGCATAAAAAAAGCAGCCGTTTTCCTCAGGACACTGACACAGGCCGAGCTAACTCAGCCATCTCGGCCCCCCGGGGGAGGGGAGGTGGGCACGCAAGAGGCAGAGGCAGTCGGGTATGTGGGGGCCCATGGTCAACCCAGAGACAGCTGCCACCTCTGACTCCTACACAGCTTGTGCCTCCCAGTCACCTGGGAGTCCAGGGCAGCCCAAGTCAGAAACCTTTCATCAGGCAATTCTACTCCTGATTCTAACTTAACAACTAAGTCGTACAGTCTTTTCTGGACTATGGGGTCCTTCCAGCTTGAAGGAGAGACCCAACCACCATTTAGTCAGGACTCTGAATTATAAATCTCCGAGGTTTTTCAAATGTTTGAGACACCTAAATCATTGTGAAGATTATTCTGAAGCTACAAAATACCTTAGGCCATGAGAATAAAAAAACATTTCAGTGAGGCCAATACCGCAAATAACTTAGTTTCTTTGAGAAAGTAGCTTGGCTTTGGTCTCCTTTCCAGGGAAATCTCTAGGTTGAAGAGAGAATAAGACAGAGGAAAATCATCTTGTGAAGACAAGTGGCATTTACTGAAAGCCTATTATGGATATGTGCTGTTCTATGACAGTATTAAACCTTCATGACTTTATGAGGTAAGTACCATTATTATACCCATTTTACAGATAAGGATGCTGAGGCACAAGAGGTAACGTAATTTGCCCAAGAACACTATTCTATCCAAGTGCCTAGTTTTAGGCATGAATCTTGGTGTCCGGGGTGTCACAGGGACCCACCGTGGTCATTTGTTTTCACCTGGACTCTAGACATTGTGGCTTTGGTTTCTCCTGCGTATTTTACTCAGTTTAAATCCTAGCCTATATCCAGGCTCAGAGGAACATCTAGCTGTTTCCACTCAACTCCACACACCTGTGTGGATAAACTAAGTGGTCATACACCCAGGCTTTCAAAGCAGAAGCATATTTATTGTAATAAGGAAGAAAACTACCTTATCCCCACCTGAGGTCCCATGATAGGGATTTTTCCAAACTAAACACCGTCTCCCAAGTTGGCTGTCAACGGAAAGTGAAGCTGTGGTAGGAATTCCTCCAGGACCACAGCTTGGCCATTGCTGGGTCCCTGGCAAAGACTGCTGTTCTGAAGAAATAATAGAGTGAATTTTGGTTTTAGGATGTCACCTGAAAAAACTTTTGCCTAGCCTTAGCCAGTGACCAGGGTTTAGCAATGTTAGAATCTATTTCCCCTATTTCTGTGTTAAAAGGCTCAACGACTTAGTTGTCCATCTTCCCCAGATGCACGTGAACTTGGGAGACTCTTCCCTACAGTTTTTAATCCATGTTATATTTTATATGTAGCATGGAGTTACCAGGTAAAAACACATGACACCTAGTTAAGTTTACCTTGCAGAGAATTTCAGAGAAATTCAAGTTTAACTGGGCATCATGTGCTTTTGCACGCTAAATCTGGCAACTGTATTCTATAGCTAACTCGTTAGAAGTGAGGGGAGGGGTGAGCCACTTTTTATTAAGTAAACTATCTTGTTTAGTGTAGATTAATTTAATAACACTAGAAGCTCAAGTATTTTTTGTGCTTAGCATCTGCAGGTGGATGCAAAATTTTCTCTCATTTTAAACTGTACATTATAAATTAATTATATTCAGGTTTTAAATCTAAACATATTTAGTATGATTCCCACCATTCATTTTCCCAGGGTAAGACAAGAACCATAATAATTTTCATGAACCTTCCCCTATCATTTGTGATTAAGGGGTCCATAAAGATGAATTTTCTTAAGTACCAAAACTTTTCAATTTTAATTTTTCATAGAGATTTTTCTGAGGTGTGTTTCACTTTGCTTTATCTACTTGGGGGTGATGTATTGAACATGACTTCCTCTGGAAAAATCAGTGTTATCATTATTATCACAAATTCTTTTGGCCTTTAATACAGTGATATACCCTGATAGTCTACTGGCACGTACAGGACTGTTTTCCTGTCTGTAAACATTCTTGCTGTGCTATGCTCTTGGGGTTGCATGCTGCTGTTTGCTTTCCTCTCTGTCCACCTCCAGGAGACAGCTGTGTGAACTAAGAACCCAGGGAAGCTCATTTATAGACTCAGGTGCGTTTGCTTTGGACCAGCTGTGGTTTTTGCAGCTGCTTCAGACCTGCTTGCACTTCGAGGTCTATGTTTTCTTCCTTACAGGTGAGCTTTGTCGGGTATGTGAAGGGCTGCTTTGTGTTTGTCATTATTACTTCCCAAGAGATGTTCTACCGGACACAAGTTCTATAAAATGTTAATAGGTGCCTCAAGAAGAACTTCAATGGTTGAAGAGTTTGAGAGACAGTGAGCTAAAAGAACGTTAAACCTATAAAAAGCTAAAGCTGCCTCTAAAGGGATTTTCGTATGTTAACAGGGCGTATAAAGCTCCAGGTGTTTAACACGGTACGTGGCAAAATTCGATTTTATCTGTCCACGTAGTCTCTTTGGTGAGAAATCATTCTGGACACGTTGTGACATCTTGTCATGACTTATAGTTTCAGTTGTACACAGAAGTAAAAATCTTAAGCATGACATAAATTCTCTTCTAAAAACTTAAGAGGAGAAAGGAAAGAAATAATGAAGTGATTTATAATGGGGATGAATTAATATCCTTTATGTGTTCAACTAATTATGTGTTGGAGATGTTCTCTGAAAATAATAGCAAGTGTACAAATCTTCAGGACATTAATTGGAGGACAAGTTTCTTCTTTAAAAGTAAAGGGTTGAGTTTCTGAATGCTAATGTATTAGAAAGGTATAACATGTCAAGGTTTAGAACCCATAAAATATACTAACAGAACTCCTTCCTGCTCTCTGGACAAGTTCAATGAGAAGCTAAAATTAAAGGTTAAATAGAATTTAATGCTTCCAATAGAGACTGAAAAAAAAAATTAAAAAAAAAGCCAAACAATCTTGGCTTCTTTTTCTTCCTGAATTGCCACTTCTTTCTCTCTGTGCCCTTAAAATATATATATATATTTTGGGTGAATATTATTGCTTTTAATTAGTGTTTGGTATTATTTTGTCATTAGTTTGGAAGTTATTACCGCTAAGTATTGAAGGAAAGGACTGTACATTTTGTTGAGAGGAGCACACTAATATTTAGCTTAAGCATGTGTGCCACACTTGTCTTTGCCTGAAGACACACACACATGCACATAAATATATTTGTATTCGTTATATTATAAACACCTAATCATGTATAACAATGCCCTCTGTTCTCTGTTTTGTCTCATGTCAGAAATCTATTTTTATGGCTTAGCATCAATGATAAATTGTAACTCAGATACTTAATTTAATCTGTGCTTAGATACTTGTTGCAAAGGCAAATCCACAGCTTCCTGCAGCTATTCTGTCACCTCCCGGACCCTGCATCTTTAGTGATCTGTGCAGAGAGGCTCATTTTAATAATAATAGCCAATACCTATGTCGGTCATGCTTCTAAAGTGTTTTTACATGTATTATTTAATTCTCACAACAATTTGTTCATGATTTCATTTCAGAGATGACAAAATCAAGGCATACTCACCCAAGATCAACAGTTAGTAAGTGGCAGAGCTGGACTGTGAACACAAGTAGTCTGAATCTGGAGGCTGCTCTTATTAACCATTAAGAATGGAAAGATGGGAGTGATACTTAGCTTATTCCATACAACTGTAATTCTGCATTCCTGGAACCTTCCCATGGGTTTTTCTGAAGCAATGTGACCACCTAACTGAATTCTTACATTCTTCACAAAAATAAGAAGAACAGAGATTTTTCCACTGACTTGGGCATAGCTGATGAGGTGTGACGTCTCCATTAGGAATAGTGAAGTGCTGCTGGGCTCAGCTGTGTGTGCCTGGAGTCTCAGCTCCTTGGGAGGCTGAGGCAGGAGAATGGATTGAGCCCAGGAGCTCTGGGCTGTAGTGCATTATGCTGATGGGTGCCCACACTAAGTTCGGCATCTGTATAGTGACCTCCTGGGAGTGGGGGACCACCAGGTTGCTTAAGGAGGGGTGAACTGGCCCAGGTCAGAAACAGAGCAGGTCAGAACTCCTGTGCTGATCAGTAGTGGGATGGTGCCCGTGAATAGCCACTGCACTCCAGCCTGGGTAACATAGCGACACCCTGTCTCTTTTGTTAAGGGAATCCTATATATCCTAAATGTTTCATATATCCCCTAAAAA
The DNA here is from genome assembly GCF_003676395.1 of Aethalodelphis obliquidens. Lineage (NCBI taxonomy): Eukaryota > Metazoa > Chordata > Mammalia > Artiodactyla > Delphinidae > Aethalodelphis > Aethalodelphis obliquidens. The sequence goes on from NW_020838025.1 coordinate 1,343,104, forward strand.
AAAAAAAAAAAGGATAGTGAAGTGCTAACATTATTGGTAGCCAGTGTTTCTACCTCCTTGAGTAAGAACATAGATTATCCTAAATCCTGGGAAAGGTGTGGGCTCTGTCTCGCTCTCCTTTAATATCCTACAATGCTACTACAGAACTGAGTGCTTATTAGTGGTTCCACAAAGACTTTCTGAGTGATTCTCACTTTACTGATGAAATTGAGGCCCAGTGGGATGAAGACCTTGATTAAGGCATTACAGTAAGTGGCAAAAATTCCACCCATGGTCACAGGTCCATTTCATTTTTCACTTTACTATGTTGACAATTGGTGTTGATCTCTTGAGTTAATTTAGAGAAATGTTAAACTGCTAGAATTACTGAAATATACTGATTGGTTATGCTTATCATGATCATACTAGAATATACACAAATATCTTCATTATAGTGATCAAGCTGAGATTGCTAAATTAGTCTCCAGATGTATTTGGGCCAGTAGCACTTTCTGGCTTCTTCATAGAGCATCCCTACCTTAAAGCAGGCTGGGCAGATCTCCTTCATATCTTTGCCACAAGAGTCTCAGGTGGTGTCAGACAAACGCTTTTGCTGTTTTTCCTCTGGGAAAGCTAATGAATTATGGTCAAGTGTGTTCAGGGTTCACAGACCAACCCACACGCCCTACTTCCTTCCCTGACAGTGCATTTTCCAAGACAATTTGAAAAGCACTATTGTCCAAACAAGAACCATTTTACATGGGAACCTTCCCGTATGTCCTAACAACTTGCATCTTGATGGTTCTCTTTTATTTCTCTTTGCCCACTCACTATTACTGATGTGTATACATTTTTATATGCTTTTTTTCACTCCTGACCAATTATTAATAGGTGTCTAGTCTTTCATGCCTCTGAGTTTTACCATCCGGATATTAAGATGGCCAAAAATGTAATCATCATACTTCAGATACTCCATTCTGCCTGCCTCCTCCTGTTTTAGAAGAACATGTGAAAAAAAGAATTTCATTAAAATTTCTGGAACACACTATGTATAATGAAGGGTTTTAGTGTCACTGACTTTGCCATCAGATTACACTTGGACTAGAATTCTGACTCTGATAATTACCATGTGACCCTGAACAAACTACTTAACTGTTCTACACCTTAGTTTCCTTATCTGTAAAATGGTGCTGAGAATAAAACTTATCTCATAGGGCTGTGAGCATTAAATGTGATAATGCATGAAAAGTGCTTAGCACGGTACCAGTTTGTACTGAGCAAAAGTGTTAATTACTTATTTACATCTTCCATACTGACTGATATAGAGAGCAGATCTTTTCAGGTCTCCCAAATGGAAAGGGTAATGTGGGCCCAGAAGTCATGCTTAAAATCTCCCCCATTATAATAAGGAAAAATACTTACTGAAAAGACAAAGCTATAGGAGTTTTGTAAGTGTGAATAAATACCAATGGCACTGGCTAGCCTACTCAGTGTGATACACACACACACACACACAAAAGAAGCAAAAGTTGTGACGTAGTCACAAATGCAACAACAACAAAACAAAGAAAGAAAAATAGGATAAAAATTCGACCATACTATATTTTGGGAACTAGTATCTTTATAATTATATACATTTAGGTATGATTCATACCTTTAGTTCCACATGCCACATTAAATGCCTGCCTTCGTAATTATACTTGTAAACACAATTATAAAGTTATATCTTTGTGGCTGAAAGTATACATTCATTTGTGAACTCCCCACGCTACAATTAAATTAAGAAGGTAAGAAATAATTTTTATTTGGATAAGGAAAATAGCCTGTCCATGGGCACAGGTCCCCTTGTTTTTTGTTCTTCTCGGTTTGTGTGACAGAATCCCTAAACTGGTAGGTGCTGCCCCACTCTACCCCACCTCCCAAGTTTTCTATGCTTGGCTTTCCTCAAAAATACATTCTATTTTGTTTTATTGAGCTCATGGGTATACAGATATTTATAGGCTTATTTCACTATAAGCACCCCAAAAACCATTAGGCAACTTTCAGGTCCAAAAAATAAAATAAAATAAAATAATATGCTGGGCAGTGTCGATGTTAAAGATCAAGGTATTTAGGAGACCTTCACTGCCCATCTCCCAATCTATTCCTGTTCTCAGTGACTCTGTGGAAATGTCACTTTTGAAAGGCTCTGAAAAATCTGACCTCAATAGCCTCTTTCCTTCTAGGTAGGGTGACTGTATTATACAAACAAATGTGAGTAATTATGACTGAATACGGATTTTACTTCCAGCTGTGATGAGCAGTCACAGAGGTGACATGTTGGACTCCTGACACATTTCGAGGTTTATGGGAATGGTTCACAGCTTTTGGACAGCGAGGGACCATTTTTTGAGCACCTCCTATGTGCAAGGGTCTAAGCTGGGGGGTTATCAGTTAATTCACATTATGACTCAATGAGCAGGCTCTTTATATTTCTCATTCTTTAGGGAAAACTGAAGCTTGGATTTGAGTCAGGTATGATTCCACCATTTAATAAAGCTTCATTAGATTTTAAAGATTCCAAAAAACCTATTTAGTAAAGCTCTTATGCATCTGAAATAGTTTAAATACAGGAATTCCTAGAAGCAGGGGAAACTCTTTGAGCCTCTTTGAAATCTTTACAATCTGATTTTAACAGGTGGTGCTAAATTCCTCTTCTTCCTAAACAGAAGCTAATTTCAAAAAAGATCTGATTTGGAATACTGACATAATTAAAGCTATCAAATAATTTCTTGTTCTCTTTACAAGATATTAAACATTTTGGATCACTGCTTACAATTATCTAGCTATATGTGGACTATAAAGTCTATCTACCACAAGGATAAATGTAATTTTCATAGTGACCGAAGGTAATTTTCCTGTGTTGTTAAAAATATATTCATACTGCTTTGCACATCACCTTTGGTTTATAATCATGGTTCATGAAAGTCTTGACATGTGAATATAATCTAGCAACATAGTTCATATATTTATAATTTTGAAAGAACAAGGGAAGCACCCTAATGTAATAGAAACAGCATAGCCCCGGGCTTCGTCCTCATATTGCCACAAGGTAGATGTATAGGTTTGTGTAATCCCTCAGTCTCTTTGAAGTCAGTGTCTTCAGTTATAAAATTTATTGGATTGGACCAGGTGATCTGCAGGGTCCTTCCAGTTTTTAGGTTAATGATCATCATAATGAAGGGATCAGAGAGAACACACACTACACTAAAGAGGTTTTGTATGCTCTGAGCTGCCTTTTAGAAAGTTGGCAGTAGCCTTTAAATCAATCATAAACCAGAGGGCAGAGGTGCAATGTGTGAACTGAAAAGCTTCTTGCTCTTAATTTTTGGGTGCATTTCTGATACTGCAGAGTAGTTTAAACGGCTCTGAGTGCCCTAATGCCACACAAAGCCCACGTTACTCTAATCATTATGAAACCTTCACAGATGTGCACTGGAAAGATTTTTCTGAGGAAGCTGGAAAAATGAAACTGTAAGTGCCTTCCAGCTGGCATGCCTAAATATTCTTCGTCTCATTGGAGATGTGTTCAGGTTAATTTCAGTTGATGGCTGATAGCTCATCCAAATGTTACTCAAGATAATGTGGAGCAATTTTTCTCTCCTAGTGATGAACTCAGATAAGAGGGTGATTATTGAAAAAAAAAGTAACTAACATTTCTCAATGGAAAAAAATGGTATCATTACAAAAACACAAAACTAAATTATAATATCTTTTTTTAAAAAAAGAAAATGACTCAAGGTCGGGATATAAAAAGCATAAGGCTAATTACACACGTGCATATAGTGTACATTCTAGTTAAGTACTGAGGAAGTTAACACTTTCGTGCCTGGCTGGTTTAGGTCATGCCATTTACATCCTACTGTTCACAATAATAATGATAAGAAATGGGCCGCCTGCTATCACTAAGTGCCAGGTACAGACAATATTGCAACAAGGCAACATCAAATTTTAAAAAATAGAAGTTTTCTTGAGACTTAAAATACTTTGATAGCTTAAGACATGCAATCTATTGCACATTTCCTTAATTCCTTTAAATTCCTCTTCTCATCCTGGCATTGCTGCTGGCTGCTCTTCAGCTGTTTAATGCGAATGTGAAAACAAGCAAAGAACATGATTACAAAACCACATATCCTGGAATCTAAGTTCTTTACTTTGGACAATTTCCTTCTTTAAATGATAGCTACTCTCTCTATAGAAACAGGAGAATTCCAGGAAGAAAAACATAAAAAGGGATGACAAGCTATTCAGACTTATGCAGATAGGCAGACACATAAAATGTGAAGTGATTTCTTAAAAGTAGAGATAAAAATAATGGACTCATTGAATGTTAAAGCTGGAAGGGATCTCAGAGCTCTTCAGACTCACCCTATTGCTTTACAGAAAAGGAAACTGAGGCAGAGTTGTGTTAAACCACCTGCCCAGGAGCACATGAGAGTTACACACGGAAATGAGTCTACAGTTTAGACCTACAGACTTCCATTCTAGCGCTCCTTCAAAATCTGTATATGTTTACAGAGTTCAAGATAATAGGGTTTCAAAGAATTAATTTATGATGATTGATTGAGAAATTGTTTGGTGTACAACAGATAAGCAAACCCAGGACTTCATGATTAAAAACAATACACTTCTAATAAATACAATATATATGTTGAAGAAAAGTTGAATACTTCTTTAATATGATTTTATCTGTGAACTGATTTAGTGAGTTGCCCTAATCACTCTATGCATCAAAAACTTTTGGTATAGATTTCACAGTAATTCCACAAATCTTCTTCTATACATAAACTAAAAATAGCGTATTTCTCATGGTCTGCTGATGGATATCCTCTTCTGTAAAATGGCCTATGTGATCTAAAAGGTCCCTCTCAGCTCCAGCAGATTATGGTTCTATTGTACCCTGTTCACGATGAAGTGTGACGTTTGAAGCTGTGATCATATGACTTCAAGGTAATTCAAGATTTAACTTTTGCTGATTTAAAAAAGCCATCACTCTACAGTGTTGGTTAAAGTTACGTTTTGTTAAAGATAGTTTTATAACTTCAGATTATACTTAGATATTTCAGAACATCATTCTCAAGATAAATGTTCAGAAATTTCTACCTACTATTGATGAGACCATTAATCCATTGGAGTTTTCCTGTAACTCACACTTAAATGTATGAAATAAGATACCGTTGAGACTATTTGCATTGGTGCAGAATTTTCATACTTTTTTTATGTGAGTGCAATGTATTTTTAAAAGCATTTAAAATTAAACTGTACTCATCATTGAGATTGCATTAGACTTTTTCTCTCTCTACATTTTCTTATTTAAACTCTATGATTAAAACCAATCCCAGATATCAGAGCATCAAAAGGACAGGTAATAAAAGTGAGGGATAGCCATGGGTAACAGGACTTTCAGGTACAAAGCAGAGTAAAAAACTGAGCTTAGAAACTTAAAGTTAGAGCTAACAATTGATTTACTACGAAGTGTTTCTGTTATTCAATTTTGATTTGATTATAAACCACTCAAGGACTTCAAAGGGTAAAGATAAATGATTACTAAAGACCACAGTAAAAATTATGTAAAAATCTAACACTGAATTTCAGAAAAGTCATTACCCATTACAATTTTTGTCAAAATGGCTGATTCTAGGGCTGGAGAAAGGAGAGTCTACAGCATCTTGTAGCTCTAGAAAGAAAAGAAAAGCTCAAAAACTGAAAACCATGTAGGTGGGGTATATCAAAAAGATACAGGAGACAAACTGAAAGAATTCCCAGTGGCCAAAGCTGAATCATTCGGAGCAACAAAATAAGTAACATAGTATTGGATTATAACCCAAAGTATAAAATATCCGTGAATACACACCGATATAAATGATTGAATAAGTAAATGAGGCAGAGATGAATGTCTTACACAGAAGAATTACAAGTAATTTATGTAGCTACTAATTCCTCAAGGAGGTGAATCTTAACTCCCTATTCCTTAAATGTGAGCTGTGCTTAGCAACTCACTCCCAAAGAGTAGAAATAAATTAAAAAAAACATAACTTTACAGTGAAGAAACCTGGCAAATGCTATCTCATGTGATCAATGTCAACATTATCAGTGATAAGCTGCATTGACAGCATGTACCCTTGAAATGATGTGACAAGAGAGGCACTTCACCTCTGTGATCTTCTTTTCCCAAACCCGACATGATACACGCTCAAACTGAGGGACATTCTATAAAACACATGACCAGTACTCCTCAAAACTCTTGAGGTCTTAAAAAACAAGGGAAGTCTGAGAAACTTTTAAGACCAGAGGAGACTAAGAAGGCACAATGACTAAATGTACTATGTGCCCTGGACTGGATCCTGTAACAGGAAAAGGAAAAGGAAAATATGCGGAAAATGAATGACATCTGAATTAAGTACGGAGTATAGTGAATACTAACATATCAGTATCGGTTTATTAGCTGTGACAAATGTATGACATTAATGATCTAACAATAGGGAGCTGGGTGTGGGGTATGTAGTAACTATCCATATTATCTTTGCAACTTTTCTGAAAATGTAGAACTATTCTAAAATAAAGTTTATTTAAAAACAAAGAAATTTGATGATTTTGTTCTCTAAAGTTTCCACAAGGTAGGTCGCATGTTTTGACTGTCATTTTCTATTTGATTAAGTTTTGTTTGCAAAAAAATTCAGAATAACTAGGCAATAGAAGACTTGCTTAATGGCGACAGTTTATATGAGTATCAGATAGAGAAATAAATTGTGTTTAAAATTATGCTGCCCTCTGACACAAAGCTCAAAGCATTTTTATAGAGTCATCACTCATTTTCTAATGTGATAAAACTTATGAAAGTGTGTTGTAAATTGTAAAAGACTATAAAACGTGTACCATAATTAGTATTACTTTATGACTACTTTTATCATTATTCCTGAGATCTCAATAACGTATTGGCTGCTAAAGGGAGTTTCTACAGGTTAGATAATCGTTATCTTCATAAAGTTAATGCCAAAAAAATGGTACCATTTAGCCCCATAAAATAACACTTAATGTGATTTTAACTGTGTAGTTGTGCCCTTAGGGGAATTATGTGTAATTGTACAGCTTAGTTGGTTTCTCTTGCCTTGGTCAAACCAAGTACTTCATATTCTGAGTGTCATATTTGATGAGCCATTTTAATAAAGAAGGCCAACAAGACTGATCATATATTTTATATACATATAATTTGACCTTGAGCATATAGACACAAGCTGAGTGACCTCAGTAAGACAAAGCTGCAGACAAGTAAGATAAACTTATTGAATATTTATTCTCCTGAGAACACATTCTTGGAGTATGAGTGGGTGATAGAACAGTTTTGGATGAATTTGGACTTTTGCCATCTTTTGAGATAAATCAGTGGTTGAAGTGAGAAGAAAACCAAAGCCGAAATGCAAATACACTGGTGAGACAGATTGACAGTGGTGGGAAACTGCTCTCTTGCTGTGAACTCTGTGGATTTTATTTTCAAGAGCTTTATTGAGGTATAATTGCATTACAATATACTTCATATATTTAAATTGTACAGTTTGGTAATTTTTGACATATGTATGCAACCATGAAATAATTATCACAACCAAATAACGCACATATCTATCACCCCCAAATGTTTCCTTGTCCTCAGTTGTAATTTTTCTCTCTTGCCCGTCCCCATACCACTTCCATCCTTGTCCCCAATCACCGATCTGCTTTCTGTTACTCTAAATTAGTTTGCATTTGTTTTAGATTTTTATTCAAATAGAATCATGCAGTATTTATGCTTTGTTTTAAAAAAACCTTAATTCTTTTACACAGTGTTGATTATTTTGAGATTCATTCATGTTGTGGCATGTGTGAATACTTTGTTCCTTTCTATTGTATGGATCTAGCACAATCTGTGTATTCACTCACCTGTTTATGGCCATTTGGGCTGTAATCTCCTCTTCTGAATATTAGAAAAGGAGTTATTAGCTTTAGCATGGTTTTTTATCCTTTTACTTTTAACCTATTTGAGTTTATATTCAAAGTGCATTTCTTGTAAGAGCATATAGTTGGTTCTTACTTTTATATGCAATGTGAAAATCTTTGCCTTTTAATTTGGGTGTTTAGATCATTTACATTAATATGATTATTAATATGGTTAGGTTTAAATCTATTTTCTTGTTATTTTGTTTTCTCCCATTTCCCTATTTTCTTTGTTACTTCCTCTTCTGTCTTATCTAGGATTAAATGCATTTTTTATAATTACACTTGCCTTTTTTGTTTATTTATTAGCTATAACTCTGTTTTGTTATTTCAGTGGCTGCTTTCGGGTTTATGGCATACATCTTTAACTTACCACAGTCTACCTTCAGAGTGGTCAGTAAATTACAGTCAATGAGCCAAATCTATCCCACTGCCTGTTTTTGTAAATGAAGTCTGGGTTTCTTAGGTGATGTCACTGAAGCTGCTAGTTGTCTGCAAAGATCTGTTCCCCAGTTCTTACACAGTTTTAGAATTGTAGCTGGTACACGGCTGCCCAGCTGAGGATTACATTTTCAGCCCACTATGGAGTCTGGTGTGTCTGAATAGCTAAGTTCTCAGTTTTAGAATGTGAGCCTTAGGGAAGTGTGCCAATTCCAGTAATGGGGGAGGGGGGGACTTGGAATGGTACTAAACTTCAGGTTACTCAAACTCTTTGATGCTAGTTCTGAGTACAGTTATAGGTATTCAATAAATATTTTATAACAGATTGAAGGGCCTTGGGATATGCCAATGAGTCACATAAATTATTCTCCTGTGACAATCTTCATGACATAAAAAGACTGATATGGCTATTTATGTTATAACCATGTGTCCCAGATTCAGCAAGTAAGCTTCATCTAATTACCTGTAGAGAATTAAATCGTACAGAGTAGAAAGTTAGAGCTATAAAGGGCCCTAAAGTTTAATTCATAAACCCTTTCTTTGGTTCTGCTCTACTGTTCCAAGCATATTGTGAACCCTAAGGGAATGTTAATGGACAACACTCAATTCTATACTGGATTCAACAAGTCAGTGATACTTTTCTGTTAATAAAATCTTCAAACAAGTATAAAAAACTACCAATTCACTAGTAGCTTTTGTCTCTTTGTAGAAATACATCTATAAAATATACAAGCTCAGTATTTTCTGTATCGCCTAGAAAAAAAATTATTAATCTTGAGTGAGTGAGGGCTGACGGCACGGCCACATTAACTACTCCCGGGTATGAATTATTATTCAAAACTGTTGATCAGGAAGTTAATCATGAAACAAACTACTGACAGGTCACAGGGAAAGGTATTCTGTCACTTGTATGCACATAAAATCACTATGTGGGTAAATTCTCTACCCTAAACACTAATGGTTTGATGTGGCAACTGCTGTAAAGAAATAGTTTCTTTACAAAAGCCTTTCAGGACATTCCTATCTTTCTATCTCCTGTCTTGCCCTTTCTCACTTCTCTAATCAGAACCCAGAAAATCCTAATTCTAAGGTATTTTGTTTTACTACCAACAGGATTCCTAGATAAGAAGTCATATCTTATGCTATAGCTGATATCAGAGTTAAGTGTGTGTGTGTGTGTATACATATGAATAGCCATATACATATATATGTGTGTGTAATTGTAAACCTTCCAAAATATAATTGATTAAATGTCATTCTTGTAAGGAATTAAATCTTAATATATTCTGACATATAAGAACAATTAGAAGAGAAAAATTAATAAATTTTATTAAAAACTCTCTCCTTTTTAGCAAGTATGAAAGGCAAGAGTGTAAAGCTATATGTGAAGTTAACTTCATGTGTCAACTTGACCAGACCATGAGGTGACCAGACGTTTGGTCAAACATTATTCTGGGTGTGTTTGTGAGGCTGTTTCTGGATGAGATTAACAACTGAATTGGTAGACTGAGTAAAGCAGACTGCTCTCCCTAATGGGGGTGGGCCCATCCAATTAGTTGAAGGTCTGAATAGACCCAAAAGACTGACCCTCACACAAGTAAGAGGGAATTCTTCCTGCATGACTGCCTTCAAGCTTGGACATCAGATTTTTTCTGCCTTTGGACCTGAACTGAAACATTGGCTTTTCCTGCATCTCAAGTCTACAAATCTTGGGACGGGAACTACACTATTGGCTCTCCAGGGTCTTCAGCTTGCCATCTGCAGATCTTGGGACCCTGACTGCATGAGCCAATTCCTCATAATAAATAAGTAAACAAACAAACAAACATATCCTATTGGATCTATTTCTTTTGAGAACCCTAATACACTATGTTAGGTAAAGAACTCATAGATAACAAGAGGTAATGAAGTAAATGATACAGCAATTATTTCATGTAACTGGAAATACAATTAATGAGCAAAATTTTGGAGTAGTGATCTTCTTAGCCAACAAAGAAGTGTCACTTTACACTTATTAAGATAGTTAAAAAATTTGACATTTATACCCAAGCCTAGAAAGGTTTTGTTGAAACTGCTGAAACAATCCATTACTGGAAGTAATAATTTGTCATAACTCTTTATGACAGCAATGTAGAAAAATATATAAAAGCTGGAAAACTGCTCATATCCCTTGACTCCAGTCATGAAACATATAGGAACTCTTCTTAGAAAAATAATGCTAAAGAGGAAAAAAAAAAAGCTACCTGCATAAGGAAGACTGACGTTTTATATATAACAGTGAAACAGTGGAAACAGCCTAAGAAATAAATAATACAGAAATGGTTTAGGAACCTAGTCAAATGAATATTATGCATCCACTAAAATCATAATAATCATGTTAATTTAAAGAATACTCCTTATAATCAAGCTTTTCAGCAAAGAATTTTTGATACACACACAAATATACATACACTACTGTAAGAACAAAATGCGCTAAAAATATATATGAGTATCAGGTGAAGTAGAAATTAAGGTAGAAAAATAAGATCCTGGGCTACAGTTAGTACCCAACCTACCTACCCATTGTCCTATTTGATTTATTAGAAGTGGGCCACAGATTTGGCTCTGCAGTTCTGGCAGCTAATTTGAAAAAAAAAATCTAAATTGTCTAAAAAAGCCATAAGAACATACTAGCTATTAAATAGCTATTTTCACTATGAAATCTGAGAGGTATTTTTGCTATTGAATCTGCAAAGAAGACATTGTGTGAACTTAGTGAACAAGATCCTACATTTTAGTGGGAGGGGCCCCTCCCTCCCTTCTTCCATGTTCCATGGGAGAAAGGAATGTCCACTCCCCTCTCCAGGAGGGGAAGTAGGAGACCTACACTAGAAGCTTCTCTTTCACCCCCTCTCTACATAGGGAGGAATGATTCAGGTGACTGAGGAGTTTGAGAGAAAGAGTATGTATAGCTCAGCCCTTTCCTCATTTATAATTCTTGGAACCAACCTGTCTTCTGGGAGTCTGAATTCTCTGCAACTCCATGGCAAATTTTAGGGTGCAGCTCAGTCTCAGAGAGATGGGGGTAGATTGCTACTGTCTACCTTTGCCTGTGACTCAGCTAGTAAATCTCTCTCAATCATGGGTAAAGCCTCAGGGAGTCCATTTTGCCACAGAGACAGACTCTTCCTTCTTCCATTAGCCCTCTCAACAAGAAGCTGAAATGACTCTCTTGCAATTGGTCAGGTGTTGGATTTGAAGAAGAATGTTATTTGTTGGCCCCTGAAGTCCTAACACTTAACAACATCCTTGTTGTAGATACATTACTGAGACTTTCAGGGATATTTCTTATAATGTGCCCCAAAGAAGACATGATGCTGTGTGAGAAATAGTACAGAAACCAATGTGGCTAGAGAGTAATGACTGATGAGGAAAGTGACAACATGAGAAGAGGCAGAAAGGTAGGTTACGGACAGATCATAAGTACGATGTAAGGGCATGGGAAGACTTTTAAATAAGAGACTGAAATAATCAGATTTTTGTTTCGAAATGAGCTCTCTGGTGGCTGAGTGTAGCATGAATCAGAACTGATGACTTTAAGTCCCACAGACTAGGATTTAACAAGCAGCTATTGGGAGAGGATTCTGGGAAGCATTGATAGGGAAGGGGAGGGGGTGATGTGAGACAGAGAAAGAAAAGAAGCCAATAAAGGATACCCAGGGGGCAGGTTGCCCCTGTGGGCAACTGGGGATCAATCTTGATGGGGAACTCTGGAATCCTATAGAAGGTAACTCAAAGTTGTCCCTCTTGAGCCGTAAGGAAGCTGGAAAGTTACTACCAACTTCTGTCTCTTATTGGTTGAGGGCTATGCCTGGGGGTGTTAACACCCCAGCACTTCAGAGCATGCTTCTGCAGCCAGAGAACGTTCTCAAGGAAAGAGGGTCCCAGGTGCTTACAGGAGGAAGTTTTGGTGGAAGGGAAAGAGTGGGCAGAGAATTGGGAAAATGCTCTCCCTTTGGGTCACATTTTTCATTGCTTATCAAAGTAGAACAGCTTGCCCCCCAGCCCCCTTCAGCTTCCACAATCCTCAGGAAAATCTTTTGTCAACATCTATTCTTACTTCTCTTTCCAGAAAAATTCTCTTTGTCAATTTCCTTTGGAAACTCTTCCCTCCCCTTTTAGCCCTTTTTGACTGATACAAATTAACTCACACCAGCTCCATCTAGGCTCCCTCACCAGTTCAACTGATAATACACAGATAAATATGTTTCCATCAGATCAGAGGCTTAAATTATGAAACATTCTTACTGACATAATGCTTGAAGCCAAATGCATATTTATGTTAAAAACAAAATTATTGACCATTTATGAGTAATAAAATCATTCAAAAAGACAGTAATTAAAGTTTCCAATACATTACTGGATTATGATATTGTTCTTGTATACAGAAACAATGTAAAAAAGAATTTCTACTGTTTTTGAAAAAAGTTTGAAATTAACTTCTACTGTTTTTAATAAACAACTTACTTTCTCCCCATAACTGAAAAATGAGATATGTCCATAAGCAGAGTAAATTTTGCAAGACAGTTACTATCAGTGCATGTACCAGGACAAAACACTAATCAAGGAAATCTACAACACAGCCAAATACCCTGTTCTGTGTTTCAAAACTCTAAGGTTCTCTTCCTGGTTTGCAGAGGGTTACCTTCTTGCTGTGACCTCACGTGGCAGAAAGAGAGGGGCTGGGAGGGTAAGGAGAAGGAGAGGGAGAGGGAGAAGGAGAGAAAGATAGAGAGAGGAGAAAGCTAGCTCTCTCATGTCTCTTCTTATAAGGGCACGCATTAATCCTATTATGAGGGCCCCACCCTCATGACCTTAGGTAAACCTAATTATCTCCTCAAAGCCCTATATTCAATACCATCACATGAGGAGTTAGGGCTTCAACAAAGAATTTAGGGATTCAATCCATGGCAATGAATCTGAGGTAGCAACTGTAACCTGAGGTAAAATCCATCAAGAAGTTAAAGAATTTGGATAGAAAGACTTATGCAAGAAGTAAAAGACTTGTTTTCTAATCCCAGTCCTGAAAAATACCACTTCTCTGCTTGGAGCCTTAGTTCCCTCAAAGGCAAATCCTCAGCTGTCACACACTGATTAAATCTAGCTTTGGAATTAGCTGATACATTTTCATAGTCTATGATTTCTTCACTTTGACACCTAGTTGGCATTGTGCTATGGAGTGAACTGCATGTCATCAGGCTGTGGGTGTGAACCTGTTCTAGATTTGGTATTAAGATTCCTTAGTGCAGTGTTTGGAGACAAGATGGCAGAGTAGAAGGACTTGGGTTCACCTCGTCTCATGAAAACACCAAAATCTGACAAGCAAAAGCTAAGAGAATTCAGCACCACCAAACCAGATTTACAACTAATGTTAAAGGAACTTTTCTAGTGGAAAAGAAAAGGCCACAACTAGAAACAAGAAAATTATGAATGGGAAAGCTCACAGGTGAAGGCAAACATACAGAAAAGGCAGGAAATCATCCACACAAAAATATGATGTCAAAACCAGCAATCATGAGAAGAGGAGAGTACAATAAAAAGGAACAAAGTATTGACTACACGAATGAATCTCAAAATAATTAATACTGTGTGAAAGAGTTCAGATTCTTTTTTAAAAAGAGGAAGTACAAATGCAGGATACTGTTGTTCTTGTTTTTCAAAATTATAAATATATGAATTATGTTGCTAGATTATATTCAAATGTCAAGACTTTCATGAACTAGCATTATAAACCAAAGGTGATGTGCAAAAGCAGGATAGTGGAAATGCATTTGAAACTAAGAGACCAGCAACTTAAAACAATCTTGTATATATATAGACTGCTATATCAAAACCTCATGGTAACTGCAAACCAAAAATCTAAAATAGATGTACACACAAAAAAGAAAAAGGAATCCAAACACAACACTAAAGTTAGTTGTCACATTACAAGAGAAGAGAACAAAAGAGGAAGGGAAGAAAAAAGACCTATAAAAACAAATCCAAAACAATTAACAAAATCACAATACCTTAAATTACCTTAAATTTAAATGGATTATGCTCCAACCAAAAGACACAGGCTGGCTGAGTGGATACAAAAATGAGACCCATATATGCGCTGTCTAAAAGAGACCCACTTCAGATCCAGGGACACATACAGACTGAAAGTGATGGAAAAAGATATTCCATGCAAATGGAAATCAAAAGAAAGCGGGAGTCACAATACTCCTATCACACAAAATAGACTTTAAAATAAAGACTGTAAGGAACGAAAAAAGGACACTACATAATAAGCAATCAATCCAAGAAGAAGTAGTACCAACTGTACATATATATGCACCCAACACAGGAGCATCTCCATATACAAGGCAAATGCTAACAGACATAAAAGGAGAAGTTGACAGTAACACAATAATGGGGGGGGACTTTAACACCCCACTTACATCAACGGACAGATCACCCAGACAGAAAATCATAAGGAAACACACCTTAAATGACACATTAGACCAGATGGTCTTAATTGATATTTATAGAGCATTCCATTCAAAAGTGGCAGAATATACATTCTTTTCAGGTGCACATGGAACATTCTCTAGGATAGATCACATGCTGGGCCACAAAGTGAGCGTCAGTAAATTAAAGAAAATTGAAATCATATCAAGATCTTTTCTGACTACAACGCTATGAGATTAGAAATCAACTACAAGAAAAAAAACTGCAAAAAACACAAAAATGTGGAGGCTAAACAATATGCTAATAAACAACCAATGGATCACTGAAGAAATCAAAGAGGAAATCAAAAAATACCTAGAGACAAATGAAAACACAATGATCCAAAACCTATGCGACACAGCAAAAGTAGTTCTAAGAGGGAAGTTTATAGCAATACAATCTTACTTTAGCAAACAAGAAAAATCTCAAAGAACCTGACATTACATCTAAAGCAACTAGAGAAAGAAGAACAAACAAAACCCAAAGTTAACATAAGGAAAGAAAAAATAAAGGTCAGAGCAGAAGTAAATGAAATAGAAACAAAGAAAACAATAGAAAAGACCAATGAAACTAAAAGCTGGTTCTTTGAAAGATAAACAAAATTGATAAACCCTTAGCCAGACTCATCAAGAAAAAAAGGAAGGAGGACCGTCAGGATGGCGGAGGAGTAAGACGTGCAGATCACCTTCCTCCCCACAAATACATCAAGAATACATCTACACGTGGAACAACTCCTACAGAACACCTACTGAACACTGACAGAAGACCTCAGACTTCCCAAAAGGCAAGAAACTCCCCATGTACCTGGGTAGGGCAAAAGAAAAAAGGAAAAACAGAGACAAAAGAATAGGAACAGAACCTGCACCTCTGGGAGGGAGATGTAAAGGAGGAAAACTTTCCACACACTAGGAAGCCCCTTCACTGGTGGAGACGGTGGTTGGTGGGGGGAAAGCTTTGGAGCCACGGAGGGGAGCTCAGCAACAGGGGTGCAGAGGGCAAAGCGGAGAGATTCCCACACAGAGGATTGGTGCTGACCAGCACTCACCAGCCCGAGAGGCTTGTCTGCTCACCCGCCGGGGCGGGTGGGGGCTGGGAGCTGAGGCTCAGGCTTTGGAGGTCAGATCCCAGGGACAGGACTGGGGTTGGTGGCGTGAACACAGCCTGAAGGGGGCTAGTACGCCACAGCTAGCTGGGAGGGAGTCTGGGAAAAAGTCTGGACCTGCCTAAGAGTCAAGAGAACACTGTTTTGGGGTGTGTAAGGAGAGGGGATTCCTTCCCCATCTGCCCACAGAAGGCAGAGCACCGCCTAAATGAGCTCCAGAGACGGACGTGAGCCGTGGCTATAAGCTCAGAACCCAGAGACAGGCGTGAAACGCTAATGCTGCTGCTGCAGCCACCAAGAAATCTGTGTGCAAGCACAGGTCACTGTCCATACCTCCCCTCACGGGAGCCCGTGCAGTCTGCCACTGCCAGGATCCCATGATCCAGGGACAACTTCCCCAGGAGAACACACGGCACGCATCAGGCTGTTGCAACATCATGCCGGCCTCTGCCACCGCAGGCTCACCCCACATTCCAATTACAACTATAACTACCATAACCCAACCTCCCCCCAGCATGAGTGAGCCAGAGCCCCCTAATCAGCGGCTCCTTTAACCCCGTCCTGTCTGGGCAGGAACAGATGCCTAAGGGCAACCTACGTGCAGAGGTGGGGCCAAAACCAAAGCTGAACCCCAGGAGCTGTGCAAACTAAGAGAAAGGGGAATTTCTCCGTGCAGCCTCAGGAGCAGTGGATTAAATCCCCACCATCAACTTGAGGTACCCTGCATCTGTGGAATACCTGAATAGACAACAAATCATTCCAAATTTGAGGTGATGGAATTCGGGAGCAACTGCAGACTTGGGTTTGCTGTATGCAACTGATTACTTTCTGATTTATATGTTGATCTTAATTTAGTTTTTAGCACTTGTTATCATTGGTGGATTTGTTTATTGGTTTGGTTGCTCTCTCTTTTTTTTTATTTTAATAATATTTTTAAAAAATTTTATTTTAATAATTTTTATTTCATTCCATTTCTTTTATTTTTCTCCCTTTTCTTCTGAGCCGTGCGGCTGACAGGGTCTTGGTGCTCTGGCCGGGTGTCAGGCCTGAGCCTCAGAGGTGGGAGAGCCGAGTTCAGGACACTGGACCACCAGACACCTCCTGGCCTCGTGTAACATCAGTCTGCAAGAGCTCTCCCAGAGATCTCCATCTCAACACTAAGACCCAGCGCCACTCAACAACCAGCAAGCTTCAGTGCTGGACACCACATGCCAAACAACTAGCAAGACAGGAACACAACCCCACCCCTTAGCAGAGAGGCTACCTAAAATCATAATAAGTTCACAGACACCCCAAAACACACCACTTGACGTGCTCCTGCCCACTAGAAAGACAAAATCCAGCCTCATGCACCGGAACACAGGCATCAGTCCCCTCCACCAGGAAGCCTACACAGCCCACTGAACCAACCTTACCCACATGGGGCAGACACCAAAAACAATGGGAACTACAAACCTGCAGCCTGCACAAAGGAGACCCCAAACACACTACGATAAGCAAAATGAGAAGACAGAGAAATAACCAGCAGATGAAGAGGCAAGGTAAAATCCCACCAGACCAAACAAATGTAGAGGAAATAGGCAGTCTACCTGAAAAAAAATTCAGAATAATGATAGTAAAGATGATCCAAAATCTTGGAAATAGAATGGAGAAGATACAAGAAACGTTTAACAAGGACCTAGAAGAACTAAAGAGCAAACAAACAATGATGAACAACACAATAAATGAAATTTAAAATTCTCTAGAAAGCATCAATAGCAGAATAACTGAGGCAGAAGAACGGATAAGTGATCTGGAAGATAAAACAGTGGAAATAACTACCGCAGAGCAGAATAAAGAAAAAAGACTAAAAAGACTTGAGGACAGTCTCAGAGACCACTGGGACAACATTAAACACACCAACGTTCGAATTATAGGGGCCCCAGAAGAAGAAGAGAAAAAGAAAGGGACTGAGAAGATATTTGAAGAGATAATAATTGAAAAATTCCCTAATATGGGAAAGGAAATAGTCAATCAACTCCAGGAAGTGCAGAGAGACCCATATAGGATAAACCAAGGAGCAACATGCCAAGACACATATTAATCAAACTATCAAAAATTAAATACAAAGAAAAAATATTAAAAGCAGCAAGGGAAAAGCAACAAATAACAAACAAGGGACCCCCTATAAGGTTAACAGCTGATCTTTCAGCAGAAACTCTGCAAGCCAGAAGGGACTGGCAGGACATATTTAAAGTGATGAAAGGGGAAAACCTACAACCAAGATGACTCTACCCAGCAAGGATCTCATTCAGATTTGATGGAGAAATTAAAACATTTACAGACAAGCAAAAGCTAAGAGAATTCAGCATCACCAAACCAGCTTTACAAAAAGTGCTAAAGGAACTTCACTAGGCAGGAAACACAAGAGAAGGAAAAGACCTATAATAACAAACCCAAAACAATTAAGAAAATGGTAATAGGAACATACATATCAATAATTACCTTAAATGTAAATGGATTAAATGCTCCAACCAAAACAGATAGACTGGTGGAATGGATACAAAAACAAGACCCATACATATGCTGTCTACAAGAGATCCACTTCAGACCTAGGGACACATACAGAATGATAGTGAGTGGATGGAAAAAGACAATCCAGGTAAATGGAAATCACAAGAAACCTGGAGTAGCAATTCTCATGTCAGACAAATAGACTTTAAAATAAAGACTATTACAAGAGACAAAGAAGGACACTACATAATGATCAAGGGATCAATCCAAGAAGAAGATATAACAGTTGTAAATATTTATGCACCCAACATAGGAGCACCTCAATACATAAGGCCAATGCTAACATCCATAAAGGGGAAATCGACAGTAACACAATCACAGTAGGGGACTTTAACACCCCACTTTCACCAATGGACAGATCATCCAAAATGAAATTAAACAAGGAAACACAAGCTTTAAATGATACATTAAACAAGATGGACTTAATTGATATTTATAGGGCATTCCATCCTAAAGCAGCAGAATATACTTTGTTCTCAAGTGTTCGTGGAACATTCTCCAGGATACATGATATCTTGGGTCACAAATCAAGCCTTGGTAAATTGAAGAAAACTGAAATCATATCAAGTATCTTTTCTGACCACAACGCTATGAGACTAGATATTAATTACAGAAAAAAAATCTGTAAAAAATACAAACACATGGAGGCTAAACAATACACTACTAAATAACCAAGAGATCACTAAAGAAATCAAAGAGGAACTCAAAAAATACCTAGAACAAATGACAATGAAAACACGATGGCCCAAAACCTATGGGAAGCAGCAAAAGTGATTCTAAGAGGAAAGTTTATAGCAATACAATCCTACCTTAAGAAACAGGAAACATCTCGAATATACAACCTAACCTTATACCTAAAGCAATTAGAGAAAGAACAAAAAACCCCCAAAGTTAGCAGAAGGAAAGAAATCATAAAGATCAGATCAGAAATAAATGAAAAAGAAATGAAGGAAACGATAGCAAAGATCAATAAAACTAAAAGCTGGTTCTTTGATATGATAAGCAAAATTGATAAACCATTAGCCAGACTCATCAAAAAAAAAAAAAAGGGAGAGGGCTCAAATCAATACAAATGAAAAAGGAAAAGTAACAACCGACACTGCAGAAATACAAAGGATCATGAGAGATTACTACAAGCAACTATATGCCAATAAAATGGACAACCTGGAAGTAACGGACAAATTCTTAGAAAACCACAACCTTCTGAGACTGAACCAGGAAGAAATAGAAAATATGAACAGACCAATCACAAGCACTGAAATTGAAACAGTGATTTAAAAAATCTTCCAACAAACAAAAGCCCAGGACCATATGGCCTCACAGGCAAATTCTATCAAACATTTAGAGAAGAGTTAACACCTATCCTTCTCAAACTATTCCAAAAAACTGAAGAGGAAGGAACACTCCCAAACTCACTCTCACCATCATAATGATACCAAAATCAGACAAAGATACCACAAAAAATAAAATTACAGTCCATTATCACTGATGAACATGGGTGTAAATATCCTCAACAAAATACTAGCAAACCAAATCCAACATTACATTAAAAGGATCATACAAACCATGATCGAATAGGATTTATCCTAGGGATGCAAGGATTTTTCAATATCTGCAAATCAATCCGTGTGATATGCCATACTAACAAACTGAAGTATAACAACCATATAATCAACTCAATAGATGCAGAAAAAGCTTATGATAAAATTCAACATCCATTTATGATAAAACCTGCAGAAAGCTGGCATAGAAGGGACATACCTCAACATAACAAAGGCTATAAATGACAAACCCACAACATCATCCTCAACAGTGAAAAATTGAAAGCATTTCCTCTAAGATCAGGAACAAGACAAGGATGTCCACTCTTGCCACTTTTATACAACATAGTTTTCGAGGTCCTAGCCATAGCAATAGCAGAGAAGAAAAAGAAATAAAAGGATTCCAAATAGGAAAAGAAGAAGTAAAACTGTCACTGTTTGCAGATGACATGATACTATACATTGAAAATCCTAAAGATGCTACCAGAAAACTAGTAGAGCTAATCAATGGACTCAGTAAAGTCACGGGATACAAAATTAATACACAGAAATCAGTTGCATTTCTATACACTAACAACAAAAGATCAGAAAGACAAATTAAGGAAACACTCCCATTTACCATCCCATCAAAAAGAATAAAATGCCTAGGAAATAAACCCTCCTAAGGAGGCCAAAGACCTGTACTCTGAAAACTGTAAGATGATGATGAAAGAAACTGGAGATGACACAAACAGATGGAAAGATATACCATAGTCTTGGATTAGAAGAATCAATATTTTCAAACTGACTATACTCTCCAAGGCAAACCACAGATTCAGTGCAATCCCTATCAAATTACCAATAGCATTTTTTTACAGATCTAGAACAAAAAAATCTTAAAATCTGTATGGAAACACAAAAGACTCTGAATAGCGAGGGCAATCTTGAGAAAGAAAAACAGAGCTAGAGGAATCTGGCTCCCTGACTTTAGACTATATTATAAAGCTACAGTAATCAAGACAGTATGGTTCTGGCAAAAAGAAAGACTTATAGATCAATGGAACAGGATAGAAAGCCCAGGAATAAACCCATGCACCTATGGTCAATTACCTATGACAAAGGAGGCAAGAAAATACAATGGAGAAAAGACAGCCTCTTCAATAAGTGGTGCTGGGAAAACTGGACAGCTACATGTAAAAGAATGAAATTAGAACATTCCCTAACACCATACACAAAAATAAACTCAAAATGGATTATAGACCTAAATGTAAGACTTAGACACTGTAAAACCCTTAAAGGAAAACCTAGGCAGAACACTCTTTGACATAAATTGCAGCAATATCTTTTTGGATCCATCTCCTTGACTAATGAAAATAGAAACATAAATAAACAAATGGGACCTAATGAAACTTAAACGCTTTTGCACAGCAAAGGAAACCATAAACAAAATGAAAAGAAATCCACAGAATGGGAAAAAATATTTGCAAATGATGCAACTGACAAGGGCTTAATCTCCAAAATACAGAAACAGCTCACTCAGCTCAATATCAAAAAAACCAAAAAAACCCAATCAAAGAATGGGCAGAAGATCTAGACATTTCTCCAAAGAAGACATACAGATGGCCAAAAGGCACATGAAAAGATGCTCAACATCACTAATCATTAGAGAAATGCAAATCAAAACTACAATGAGGTATCACCTCACACCAGTCAGAACTACCATCAACAAAAAGTCTACAAATAATAAATGCTGGAGAGGGTGTGGAGAAAAAGGAACCCTCCTATGCTTTTGATGGGAATGTAAATTGGTACAGCCACTATGGAGAACAGTACGGAGGTTCCTTAACAAACTAAAAATAGAGTTATCGTATGATCCAGCAATCCCACTCCTGGGCATGTATCTGGAGAAAACCATAATTCAAAAAGATACATGCACCCCAATGTTCACTGCAGCACTATTTACAATAGCCAAGACATGGAAGCAACTTAAATGTCCATCAAGAGAGCAATGGATAAAGAAGATGTAGTACATATATACAATGGAATACTATACTACTTAGCCTAAATAAGAATGAAATAATGCCATTTGCAGCAACATGGATGGACCTAAAGATTATCATACTAAGTGAAGCAAATCAGACAAAGACAAATATCATATCACTTATATGAGGAATCTAAAAAATGATACAAATGAACTTATTTACAAAACAGAAAGAGACTCAACAAACTTAGAAAACAAACTTATGGTCACCAAAACGGAAAGGTGTGGTGCAGGGATAAATTAGGAGGTTGGGATTAACATATACCCGCTACTATATATAAAATAGATAATCAAAAGGACCACTATATAGCACAGGGAACTCTACTCAACATTCTGTAGAAACCTTTATAGGAAAAGAATCTGAAAAAGAGTAATATATGTATATGTAAAACTGGATCACTTTGCTGTACACCTGCAACTAACACAACATTGTAAATTAACTGTGTTCCAATATAAAATAAGAATTTAAAAATAAATAGACAAGATGGAGATACTAATAAAGAAAGATTCCTCAGTGCAGCCACAGGTCATATGAATGTCAGATAACCAAGAACTTGGTGCTAGGATGATGTCACCATTCCACTAGCTCTGATGTGACATTCCTTGTAATTCCGGTTTTCTGAAGAACTTCTGTATCTTTTATTATAAAATCAACCAAAAACCACATATACATATAAAACCAGCAGTCCCACTCTTCTCTCCTCCTCATTGGCAACCACTTTTATGTCTCTTATCTAATTATTTTGGGATTTCTTTCCATGTTTTAAAATTTCATGCTTGTATTGCTACTTCCTGACTCAGTTTGAGGATTTACCACTTGATTTTCTATCAAGGAAGATTTTCTATCAACATCTTCCCACACCACAAGCAGACATCCTTCTCATTAACCACTCTTCTAATTGTCATACTGTAACTTTGGGTAGATCAACATGTTGTGTTTACACTGTTATGACTACTAACAGCTGAACTATATTATCAATTATAATGGCTTTCCTTTTTGTACCCAACTTTTCATTCCCCTGGAGATCTTTAAAATTTTTCTATCAGGGCCTGTTTACACATACTTTTCCCTCAGCTTGCAACACCTGCCTTTCTACTTCCCATTTTTTTCCACAAATATGTGTTATTATTTTCCTCCCTTTTAACACAAAAGGTTGCATATTGTTAAAATGTGGTAAATACTTAGTGTTAGAGTCTGTTTATCAGTGGATAAATATTCATCATACAACAGGTATTTATTGAGTGCCTACTCTGAGGTAGGGACTGTTTTATATTCTTGGGAAAAAGCTGTGAATAAAACGAAGTCCCTACCTTGCATTCTAGGGGAACTCAGATACCGTAAGCTTCCAAACCAACAATGACAGTTGCCTCTAAATGCAGCACTTCTTGTTGTATTTTTGCTTCCAAACAAGAACAAATTTAGTATCACCTAATATGAAAATATATGCTTATCTGTATTAAGCTCATAAATATGTAGGTAAAAATGCTTATCCAACTGAGGTTTATCATCTCGTTTGAGCTTCCAAGTTTTGATTTAATGAGTCACATTCTTTAAGTCACTGAGCAGAACTAAAGGACCCTAAATTAGTGCAAATCTAACCCAAGCCAATTGCTTTACAGAGCAATTAGATATAGGAATAACCAGTTTCAACCTCAAATCCTCTCAGTGAAGTGACTCTCCTACAGAATCAAATGCATTAATTTTTTATTTATTGTTTAAAATAAAGACAAGGTGACACGTGGTTCCCCACATTTTATTTTTACCACTCATCATGTGCTACTTAAACTAACCCTTTTCCTATCCTGTGGCCATAGACTTTATTATTTTCTAGAAACATACTGAAAGTCTTACCTGCTTGTCCATCACCTTAATCTATGTCATTTGCTGTCATTTATCAAATTCTCTGCCTGCCTGTGGGTGACAAATAGCATAGCTGGCTAGTTCAGGAAGACCCAGATCACTGATTCAAGGCATGTGACAAACAAAATGACACTCATATTTTACGTCCACTTCCAGAAGAAAGCAGCTCCTCATAACCACTATTGATTCTGTAAACATGTCAGTGCTGGTAAATACCTTTCTGACAATATCCACCTAATGAAACTCTGGGAGAAATGACAAGCCTGCCATTAACCTTTCAAGCAACTGATAGTGGTAGAACCAAAATTTAACACTTATAAAAATTACTTGTCAATGCTTTATGGGTCATTTATCTAAGAGATAACTATTAATGAAGTAGGTTTGAACCTTGAAGAGTTAAGCCTTCTACAAGTAAGTTGTTAAAATAATTAAGTGAACAATCTCTTATTCTAATACTAGAAAAGAGGCATAAATACATGATATCAGAATTCAAAAGCTTTTCCTGGGTCCAAACTCAGGGACATATTGTGGACATAACTCCATAATAACAACAATAAAATTTTATCCTAAGTGTGCAAAGAGACTCTATCAGAAAAGCAATAAAAGTTATTTATTTATATTTCAGTGAGGAACTTCTCACAAAACCTGATATTTATCAGATTCTTCACAAATAGTTTGAGAAGTTTACTTTGTTCTTTCTCTTGTTTCAGTAAAATAAAAAGTAGAGAATGTCATAAAATCTAGGTATCTCGAATTTTATGTTAATCACAACTTTCTAATAACTGAAACATAAGTAGCATGAAATTCACTGCAAGGTCCTGAATGCTCCTAAAGCATTTCATAAGTTTTAAAAATATGTTGAAAAATTACATTTCTTTCATTACTTTGCAAGTCCCTCCATTGGTGTCCCTAGGCCATCTGAGCTTTTAAAAGCTCCCCTGTTGGGCTTTCCTGGTGGTGCAGTGGTTGTGAGTCCACCTGCCGATGCAGGGACGCGGGTTCGTGCCCTGGTCCGGGAAGATCCCACATGCCGTGGAGCGGCTGGGCCTGTGAGCCGTGGCCGCTGAGCCTGCGCATACGGAGCCTGTGCTTCGCAACGGGAGAGGCCACAACAGTGAGAGGCCCGCGTACCGCAAAAAAATTTAAAAAAAAGCTCCCCTGTTAGTTCAATGTGTAGCCAGGGTTGAGGCCAGGGGCCAACGTTTCTCAACGTGTGCTCTGAAAACTACCTGCCTCAGAACCACCTGGGATTTTGTTAAAAATGCAGGTCAGAATCTTTAGTGTTGGGCCTTGAAATCTATGTTTTGTTTTGTTTTTTTGCGGTACGCGGGCCTCTCACTGTTGTGGCCTCTCCCGTTGCGGCTCAGCGGCCATGGCTCACGGGCCTAGCCACTCCGTGGCATGTGGGATCTTCCCAGACCGGGGCACGAACCCGTGTCTCTTGCATCGGTGGGCAGACTCTCAACCACTGCGCCACCAGGGAAGCCCGAAATCTGTTTTTAAGAGGTCACCTCCATTACACTCAGGATCACTTCAAGGCTAAGTAGAAATATCGTAATGAATCCCGAGGTTTTTCTACAATGAGTTATCACCTCACACCAGTCAAAATGGTCATCATTAAAAAGTCTACAAATAATAAATGCTGGAGAGGGTGTGGAGAAAAAGGAACCCTCCTACACTGTTGGTGGGAATGTAAATTGGGGCAGCCGCTATGGAGAACACTATGGAGGTTCCTTAACAAACTAATAATAGAGTTACTGTTTGATCCAGCAATCCCACTCCTGGGCATATACCTGGAGAAAACTTTAATTTGAAAAGACACATGCACCCCAATGTTCATAGCAGCACTATTTCCAATAGCCAAGACATGGAAGCAACCTAAATGTCCATCAACAGAGGAATGGAAAAAGAGGATGTGGTACATATATACAGTGGCATATTACTTAGCCTAAACAAGAATGAAATAACGCCATTTGCAGCAACATGAATGGACCTAGAGATTATCATATTAAGTTAAGTAAGTCAGAGAAAGAAAATATTATATATCATTTGTACGTTGAATCTAAAAAAATGATACAAATGAACTTATTTGCGAAACAGAAATAGACTCACAGACATAGAAAACAAACTTACAGTTACCAAAGGGGAAAGCAGGGGGGATAAATTAGGAGTTTGGGATTGACATATACACACTACTATATTTAAAGTAGATAACCAACAAGGACCTACTGTATAGCACAGGGAATTCTGCTCAATATTCTGTAATAACCTAAATGGGAAAATAATTTGAAAAAGAATAGATACATGTATATGTATAACTGAATTACTTTGCTGTATACCTACAACGCAAACTAACTACCAAACTAACACAATATTGTTAATCACCTATGCTCCAATATAAAATAAAAAATTTTTAAATAAGTAAATAAAATTAACAACAAGGACCTACTGTATAGCACAGGGCACTATATTCAATATCATATAATAACCTATAATGAAAAAGTATCTGAAAAAGAATATATATTGTATATGCATATATTATATATATGTATAACTGAATCACTTTGCTATATACCTGAAACTAACACAACACTGTAAATCAACTACACTTCAATAAAAGAAAAAAAGAAATGTCATAATGAATCCTGATTTTTTTCCCCTTTCTTATTTTCAGAAGCCTCCTAAAGCACAAACAATAGTCCCAGCAGCTGCAGCTTTGCTTTGGTCCGTAGTGATAGGCTTGCTATCACGATTAGTCTCATTATTTATTTATTTATTTTTGACTTCCCTGCTAGCTCAGGTTTTTGAGATCCCAGACCAATTAATTTCTTAATTCATCAGAGGGGAGTGTCACTCCTGTCTTTTATTTTGGCATCAGCTTGGTAAGGAACCAAGAAAACTCTGAGGAAAAAAAAAATTTGTTTTTAAGGTTTGCTGGAATTTAGCATAATAGGCAGTCCAGGGACTACTAGTTCGGATATAAATTGGTACAGTCTTTTTGGAATATGGCTCTTTCATCTTGGGAAACCAAAGAAGATCATGTTGGATTCCATGGCAGGGTCAGGGATGTTTCTGTGAGTCAGCCTTATTGACCCCAATACTACCCCCAACCATGCTGTAGATTTTGGGAGACTTTAATCTCCAGGTTTACTTCCACCCACATGCCCACATGCCTGAGCCAATATGAACCCCGAAAGACTAACCCTACAAGTGGGTTAGTCTTGTTACCTCCTATTGTATGATCCTGGCATGGGCCTGTGGGCACAGGCATGGGGTACGTGATTCCTTCTTTCTTTGCAGTGTCCTTAAATTACTTTGCACGTCCTACCACAGTTATGTGTATCTCTGCAAATTGATGTATTTAGCAATTCACTGACAGCTCTCCCTCACACAGATATATTTGTAAAGGGGGCAAACATTTTTTTCTTATTGAATATTTTATGCATATTTGAAACAAAGTAAAAAGCATTTTATAAATTAATGATAATAGCTACTATCTATTAATAATAATAGCTATCTATATCTATGCTGTATATCAGGCATGATGTTGGGCATTTCAAGTATATTATCTCTAACATTCTCACAGAAACTGCAAATAGGTAATATTGTTCCCACCTTACAAGTAAGGAAACTGAGGCTGAGATTGATTAGTCCAATATCATACAAGTGATGAGTAGACTCTAAATTTTAATTCAGATGTAAACTCAATAGTTTAAAATACAACCCCCAATTATACTTTTGCTGTGTTTTCACTGAATATTGCTAAACAGTACCTGGAACACACAATAATTTTAAAGATTCACCTGGAGCCAGATGAACAGAACTTTGATTACTGCCAAGGTGAACTTGGGCAAATTTTTCAATTTCTGTGAGTTTAAGTTTCTTTACCTACAAAATGGGATTATATGAGGATTAAATAAGGACATGGGTGCCAAAAGCCAATCCAACAATGGATCCTTATGACTATTTACCTTGTTCAATCATGCCCAGTTATAGTGCTTACCATGTCCATATTATTATTCCACAGCAAAATGGAGCTGAGAGTAAAATGCATAGCTTGTAGGCCAAAACTTTAGGTTAAATTGAGAATAAAAGTTTGGATTTCTATCCATTCTGAGGAAAAAAGTAATTATAATCTCACACCAAAAGCCCAATACAAAACCAGTCTTATAAAAAAGGCAGGGCTCCCTTACTGTCATATTTCACTGAAAAATAGCTAATTAACCACAGATTGCCAAATAAAGAGAGATGAGTTCTTTCCCTCCAGTTCTTCCAGAAAAATCCCATTATCACTTTGCCAAAACACTGTGACATTTTCTCAAGGCTGGGAAATGCAAATAGATGAAAATAATACTGGCCTGAAGTGAACAAATAGACACATAGAGAATTTCTCACTCAAAATTTTTGTCACGTATTTTGTTGTTTAGTCAACTGTCCCATTCTCAGAATCTACAGGTGTGTTTGGAGGGCAATTCAAAGAAATGTTAAGAACTAAATGAAAGGAGAAGGACGCTCATGCAAAAGTGCTTTGTTTTAATAAGTTATGAATACAGCAAGCGACCATAGTTTCATATAGTATTTATACAACACCAAGAAAATTAATGAGAGGATTCCCTAACCTTTAGGAATTTTAGAATTAATGACTTAAGTCTTGGCTTCTTTCCACGGAAGTCATGGCAGAAGTCACAGTGAGCCTCAGGCTCTTGTCACAAATACAGCAATTACTCTTTACGACTTCACTAGAGATTCTTTTCTGTTTGAACACTCTCCTCAAACAAAATATTATAATATTAATTCACATCCATAAAAATGACAAATTCTATGGTTCCCTATCAGGCAGTTTTAGGCTCCACTTTAAAACAGGTTTATAGGGAAACCCTCAGTATTCATTAGGGAAGAATCATTACAAAGAGTTTGTGTGGACAGTAGTTAAGCAAAGGACTGGAGAGCCAGGATGCCTGGGCTTTGGTCATAAACCCTGCCGCTTACTGTGTGATTTTGGGGAGGAGACTTAGTCTCTTTGTGCCTCTGTTTTGTCACCTGTAAAATGGGAGTAATAAGAAGGACCTACTTCATAAGTTGTGATAAGGATGTAAAACATTGAGAGCACTACCAGGTACATAGCTGGGAGTATTAAAACCAACTTATTTTTAGTATAAGCAATTTGTCAGTCACCACCTAGCCATTTGACCCTTGAGCAAGTCACTTTTCTGAGTCTGCTTTTCTTAATCTTAAAATAGGGAATATATATAGTACCTAGCTGCAGAGTGAGGGCTAAATATTGTCTTTGAAACATGGCTCTGTGCAGCAAATACAGTTGTTCACTGCATTGTAACCTATTATGGATTTTATCTATATCTTTTATATCTTTTTTTACTTTCTATCTTATCATATAATTGCGTGTGTGTGTGTGTGTGTGTGTTCTCTCTCTATATATACATATTTTAGATTATTAATTCCCTGAGAAATGGAAGCAATATATGTTTATATTCCATATCACATAGGTCAGTATCTTAAATGTGGTGGGCACTCAAAAATTATCAACTGAGAAACAATTAATATTAGTTTAATTTTACTACTTTACGATACATTAAATTCTGTGTGAGTCTCCTTGGCTTTACATTATGAATCATACAACACTCCCCAAGAACCTGGGAAATTAATATAGTAATATTTTCTATATCATATAGATAGAGGAAGTAGAGTAAAAGTTTGCAAGAATACTGAAAATTTATATTTTCCCTTTGATGATTTGCCATTATTTTTTTCTCTTATAAGCTCACAACCCACTAGAACCCAGATCCATTATTTCCGTACTTCAAATGTAACTAATCCATATTAATTTTAGAAATTTCCTCAGGTAACTGAAACTGGTAACATGAACGAGTAAGCCATGTTCTTACACCTCCAATCAGCTTTCAAAGTGCTGTTTAAGCCCACGGTTGTGCTCTGTTCTGTCCTCACCTTGGTACACCTGTGCCTGCTTCTATCCATGGAGCTGTCTTGGCCCAGACACAACTTCTAAATTCACAAAATCACAGGTCCTCAAGTATTCACTAATACTATCTTTTAGCAGCATATTGATTTCCTACTGCTGCTGTAACATGTGACCACAAACTCAGTGGCTGAAAACAGCACAAATTTCTTCTCTTACAGTTCTGTCGGTGAGAAGTCTGACAGAGGTCTCACTGGGCTAAAACAAGGTATTGGCAGGGCTGCACTCCTCCTGGAGGCCCTGGGGGAGACTCCATTTCCTTGCCCTTTTTAACTTCTAGACGCCACCCACATTCCATGGCTGGCGGCCTTCCTCCTCTGTCCTCAAAGCCAAAAACAATGAGTTGAGTTCTTCTCCCATCACATAACTCTGACTTTTCTTCTGCCTCCCTTTCCTACATTTAAGGACCCTTGTGATTACACTGGGCCCACCCAGATAATCCAGAATAATTTCTCTATTTTAAGGTTAGCTAATTAGCAATCTTCCATCTTGGAGCTTAATTCCCCTTTGCCATGTGAGGTGACATATTCACAGGTTCCAGGAGTTAAGACATGGCCATCTTTAGGAGCTTATTATTCTGCTGACCACAAGTTCTTCAAAAATATGTTAAACATTAGCAAGATGGAAAACCGACATTTTAAAATTGGAGTTCTTTAAGTAATTTGGGGGAATCAGACTTCTATAAGGGACAGATAGTCCACTGTTGGAAGTGCGCTCATACAGCAACGCCAAGAGGTTCTTTCATCTTAGAAGTCTGGTTTCCACACTGACCGACACAGCATCATCTGTTGTTTTGCAGCCTGCGATGTAGGGTACCCACCTTGATTCCGGCACAGACAAATAAGTGACAGAACAGAAAGCTCTCCTAGCAAACACACTGTTTCTAAAAGTCCACAGACTGAGGGTTTTGATGCATGATTCAGCCTCTTCCAGCTTAGTCTGTTTCCCACTGTGTGCTTGGCAACATGCTGGACTCAATGGAAAGACATCATTCACATTGGATGGTTTCCACTGTCAAGCTGACTGCAAAGGGAAATGTATGACAAACAGAGAACACCTCAAGTTCAGCTACAGATGTCAGAGTGCTCGTGGCACAAATAAGCTACAATCTGAATGCGGAGATTTGCTTCAGGTGGAAGCCAGCTCTTTAGACTTCCAATTTCCACCTTTAGTACAGCTTGTCATTGGTAGCATGGCCTTGGAATTAGACAGCCAGGTGCAAAGCCTAGCTCTTTCCCTTAGGAGGTTTGTCATCATGGGCATTTTACGTTTCAGGTCTCAGTTTCTGCATCCATAAAATTAATCATTGTTACCACATAGGATGATTATGAGGAAAAGTGAGGTAATGTGTTAATATTTTAGTACAGTGCTTGTGGCACGCCATAACCCCTTGGTGGATGGCGCTCCTTTTACTTTTTCTCTTTTTCATCTGTTAGACGTCACTGCTTTAAATTCCAGCTAAAATATTAGGGAGAATATGAAAGGCTATATCTTTTACCCACGGGAACAAGCTACTGAATTTCTACTCTACTGATATACTATTTGTTAAAATATTTCACTCTATAACACTGTAATTGAACAAAATGTTAAATCATTAAAAATGCAAATTTTAGTTTAAATGGCTTTCTAGCAACATGAGATGAAATTTCTTATTAAATTCCATTATTTGTGAATGTAGATTATTCCTGCCTTGTTTCCTTACCTCTATGCTTTTTGGTCTCTCACATCTAAATTTCAAGTTGCTGTGTTTCTAATATCAGCCTCTTGTTTGTCCCTATGCATCGTTTGTACTCAGAATCAACCAAGTTCAGTATTATCCTGCTCTTTATATGATGATGGTCATGCTAAAGAGGGAAGAAGTAGCTAGAAGAGATATTTGATAGAGGAATATATGGAGTGTGAATGAAATCTATTTTTCAGGAAGAGACAGATCTTCAGGCTGGGCTTGGTCTCAACTACCCTTCCAGTCAAAAAGACTGGCTGAGCATAAGCTAAATGAAAGGCACCTGTCATGAACATGATCTAGAATGAGAGCTTCAAGGCCATAGAAACCAAAAGTTGGTCCCTAGTAGTAAGCAACCAGCAGTGGGCACTTCGCAGGGCTTTCCTAGCAATAGAGTTGAGAAATACCACCTGTAAAGTGATCTGGAACCAGGTGCAATTTTAGACGGTGAGACTAAGGGAGTGAATGTAATAGCCCCAGGTTGCTTGGAAGTGTGAGGCAACGGGAAGCCGAGGAGCGGAACCTGAACACAGAAAGAAGAAAAATCTGTTCTGTCCAGAGCAGGCCAAATCACTTAGATAGTGAGCTAGTGAGGAGGAATTAGAAATTCATTTCAAAGTGCAGCTTACAATATTTATAATTTCTTTATATAAAACCATGCTGAAGTTATGTTTAAATATCATGTATATGGCTTTCAATGTATAGTCATTACATTAAGAACTAGTAGTAGTTATCCATTTCAGTGGATTCCTTTTGTGGTCTTCAGGAAACCATCAGTTAAAGACTCTTGGGAATTCCCTGGCGGTCCAGTGGTTAGGACACCGTGCTTCCACTGCAGGGGGCATGGGTTAGATCCCTGGTCAGGGAATTAAGATCCTGCAAGCCAGGCAGTGTGGCCAAAAATTAAAAAAAAAAAAATTTAAGAAGACTCTTTTTAGGTATTCCTCCAGACAGCTACACATAGTAGTTTAAATCTCACACTAAGTTTATCCAAATACCATCTTCCACAGGGCTAAGTGGGCTTGCTCTACCTGCTTGTTTTTTTTTTTTTTTTTACTACCTTATTTCTTCCTTTGCCTTTTTCTGCCTCTTCTTTCTCAGTTGTATACTTGGCAATATCTTAGCGCTCATGACCGTATCTGTTTTACATGTCCAGGGAAGGCTAACAGAAAGTTAGGAAATATAATGAATGGGTTCCCTACAGTCTTAGCTGGCAGACTTCTTCACTGGTTGAGTGCTGATGGGTCTCTTGAATGTCTTTTATATGAGCCCAGGTAATGAGAATAGGTATATCTCTTCTTGGAAATTAATGCTGTTTTTGTCGTCTATCTCCAAAGATACGACTGCAGTTTGAGTGTGATGTAGCTCTCTTACTGCTTCCCCAACTCACTGCCCCCTGCTAGAATATAAATCCCTCAAGAGGAGCGATCTTTCTCTCTTTCATTCACTGATGCATCCCAACTGTCTAGAACAGTGCTGGGCACATGGTAGGCACATGGATATTTACTGAATGAGCTGCTCTTAGGGAACAAGAAGCCTAGCAAGGGTTAACCTTATGTAGGGGGAGGGGTGTTGGGAGTAAGGCAGGCCAGCAGGCTGTACTATTTGTTCCAGAGAGAGCAAACACTAAGAAAGGTTTTGTGCTTTGGGTGCCCTCTCCAAATATCTCATGGTCTTGCTTTCATACTGTTTTCTTCTAAGATCTTTTTATCACAATCCTAACAACTACTGTATTAACATAGTATCTTAAACATTCTTCCGTAAGTACCACTTTTGAAAACATGTTTGGCTGAGGAGATCGCTCTCCCTGCTACCTACCCTCACATCAGCTATACCTCTGTGTGGAACTATTTCAGGGAGGAGACTGCCACTGTGACTTTGCCAAAGGGCAAGTTATTAAAGGAATTATTAAAACAGAGTGTATAAAAATAGCATTAAATATTTATTTGTAAATTGTTGAACATATTCATAAAAATTGTCCACCTAATCTCCAATGCTTATGCTAAATATTGATACCCCTGTGCCTGTAATCACCAGTAAAAATTATAGCTTCAATCTTCAATGTTTTCCTTCTTCCTCTTTTTTTTTTTTTTTTTTTTTTTTTTTTTTTTGCGGCACGCGGGCCTCTTAGTGTTGTGGCCTCTCCCGTGGCGGAGCACAGGCTCCGGACGCGCAGGCTCAGCAGCCATGGCTCACGGGCCCAGCCGCTCCGCGGCATGTGGGATCTTCCTGGACCGGGGCACGAACCCGTGTCCCCCACATCGGCAGGCAGACCCTCAACCACTGCGCCACCAGAGAATCCCCCTTCTTCCTCTTTTATTTCTTCTTGCTGTCTGTTTCTTCCTCTCCCGCTCTTCTGTAAATACTCACAAGGAACATACAATAGCCACAGTATGGATAGGTGCTGGCCTGCAGAGTAGAGTAAGGGGATTCCTATTAAGAGGTCCTCGTGGTCCTAATGGAGGTAACAGATGTTGTGGTCAACATGATCCTGTGTGGTAAGTTCTACAAGGAGGTAGGTTTGTAGGAGATGCTGTCTGAGCACAGAGGAGAGTAACTAACTTAGCCTATAGGTTTAGGGAAGCTTCCCAAAGGAGAAATCTTGAAAGAAGAGTAAGACTTCTGCAGAAAGTCAAGGAAGATAAGAGATTTCACACAGAAAGAATATGTCCCTGACCCTGCTGGTTGCCCCTTCAAGTACATTTCCTCTTCAATTATTCCTTGCCATCTAAATCCTCACTTTGTTTTTCTGGATGTCTCATGAATCACTTAAGGCCCCCGTGCTCCCCAGCCTCAGGGATTAAATCTTGGTTGGTCTGACTCAATAGGAGCAATTCTATTACCCTTTCCATGGTTGGTTTAGAAAAGATTACTTCATTCCATCCTGGCCCATGAGACGGCTTTGAGAGAAAATTTGCTGTGGGGATTCTAGGACATCCTGTGTGAGGATACAATGGTCTCGTCTGGTTTTTATATGCTATGTCAGAATATGAAGTTTGAAACTAATACAGACACTTGTCACCACAGGAGACAAATCTGAAGAAAAAGAGCCGTGTCTCTAAGTATGGCATTGGGCCATAAAACAACAATCCTGGAACCACTAACTGGGACTAACTCTGATTTCTTGTTGTGTCTGATAATAAATCACTTATTTTGTAAGTTATTTTGAGTTAACTGATAAATAATAACAAAACAAAGTCTTAGGGGCATAAATTATCATAGTTCCACAATCCGCATACTTACTGTGAAGGGCCTGGCTAGTGTTCCCTATTGTATTGAACTGAGTAGTTAAGGGTGAATAAGCAACAATTTTCCCAAGGCTGAGGATGAAAGACCGGAGCCAACTCTCACAAGCATGAGATGCCAATAAATAAAGACCTGAAGAAACTAGCTTGATTTTGTGGGAAAATGCAAGATGCCTTAGTCAAAATATGAATGCCAAAGATAAATTCTGCTAATCTCTGCAAGGATATAGAAAGTGAGTCTGGCAGCAAACGATAGGTTGGTCTCTCTGATATTGGTTCCTTTAAGCTATCAGGCTCACCAAGTAGACTCATTCATATAAAAGCCTGTCCCCAAACCTTCAAAGCTTTAATCATGAACCACTTGTACTGATCTTGTTTTACCACGTTTACCATTTTCAGTTTACGGTTTCACCATGATCTTTGGTCTAGCATGCTCAGGGCTTCCTCACTGTTTTTCCCCTCCACTTGTCCCCTACACACAATTTGATAACTCCCTCTGTCAATACCTGAGCCTTCCTAAAAAAAAATCCTACCAATTCTGGTCAGCTAGGACCATCTCCTCTGGCACAGACTACTCTGAACAATAGATCTGCTCCAGCTTTATGGAGATCCTGGACAAGATCCACCAAAACCCCCTCTTATAGAGACAGAAAATTGACAAAGTTATTGAAAAAGCCCATTCTTTTCATTTACCGATATTCAACGTGTACCTGGTTTTCGAACATATAATTGCAAAGTGTAATTATCAACCTTATTTTTGCAGAGAACACTCAGTTATCTAAACGTCTATGTTGCAAAATTATAAAAGAATTACTGAACCCGCATTAATTCATACTGATGTAAATTTAGAGTATGTACATGTACCAAATAATTAAAAAATAGATATAATAAATTAAAAGTAAATAATAATGGTGTTTATTTTCCTAAGATAGGTACATTGGGGCAGCTTCCTTAGACATGTGCTTAGATAGTAACAGGACAAAACACTGTTTCATAAATATTTTCATAAAGAAGTTCTGGCTTTTCAGGGTAACCTTTATAGTTCTTCTTTAAGCACAAGAGAACATTCCTATAAAATGGACAAAAACCTATTTTCTTGGTTCTCATTGTTTCCCAAAACTATGTGCTAGACTGAAAAGCCACAAGAGCAGAAACCTCATCACTCTTGTCACTTCTAGAATTCTAGTGCTTAACAAAATGCCTGACACATAATGGGTGTGCTGCTCTTTAAATATATTTTTTTGGAATCAGAAGTCTGAGTATTGCTTCAGATCTGTATCTGATGGTCTGAAAGCACTGAAACAAACTGTGGAGGTGCTGTTATCTAGTGAGTGTCACTGTGCTTCCGGAAGACTATGTCCTGTTTCTGATTTCAACCATGGACTCTTAGAGTTGAAGGGGAGTGAAGGGGTCTTTTCCATAGACCTCTCACCCACGTCAGCAAAAATGCTATTCGATTTCTGCTCTTTTTGGTCTTAGGATGCTTGTTACATTCAATCATTTGTCTGAGGCATTCTTTCAGAAGAAAGACAGAAGAAATTTACTCCATCTTCTATATGACTGTATTTTAACATCCAGAGGAGTAGTTGTCTCTTCTGCATGTGAACAATCCCCAATTTTTTATTTGACATTGTTTCTTGATCCTCATCATCCTGATATTTAATCCTTTCACCTTTCTCTGGGACGTGGAAATCTCCTTTAAAATGTGGTATCAAGAATTGAACTCAGTACTCCTGATGTACTCTTTTTATCCCAATTAAAAATATAATAATCCTAGAGAAAAGTTGAAGGAATGCTATACTGAACACCTGCATATTCTTCACCTGTATTCACAAATTTTAATATTTTATCTTATTTACTTTTTTCTGTCTGTATATAAATATATGAATTTTTACCTGAAGCTTTGATATTAAGTTGCTGACATTATAACACATTGCCCCTAAATATATTAGCACATATTTTGTAAGAACAAAAACATTCTCCCACATAACCACTATACCATCAACACATCCAATGTAACATTGCTATGACAATATACAGTCAACATTCAAATACCCCCAACTGTCCAATTGTTATGTATAGGTGTTTCTTTTTTTCCCTGCCCCAGGATCCAACAAAGGACCATGGTTTACATTTGGTAGTTATGTCTCTTTAACCTTCTTCAAGTTCTCTCACTTTTCTTTTTCTTTGATCATTTTTTCTTTTTTAAAGACTCTGGGATAGGTGTCTTATAGAATGTTCCACAATTTGAACTGATGTGATTGCTTTTTCATTATTAAATTCAGGTTAAACATTTTCACAAGAATATTACATAGGTAAAGTTGTGTCCTATCATTCTATCACATTAAGAGGAGCATGGTATCAGTTGGTCTCATTACTGATGGCAAACATTTTGGTCATTTGATCACCATTATTTAACATGGTGTTCCCAGACCCTCCTTTATAAAGGTCAGTATTCTCCTTTGTAATTAATCCACAATATGTGAGGTAATAATTTAAGACTATATGATTATCTTGTTCTCCAAGATTTATACCTATAGTTTTAGCATCTATTGATGACCCTTGCCTTTATCAGTTATTACATTGGCAGGTGCAGCATTTCTAATTTTATCCTTTTAATCTTTACTAGCTGGCATTCTAATACAAAGAAGAGCTCTGCCTTTCCTGATGTGCTTTGAGTACTTTTGATCTCCTTTGTTCTGAATATTATACTCTTCGCAATGCAGCCTTAGATTGCAGTAAATTATTTTTCACAATCAGGTCACACAGTTCACGCATTCAAAGAACAAACTGTAGTTCCATTTGA
This sequence comes from Aethalodelphis obliquidens, assembly GCF_003676395.1. Classification (NCBI taxonomy): domain Eukaryota; kingdom Metazoa; phylum Chordata; class Mammalia; order Artiodactyla; family Delphinidae; genus Aethalodelphis; species Aethalodelphis obliquidens. The sequence goes on from NW_020838025.1 coordinate 1,380,887, forward strand.
ACATGTAGAGTTTTAAATCATTCATCGTATATTAGAGCATTAGAGTGTAAGAATTAATTAGATATGTTCATATAATTCATAGGAGATATCTATTTCTTAACATCCTGACTTAATTAGTTTTTATGTTTTCAAAGCTCTCTATTGACTTAATGTATTTTTCTGGCCTCTTACTTCCTACTGGAGGTTTATCTACCTTCTGTCATTGTACTGCAGATACGTGGCTAGCAATAAAAATGATCACATAATATTTATGAAAATGATTGTAATTCTACCCATAGCTACAAAGTCATCTGCCAATGATTTTCTCCACATCAGTACTACATGTTAACATGTTAGGACATAAATGTTTTTATTACATGCTAAAATTATAAACACTAAATATAGGAATCATATGACACAATATTGCAACTTAATACTTCTCTGCAGAAAACCCTTGAGATAGAGATACTGTTAATATTTAAGCATATTAATTACTCAGAAAATGGTCTAAACTGTTTGAAATTAGGATCATCTGGTCCACCTTTTTTTTTTTCAGAGAATATGACACAGACTAGAGAAAGTAAAAATCATTTCTTTTCAAGGACATTGGTATTTTTTTGCTTTGGCTTGGTTCATAAAATCACAGGAATTCCTGAATTGGTGTTTCTCTCATGAGTGCCATTTACAGAGGAAACAGATGGGACTTTTCTTCCCATAAAGACTGTATGTGGCTGCAGGAGTTAAACATATTTCTCAACTGCAATCTGGCACTGCTTTTTAATTTCTCAAATTGAAAAAAACATAAGGCAAAAATTATGAGCCATTTCTCTTGTTATTATACTGATTACATAGATTCATCGTGAACAAGACAGATGCTAATTTGTGCATAAAGCATATTCCTTTTGACAGGAAAATATACATAAGTTGTGGTTGAAAAAAGACAAGGATAGTGTTAAAACCATTTTTCGATTTATGTGGAAAGTTTCCAGTGAAAGACATGATCTCCTGCTTTATCACATCAACAATAATTCCTAGATACAGAATGTCAGTAAAGACACCCAAACAAATCTCTTTCTATGGAGTCCGGTGTCTTGGCAATTGGGAATTTTTGAATCAGTGGTGAACCCAAGCAAATCAAGGAAGGTGAGTGGGATGGAGAGAAAAGAATGAGGTCACCTGTGCCCCAATTTTTTGCACCATTTCTTCTACAGAAATTCCAATGTGACCTTCAGCAAGTCCCTTAACATATTTTGGTTTCTGCTTTCCTATTTCGAAATTCAAGATATTTGTGTCACATGCTGGCTGTGTACCTTTTAGCTATAAAATGTGATATATGGATTCTATTTTTCAAGCTATGTAGAATGAGTTTGTGGTATAAAGTTGAACTGATATAAATTTAGAGTCAAATAACCCCCATGACAGGTGGATTTTCCCCAAATCCCATTATGACCTAGAAAATTTGGTATTAAAAGCAACTTCCCTCCTGATAATCTTATAAGTACTTAAGTGTCAGAAATTCAAGACCTAGTCAGTGGAACAAGAATGATGTCTGCCAAGAATGATGGCAAAGCAGAGTTTTAGAAGAGTGGAAGAGTAAAGCTTAAAGCTGGGAGAATGTCTGTGGTGGTGAATGAACTTCTATTTAACCTGTAATAAAAATCATACTTTTCTTTCAATGCCTAGTCAAAAAGCTACTTACCCCATAACACCTTCCCAATTGCCCCTCCTCCACCCTGTTTTCCATTCCGTTTTCCTACCACTTTGTTCTTTGTCCCTTTGATGTGGTCTTCTATTAAAATTATCTACATATTAATTCCTCCCACAGTTTTGTAAATTTCTTGAGCCTTCAGACACTTCTCTTCCATTTTTGTGTTCATTCTTCCGTTCTCTTCTCTCACTATTCTCCCACCCCTACTCCCAGACCACATCGTCTAAATATCGAGTAGAACCTACTCAGTATTTCTTTCTCAAATTTAACATTATTTCAATTGACAGATGTGAATATATATGTCAGAGCATCAAAATCATTGAATTTGAACGGTTTCTTGATTCATTATGATTGTAGACAGTTAAGTACCCATCAATCTCTGGCAGACAAATGTTAAGATTTACCTGACTGAGCTTGTTGAAGTCAGGGACGATGTCTTGTCCAGATTTGCGCTGTCGGCACTGGTCACGGCATCTGGCACTAAGCATGTGCTCTCTTAAGGCTTACTGAATGGAACAATCCTGACCTATGAGCTAGGTTAGGATTAGATGGGGAGCTGTGTAGAGAAAACAAAAGATTAGTTTTTTCTTGGAAGAATTCAAAAGGGACTTCCAGAAAATAAATAAGGGATTGCAGCTCTCTACGAACCATATTATCTGCAATATTTTCAGAGTAACTAGTCTTTAACTAACTACAGTTGACCCCAGAGCAACTCGGGGTGGGGAGGCGGTTAGGGGCGCTGACCCCTGCACAGTCCAAAATCTACATGTAAGTTCACTGTCTGCCCTCCCTATCTGGGGGTCCAGGTCCGTGGACTCAACCAATCAGGGTCAAGTAGTACTGTAGCATGTATTTACTGAACAAAACCTGTGTATAAGTAGACCCTCACAGTTCAAACCTGTATTGTTTAAGAGTCAACTGTAGTCTCATTTCAACAATAAATAACTTTTTAATAAACTGTGTGAGACACTGCGATACAAAGGGAATCTTATTAACATTCTAGACTGAACCATCTAAGGTTCTTATCTCATTTTCTTCTTCTTCTTAAATACCCCCAAAGCAGCACTTACTTACCCAATGAATTCCAAAACATTTAATTTAGAAGTCTGGCATTTCATAATCACCGATTTTGATTGACATGGGCTGACACATAGGACGATAGCCAAAGAGTTAGAAAACATAAATCCATGATTCTTAAACAATAGTAACCAAAAAAAAAAGTTACAGATATCAAAACTTTAGCTGCGTCGCACTGAAAAGAAGGCTTGTGCACCTCATAATTTAAAGAGGCAAAACAAGGCGCTACTGAAACCTCACGTTAAACAGCTTATTATTAAGCTGATGGAAAGGAGCAAGTGGTCTCTCCATCTCAGCTTCCCTTAACAGTTTTCCATCAGCTGAAGAAAGAGGTGGGAGGGGTGAATTCATTTATGCATGCACAGATTTACTGCTTTAATAAAACACTATCAGCTTGTTTTAAATGAACTGTTTAAACACCGACTGCAGCCTGTGTCGGCTCATCCTCCCTTCTAACCTCCCCATTGCTTTCACCTGCATTTCACTTAGCTTGGCAGGCAGAGTAAAATGCCTCCTTCAGAACGCACCTGTCTGCACAATCGGAAAAGAAAGCTCCCGTGGGCTCACAGCAAACCGTCAGTCCCGCAATGCCCATGAATCTGTCCGGAACTGCTTCCCGGGGGAGCGGAGAGCAGATCTGAGTAGATCCGAGTAGCTGTCCTGCCATACAGATAGGTTCAGCACTAGCTACGGAGTGACTGGAGCGAGGAAGGGGCGGTGGTGCTGGGGTGCGGGTAGGCGTCGGGCCGAGGCGCCCGCGTGGCCCTTCTCCGGCTTCCTCGTCCTGCTGGTCGCTCCTCCGGAGGGTGAGGTTGTCTCACAGCAGATGCATGATGAGCGTGGAGTCCTTATAGGAATCCCCGTTTAATGTGTCCAGCTCGCCTGCGGCATCTTCGGAAGCTTGTTTGGCTAGAGGCAGGGCTCCTCCGGCGCTTTCTGGGTCTCATAGTAGAACACGGAGAAGTTGAGCGCCAGGCCCAGCTGGACGAGGTGCGTGGGCTGCATGTGCTCTTTGCTGATTTCGAAGGCTTCCTCGTGGCGGCCTCCGGAGCTTCGACCACACTGTTTTTCTCCTCGCCGGAAGCTGCCTCTGCCCGGTAGCGGAAGTAGTCGCCTTTCATCTTCAAGTAGAGGACATTTCCTTTCACACTGGAAATCAGTGCAGTTTTTTTTTTTTTTTTTTTTTTTTTTGCGGTACGCGGGCCTCTCACTGTTGTGGCCTCTCCCGTTGCGGAGCACGGGCTCCAGACGCGCAGGCTCAGCGGCCATGGCTCACGGGCCCAGCCGCTCCGCGGCATGTGGGATCTTTCCGGACCGGGGTACGAACCCGTGTGCCCTGCATCGGCAGGCGGACTCTCAACCACTGCGCCACCAGGGAAGCCCTCAGTGCAGTTCTTGATGAGGAACTTGTCCAGCAGAGCCGGCACGACGCTGCACACCGTTTCCAGCTCCTTCTCGATCTACGCCTGGTAAGCCTTAACCTTCCCCTGTTTCTTCTCATTCCCGTCGGCCATGGTTTTCTGCTCGATGCTGCTGCTAACCCTCCAGGAAGACCGCTGGGCACCGACCACGTTCTTGTAGGCCTGGGAGAGGAGGTTTCGGTCTTCACTAGGGAGAGGTTCGTTGAGCTCGGTCACCGCCTTCATGGCGGAGGCCTTGTCGTCGCAGCGCTCCACATGCGCGGCCAGCCGCGCCCGCTGCAGCAGCCGCTCGTAGTCCCCGTTACCGCTAAGGTCCGGCTTCACTTAGCGCCCAGCTCCGCTCCGCTCGCTCGCTCGCGTGTGCGTTCCGGGTCTCCGCGGAGGCTGCCGCCGCGCACGCGCACGCGCACTGGCTCAGCGGCGGCCCAGGCAGCAAGCGGCAGGCACCGCCGCTCGCCCTCTCGCTGGCTTGGAGCGCGCGCTGTATTACCTCATTTTCAGATGTGTCTGGAGTGTTGAAAAAAGTTGATAGTTCCTTTTAACTCCTTTCTAACATATGATTGAGATTTTTTATCCACTTCATGATCTGATGAAAGTGCTTTAGAGGTTTCTTTCAGTAAATATTTTCCAGTTTATAGCATTCATTCTTAAGTTCCCTCTAGGAACCAACAAAGCAAGTGAAGAAGTAGACTTGCTTCCCTTCTCACTGCAGGAAGGAAGTTAGATAACCGATAACCCCAAGTTGCCTCAATAAAGTTTGAACAAACCTCTGTCTCTGGTGTTAAGACTTAAGAGTAAGGTTCGTGGTAATAAATGTTGATTATTGTGTTTTCCTGCCAATCCTCCTGTTCGAAGGCCATGTGCACGTGGGATGTTTTATCTGCTCAGCAGAGTTTTCACCAGGCTCCTCCTTTTCCATAAAATGGATAGTATCTGTACTATTCACTTAAATAATGACTAAAACGTGTCTAGATTGCATAGCCCTGATGGTTTGCTCTCATGGAGTTTCTTTTTGGGTCTATGTTCTCATAAAAGTATTATCAAACCTACCTCTATATTTGCTATAGGAATCTTGTTTGAGGATATTGTCCATCCCAATGTTCATTCCCTTCCCTATGAAGTTCCACATGAAAATGTTGTTTTAGAAAATTTTCTGCTAATTGCTAGTGACATTTTGCTTCTCCCAAACAACAGGTATTTTACCTCATAAACAATGAGGGTTATCTGCAACACTAGCTCCAATTATTAAAGCATCAGTAAATGTATAATCTCAGTTAACAAGATGTCAGGAGACAGTTTGGTTTAAGAGTGATTATTCAGCAACTCAGTGATATTCACAGCAATCACAAATTCCTGTTTTTTCCAGCTATGCACCTTCAGCGTCAAGCTTGTCAGGCTAGCCAATGTCATGGTTGTTAGATGGTTGCAGTAGCGCTAGGAGTGAAATCCTCAAACAGTAACATCCAGAAGAGTATCATATGATACTCTTTCTCAGAGTATTCTAGCTAATTTCAAAGAAGCATCTCCAGAGGACCCCCAGTTATCTCCTACCATTGCATTGGCCAGAACCACGTTAGGTGCCCAACTAGAACAAATCCTAGCAGCACAACTGTTGCAGAGGAGATGAGATGACCATGGCTGGCTTACATTAATCAGAATTTATCCCCAATCTACGTAGCTACCTTAATAAAAGAGTTTTTGGTTTTTTTTTAAATAAGGAAGAGAGAGGAAGAGATCTTGAGTAGGAATCAACAGTGTCTATTAGAAACACATAAGGGGGTCATTTTCCTTTGACAATAGAAAACTTAGAATTAACTTTGTAAGCCCTGCATGTATCATCATGGCCCTTCTACTTTATGGCTCTTTGTTCTGCTTTTATCTCTTAGTCTTGCTTTCAATTAAAATTTATTTTCTACTGCTCATGATTTTTGTATACTTTTTTTTGACATATATTTCTGATGTTCTAGACTTCACATGGTTTTCAAAATGATGTATAATATATGAAAACTAGAGCTAATGTTTCAGATACAAACTAGGGAATAGAAGGTGATTAGGTAACTGTTCTGGATTTGAATATACAGGATTCATTGACATTCCAGCAGAATCGTTAGAAAGTGATTTTGGGCTAAGCCTTTAAAAACATGGCTGTAGTAATCGACTTCCCAAGCATGGTAACACTGAATATTCTCATAAAATTAACATCTCTAATTTATAGACAAGCAGTGGTGGCACTTTTTGTTACAGGTAGAATTTAATTAGCCAGGACAAATAAATTAGGTTTCACACTTCTGTCAGGATAGTGGAATTGCAGAGGCTGGTCTGGGAATTTCAGGCCATTGAAGATGCCATTTGACCTCTCAAGGAAATTAACTTTTCCAGCTGCCATTCTGAAAAGTTCTAATTAAGCCATATGGGTATTATTGACTTATTTATTACAATGGATGTCATGTAGGCAACTTTCTTGGAATTCTGGAAAATCCTCCAAATGACTTTTTCTTAATGTATAGGTGAGATGGAAGGCATCTTAGGATGGTACATGTCAATGGGACCATAGAGAGAGAAGATTCATAGAAGATTTATAGATTTAATCATATAAACCTCCAAAGATTCACTTTATTCTTTCCATATGGGGACCCAATTTGTATTACATTTCCTTTTGTACAGAGTCTTATATAATAAAGAATGCATGAAGCATTTGAAAAAAATTAGCCTCTGTGGTAATGGGAAATATTGCAGAGAAGAGACAGATGTTGGAAAGGCAAATGTGGACTCATTTTATGGGGAAATAAATAAATAATGGGAAGACTTATGTAAGAGTGATGGTTAGCAGTAATCTTCAGGGAAGTGGTTCAATTAAATAATATAGGACAAAAAGTATTGGAAGAGGATTTGTAGGTAGAGATATAATTAATTATAGGGTTATGCAAACTTGGGAACACTGTGTGATTGGTTGCTTAAACTAAAACATATTGCACTAGTACAATTACTTAAACAGAAAGTAGGAAGTATGTGTTGGAATCAGCAAGAACCCTGGAGGCACAAATGTAATAAAGAGGAAGAGGAAGTTTGATATTCTTGCAGCCAGAAAAGAGAGAAAGGAAACAAAGGGCTGGTGTCTTTAGGGAGAACAGTTAAATGTATGTGATTATAATGTGTGATAGTTAATAAGTTATTCCTATGTGATAGGTAATGTATGTCTTCTCAATCTCCCCATGAAATAATTGATAAAAAGCTGACATTTCTCACTAATGCTTTGTGAGATGGCTTGTATTTCAGGAATGTAACAAAGGCTGAGTTCTGTTCTCAGGTTAGTTCAATTGAATCTTGGAGGGACAGCCACTTATGTTCCATCAGTTGGATTTTGTTCTGTAAGTGGATTTATTTCATGTTTATTTGTTTCAATTTTGGAAGGAGAAACTCCTTTTTATCTTTCTCCATTGCAGAGGTCTAGAATTATCTTGGGCTCTGTTGTGTTCCCCCATCTCACCACAGAGCCAACACTTCTTCAGAAAGGGCCTTCTGTTTTTGGCCTGGGAGTAAATTACTCGGGTATGTGACATGATGGGGAATGATGTGAGGTAGCAGGGCACAACTGGTTCAGTATTTCTGTAGTCTTTGAATTAATTACTTTAATTATTTGCCTTTGGACAGCTCCTGCTCTTGGATGACTTCCTATGGAATACTGGGGAACTTCTCTTGAGTTTTGCTCAAGATTGTTGGAATGCATGGCTTTTACCTTTGTAGCAGTCCTCTCTGCCTGTTTTGGGTTGTGTGTATGTGTGTGTGTGTATGTATGTGTTTTAAACATGCACTCTCTCTCTTACTGCATTCCAATTTCCAGAAATCTCACAAAAATTTTGCCCATCAAGGTAATCTCTCCTTTTTTTTCTAGCTAATGTCTATTTTTATTTCAGTTAGATTTTGGAAGGAAAGAGAACCATGTGGGATTAATCAAGTCAGCCATCTTTAACAAAAGTCACAGGTGTATATTCTTGACACTTTAAAATGTTTTTTTGTTTGGTGTGTACATTGGGCCTATCCAGTGAACTGGTATCCATTTTCTTAATTGGTTAACAATATTAAAATTGATTCAGTTGTTCATACATCATGCTTTCCTGCTCAGGGGAAAACATCTTTTTGGTCCAGGAAAGCTCTTCCTGGAATTGACCTGAAGTATACCAATTTTTATATAACCCAACTCATGTAATTCCTGCTTTGGCTTTAGACTTTAGCTTAAAGGGGGCTTTGATTTAGTAAACAGCAGTTGATCAACTTTTGTGGTTATTGACCTAGGGCATTGCATCTGAATGTGCAAACCATCATAAGTAAAAGGCAGATTGATGGAATATGAGCTGGTGCTGTACTTCCTACTTGCTGCTACTATTTTATTCTTCTTTTAGAGCTAAAATATTAAAGTTTGACTTACAGATGAGTATTGCTAAATGCATATTCAAGCTAATAAAGAATTATCAAACACACAGTGAGAAATCAATTTTCAAAGTGGTAGAGTCAAAGCAGGCCAAGTATCATGAAAAAGTCTTGAGCATGAATGAAAAGACCTGTGTACAAATCTCGACACTATCACTTTTCATATTTTTTTTTTAACAAGAGAGTTACCTGTGTTCCCGCCTTCCTCCCAGTTTCCTCCTCTGTAGACTAGGAATAATATCATCTTCTCATTGTTTTTGAGAGAAATTAAAGCATCCCTAGTGTTTAATAAATGCTCAATAAATGTAACTTAAATCTGTTATCACTATTTTTGCATTCCATCCTCCTTTGCTTTCTTTTCTCCTATTTCTCTCCTCTGCTCTGGCCCTAGTTATCACCTATGTATTGGGATTCCTACAGTCTTACACACTTCTTCTGTCGCTCTTGTTCTTGCATTCAGCCCTATTCATCTTTTTCTTGATTTATTGATAATCAATCTTAAAGTGAACATTTTATTCCTTTGTGCTTTTTACCCTTTTCTGCCTAAAACCCCCAAACTGTATTTTTGGTTCTCTAACATCTCCTCCAATATCTGCCACAAGGCTGGGCTGGAAATGCTGGCTAACAGAGCATGCTGGATGGCAGGGTTTTTGCATTTATTTCTGTCTTTCAGGCAGGTCATCAAATAACGGGTCAACCAGTCAATTAGTAAAATAAAATAATTATGAAACATAGGAAATGTAGAAGTGTTATAAATTCTACTAAAAAAGATAATCATAAAATCATATTATTTAAAAAGAAATATATTGTTAGTGTTTTCACTTTTTATATTTATCATATAAAATTTTAAAATAATTTATAGATGAAAGCCAGCATTTCTTTAAATGTTTACTCCAAGATTCTGTTTTGGCATTAATAATGTCAAAATGGGATTAATGATAACAAATGAGAGTAATAATAAAGTAACAGATTTGAAGTTCAAATTTTATACATTGCACTCCCCCTGGCAAGGTGCACACACTCCTTGAAGCTCAGCCTAAGCAAACTCTACTTCTTTCCCACTTACCTCTCCCTTTTGTTCACACACATGTGTGTGCGCATGCACACACACACACACACACACACGGGTGCAAAAGTTTGAAATTTTTATGTAATACCTATGTTATGCACACAAAAGTTTAATCAGAAAGTAATAGCTGAGACAAAATCGAGTTATAACACTCACATTGTCACCCAATAGGATCAAGAAAAATTCACCTAAGACATTCTACACAAGTATTTTTGATTGTCTCTCTTCCTGTCTTCCCTCAGTGTTTCAGGGGAATGGACAACAAATATTAAATTATTGCCCTCCTTAAACATAGTCATCATTGTCAGCTATGCAAGAAGATTCATCAACAAGAAGTAAAGGTATTACATTTCACTATAGAAGAGATAATAGATGTTCAAGATTCCCATTCTGTTTTTCACCTGTCTACTGTGGGTAGAGAAACACAGAATTTAAAGAAGGTTTACAAAGAGAACAAACTTATGTATACCAACAGGGAACAGGGGCGTGGGATGAATTGGGAGATGAGGATTAACATATATACACTACTATGTATAAAATAAATAACGAATGAGAACCTACCGTATAGCACAGGGAACTCTCTTCAGTGCTCTGTGGTGACCTAAATGGGAAGGAAATCTAAAAAAGAGGGGATATATGAATACGTATAGCTAATTCACTTTGCTGTACAGCAGAAACTAACACAACATTGTAAAGCAACTATAATAAAAATTAAAAAATAAAATAAATTTTTAAAAATTAAGAAAAAAATAAAGAAGGTTTACAAGAACACAGTTTGGGAAAAAAAAAGGAATAATTTCTACTTGTCATAGACCTATAAGTCAAATATTGTTCAAACTCCAAAACATCTCTGCAGGATTCACATATAATAATTTTCTGGTAGACTCCTGGAAAAAACCTCTGACATTTGGTCTGTAAGATGAGTCTCTATCTTGGATATAGTTGAGTGAGTAACTGCTACCAATTGGTTGGCAGCTGAGTTTGAGTTTCCGAAAAACACTTAAGTTGACTGACATATTTATAAACTAGAGATTTTCGTTTGAGCAAAAATGGTTTTAAAAAACACAATAAAGCAAAATTTTGGCTTCAAAGTTAGTCTAATCATTGTCAATGATTTAAAACAAGAGGGAGAAAGCAAAATGTAAGAAGACTTACAGCTGAAGTATGTATGTGTTCTGCTATGACTATAGTTCTGTAGGTTGCATTTGCACATTGATATTAAATGTTTTAAGACTTAAAACAATGCTATGCATACAGTAGATATTTATGTGCCTTTGGAATGTACTGAGCCCCTTTCCTATATTTGGTGAATTTCTTACATTATGAATCCCACTTCCTAAGATAAAGGCCATAAACTTGCTTTTCCAGGCTCCCTTGAGGCTAAGGTACAGGTATGTGACCTTGATTCTGCCAGTCACCCATTAACATATGAGGTCTCTGATTGGTAGAGTGTGGTGTGAAGAAGGCAATGCAAGGGGGATTCAATTCTGACGGTGAGTTTGGTGGCAAGGAGACACTCAGTTTCAGAAATAGCAACAGCACATGGCCTAGCTTCCAGCACCTGATGTTGGAAAGACAAGGTACAGAGCCTGTGCCCAGAATGCAGGCCTGGTGTCTTCTGGTGCCAATCCATCCTGCTTCTAGTTATGTAGCCTTTAAGACTGATTCTTCAGAAGTCTGTGAACTGTCTGATCCCCTCTATCAAATTTCTTTTCTACTTAAATGGTCCAGAACGGTTTCTGTTGTTTACACATCACACCTTCAATTAGTACAGTACATAAAACAATGGTACAACTATTTCTACTACTAATACTTTATATTTGTATAGAACTTTAGTAATTTTGAAATAACATATTTTGAGCCATGTCTTTCAAATGATCTCTTTCAATTCTCATATCAGCTTTAAAACTTGGGGTGTGGCAGTATCTGTAGTTTCATTTGACATGTAAGGAAACTGTGAAACAGCAAGGCTAAATAACTTGTCTTGTCACAGAGCTACTTGGTGGGGATAGGAGTAGAAACTAACATTATTTTTGCTTTGATTCTTTTGGCTTCATCATTATTTAATTCCACAAAGAAATGAGATTTTCCCCTAACCCTTGCTTAAGCTTCTTGACTTCTTATATGCTTAATAAAAAAGATTACACCAGAGGGACATTATAAAAGTAGAATTATTGGATATGTAAACATATCCAAGTGACTTGCATCCAGCATCTACTCATCTTTCTCCAAGGTGAATGTCCTCTGGGGGAGTTACTTTTCCCCTGCACCGTTCCTGATCTGCCTCTCCTCCTGGCTCCAAGGATGAGGGTAAGATTTATACCTGCATAGAGTGATTGGCTGAGGAAGGAACAGGCACATGATCCAATGAGATGCCATCTGGATAATTCTGCTTCCTCTTGGAGAGGCATGTTATCTTCTGCTGGTTTTAAACATGGAAGGATGCAGGCCCAACCTTCATAATGTATGGGTAAAGCCAACCCAGAAAAAAAGAACTGAGAGATGGGTCCTGATACCGTTGTATGAGTCTTTGAATCCAGTGGTGCCTGGAAGTTTCAGTTAACATGAGCCCCTAAATTACCTTTCATGCTTAGACCAGTTGGATTGGATTTTTTGTCCCTTGTAACCTAAAGAGTTTTATTTTATTTTATTTATTTTTATTTTTTATTTTTTTGTGGTACGCGGGCCTCTCACTGTTGTGGCCTCTCCCGTCGCGGAGCACAGGTTCCGGACGCGCAGGCTCAGCAGCCATGGCTCACGGGCCCAGCCGCTCCGCGGCACGTGGGATCTTCCTGGACCGGGGCACGAACCCGTGTCCCCTGCATCGGCAGGCAGACTCTCAACCACTGCGCCACCAGGGAAGCCCCCCAAAAGAGTTTTAACTGATACTCTGTGCCCTTCTAAGTTTCTTGGGCTTCACCAGTTATGCATAATCCAACAGAGCAGTACTACTGAATCTCATGCCAAGAGATAAGTCAACCAACTAAAAATCTAATTTGCTTTCACAACTTAATAACTTTTTTTACATGGAAGGACTCCAAATACTGTTTTCCCAAATCTAAGTAAAGGTTTAAGAGGAAAGCAATAGATCAGACATTAGGAATGTATAACTTTCTGAATATTTCCTGTATTAATCCTGTCCCTACTTTATTAGTATTCAGTAATCACTTAGCCCCTTCCTAGTTCACCTTCCCTAAATTTAGAAATTGCATTATAATATCCACTAGTAGACTTAAAAGGACAGAAAATACTCTTAATGTTTTTTAAATTACTAATCAATTTATTAAATTTGCAAATTCAAAAACCTAGATCCCCCTTGAGATTTTAAGTTCAGTTCAAAACTTTATTTCACTTATATTTCTACAAAATTTTTGCAATCAATTTTAAGGTGTATTTAAATAAATTTTGGTGCCATTTACAAACTGTACACCCTTATCTTGAAACAATATAAACTGCATTCATAAACTTAATCATTTTCTGTCATTTTAAAGTACTTTAATATCTGACTTAAAACCTCCTTAGTATTTAAATAATGCTTATATAACTAATAAAGTTAAAAATATGGCAGATTTAATGTTCTAAGGGTTACCCAGAGTTAACCAAACTGTACAGTTAGAGGAAACAAGAGCGCTCGCTTCAGATTCCAGCTGCAAACTCAGGGTCTCCATTTCCACCCTCACTTCAGACCAGCTGGCTGTAAATTTGAGGATTCCCAGGACTACCCTCAGATTTGAAAATTTGCTACAAGGAGTCACAGAAATTATTGAACGCTATTGTACTCACAAAGAGTATACAGGGACAGGATAAAGGTTAAAATAAGCCAAAGGAAGCACACATAAAGCAGAGTCTGGGGGGCATCTGCACACAGAGCTTCTGGTCATCCTCTCCCTGTGGAGTTACGTACAGTGCCACCTCCTCTGGGCCGTGATGTATGACAATGTGCAGAGAGTATTGCCCACCAGGGAAGCTCACTTGAGCCGTTGATGTCCAGAGCTTTTACTGGGGCTCAATCACATGCTACCTACTTTGGTTGATCTTTTGTTTCCAGACCTTCCCGGATGTCAGGCTAATGCCTTTACTTTCTAGTTAGTCTGGAGGTCAAAATGATATAGCATGGCTCAGAGCCCCCATGATAAATCACAGTGTTAGACGACTCTCTGGTGGTCAAAGGCCCCAACAGAGTCCTACCAGGCAGGACATGCCAGGGGCCTAGAGCTTACCTTCTAGATAAAGGACAGACTCTTTGGGTAGGGTTAATTCTTCATTATACAATACTGAAGTATTATTTCTCTATCTTTGATTATCCTAAATGTTTCTAAGCTGATTGTAAATCCTGTGGGTTTGGAAGATACTTTCTGTGGAAGGTAATTACTATCCCAGCAAACTGAGATGATGTTTCCCTTTAGCTTTTCACCTGGCATGAGTTCTGGAGTTGTAGCCATCCTAGGCACTCCTCAGTGTTCACTAAGACAGCTATGATTGTTGGCTTTGTCTTCTTAGAACATTCTAGACTTGGGCCAAGTTTAGAGGTGGCTGGATTAGTTTTTAGATGAGTACCTTGAGATCCACAAGTAAAAGATTTTCTATGAGTAAACAAACGTTTCTGGACTCTTCAAGGTGGCATATAATGTTGATCTTACATTGGCAAGCTCCTTAAGAGAGAAACAGTACATTTTCATCTTGCTGCAGTAACTGCGAGCAAACTGTGAGTGTTCTTTCTAAAGCTTACTTAGCAGCCACAGTTTGGACATAAAGAGTATTAATAATGCTTTGAGGCAATTTTGCAACATAATAGGAAATCATCATTTTGGGATGCTCTGATTTTTGAAAAAGCTTAGAGATTTGTTTCTAAAATGCGTGGTGACAACACGCAGCTGTCATTATGTACTCAAAACAAAGGGAAATCACTCTATTTGTGTGGACTTGGGAAGCAGCACCTAAGCACACGGCATGGCAAGTCCTGCCCAGAAGACTGCCTGACAAAACTCATGGTGTTTCTTGTCAATAGTACAGCAGGATGCCTCCAAGAGTGGGAAGTTCAGTTAGCAAACTCCATGAGTTGTCTTTGTGTTCAGGCCATAGATTATGTACTCAGCCTCTTAAATTCCAGAAACTAATTGTAGCATAGCTCATTATTTCGCAGATTGACATATACCTCTCTTTTTCCCTAGAAAAATAGTTTCCAAAGATTAAATGTTGAGGTTTTAAAGCAGTTATCTTTTTATTATTTGTTTTTTAAATTCCTGGCTTCAAACCTCATTGTTAAAGAGGAGTTCGTACCATTCTGACATGTAGAAGGCATTGCCACCATCATATCATAGCTAACATATAAGGACATCATATCTGAACTGAAGCAAACAAAATGGTGCAGCCAGGTACACACAATAATGTGGGATTTAAATGAAATAATAACTAAATATATACTTTTTATATGCATAAAGCAAATCCATAGAATTACAAAAGAAGCCAATTATATGGTAATATAGACATAAAAAGCCCAGATTTGAAATATACATATAGTTTCTATTAAAACATCAAATAATAAGATCTACAGTGGGTCTAGTAGCTGCCTTAATTTCTAAGTAGCAATGAGCATTAAATGATATTTGCAACAATTATATAGTGATAAAGGCTCAAGTAATGCTATTAGTACTATAGTAATAAATAAAGATGTTAAATTTCACTTAAAGTTTTGTGAAAATAAAGCTGTAGTGTGTGTGTGTGTGTGTGTGTGTCTAGGAGGTGGATAATGTTGGCCAAAGACTGAATTCTAGGTAAATTGGTTTCAGAAATGGAAACTACCCTCTTTTAACAGGTGGCTGTATAAATGGATTTTGAGAGATGTGTTAAACTTTGCAATTTCTCCCACTTTATCTCCCTTTGTTATTCTCAGTCTGTTTCCTCCAAACTGTTAAACGGTAAAGAAAAGGGAAAAAACCCAAGAGCCCTTGGGGGAACTGAGGGAGATTATTTTTGCATTTTACTCACAGCCTTGGCAGGTGGAGAGTCAAAGGAATGAACTGGATGGTGGCAGCTTCAAATCAGAAAAGCTTTGAGAAAAGGATAGGAAAACAAACTCAATGCCTGGAATCTGCAGCAGACAAGGAAGGAATATTTGGGAAATTGGTCCAGGAGGGTGAACAGAGAGAAGGCCTAAGGAAATTCCCTGACAACTTAGAATTCAGTGATTTCTTGAATTAAACACATGAATTTTATCCATTATAAAAACGCAGTATATATTTGTCAATGTGTATTTTGTCTCTTTGTCTGTCTGTGTGTCAGCAGTTGTTTGATCTTCTCAAAAAAATACTGTTTGTATTGTTACTCCCCTTTAGAGACAGGAAACTTGAGACACAAAGATGTTAAATGCTTGCCTAAGGTCACACATTTTGTAAGCAGCAGAGCCGGGCTTAGCATCTAAAGCTTATTTCCTAATGCTTTCCTACATGGATAGTTGAAGGGATTGGACTGACCAAGTCTTGTTTTGGTGCACAGAGTATTTACATGGAGCTTCCAAAACGTCCTGAAATGCATTTTTCAGTATGCTAATTTTTCACTGGCATACAAGTATCTTATGCTATAATGCCCTTAAAATCAGACACTTAATATATGAACTTTTCCTGAAGTTATCAGGTGTGTAGATTTCTCCCATAGCTAATATTTCACCTGCTTCTTAACTCCAAATCTTTCCATCACAAAGTGAGAAGACTCCTCTAACTATCCTTGGGCTTCTCCAAATTACCTGTTCAGCCTCACTTAGAGCTGGATGTGTGAGCTAGCAGTGCATGAAGAAGTTCATTAGAGAAGGGAATTGGATTTGATTAATTTTTTCTTAACACTGATTGACCATGACAGTCCATTTTGCTAACATTTATATTGCAGTAAAGTTTAATTATGGATTATTTCACCATAAGGCAAAATAGAGTGACATAAAGCAGAGAGTGAACATTTACAGTGTTGTATAAATATCTATTTCTAATTTTCTGCCAATTACTTTCCTATTTTATTTACAACTTTAAGCACACACTTTTATAAGTACATACAATTGTGTTCCTAAAGTAAAAAATTCAGAAAAATTGTTAAAGACAAAGAAATAGATCGTAAGAAATACAGGATTGGTATCCAACATGACACCAAGATGACACCTTCCATATGTACACATTAACATTAATGGTCAAGTCAGTTAAAAAATAGATAAACCAATGTGCATCTGATGTGGCTGTTTCAGAATAATGATTATGCTCTTGCATATCATTGCGGTGTGAGGATGGTAGAAAGCTTTTGTAACTCTAGGACACTAGCTTTATATATTCTGTCGCCAGACCTGTTTTCTTTTTTCTTTTTCTTCCCAAATGCCTCTCTATTCATTTACCTCTTAAAGTGATTAAAGGATTATAGTTACTGCTTTGGAATTAGTCAGGCTCATCCAAGATATTTCCTATTAGTCAGAGAGAGAAAAAAATTTATTTTGAAAAGAAGCTCAGAATAAAAAAGTGATTGGGTGGGGAAGGCAGATGGTGAGAGGGGTATTCAGGGGCAAAAATCCAAATTTTAATTGTGTGTCCAAGCTCATATTTGGTAATTGCTGTTCATATTGGCTTCTGACACATAAAAATTTGGATAGATGTGCCAATCAGACAAGCACCAAATGGGAAGCGTGTGCACGTTAATCTCAGATCCCCAAACAATTCTGTTTTACTGACCTACCTTGGATACTGGATAATACAGGGTATAAAATAATGAGGAAGAATATTAACTGAAGTTCTCAAGTTTAAATCAAATCTTGTCCTTATTTGATTACCAAGACCCTCAGTAAAAATGATTTCCTGGTTTGTATCAGTAGAATAGGCATTTGAGGAGAGTCAGCAGGTTCAGTTCATCATTACAGTTAGCATCTGGGTTGATAGCTTCAGCAATAGAAATTCTCGTGTAAGAGACAGAATAAGGAACTAACTTGTTCTGAACAGTAAATGCATGTCTTTCACTTTATTCTTTTGAGGATGAATTTTTGTGCCAGCTTCTTTCTAACACTTCATGTGAAAACTTGGACAATGCACACTGAAATTTTAGAATTTTATTCAGCTTTGTTTTATTGTCCAACAAATACCAGTTTGCTCTAGAATAAATTAAATAAATAATTAAGATCAAAGTGAAGAAAAAAATTGCCTGTAATCCTTTCTCATGCTGTCATTACACCTAAGCTAACCACTGTAAATATTTGGGTCCGTATCCTCCCAGACTTATACATAGGTGTATAGTGTTTCCAAATATATACATATATTTCTGATGCAAAATATTTAATATCTGCATTCAAGAAACAGATAAGTTGCATCTTTTAGATCTTGAATAAAATTTCTGATTTCCTTCTCATTCTTTCCTAATCACTCAAAATTTAAGCTTGCATCAAACAAGTGTACAATTAAGCTAATGATTATTAGCTAACTAATTGCTAGTTAAACATTCTTTTTTGGAGAGTCAGACATGTTTCAATTTGCTCTTAACTTTCCTGAGTTTAAATTAGTACATTTAAATATATTTCTTGAAGGTTTGTGACACGTCCAGGAATAATTTAGGCGCTGGGAGCAATAACAAAGTGTAAGAACTTGTCTGTCTCTTTAAAATGATTCCAGTGTGCTCAGGGATACAAAACAAACATTGGGAATAGATTGGAGAGCAGTTGATGCAGTAGGGAAGAGAGAAGGAATAAACACCGGGAATTAAAGACGCTTCTGAGAAGGCTTCAGGGGCTGGAAGGAGGCTGCCGGCTGTGAGAAGTTTAAACCTTAGGGTGGAAGGGAAAACTATTCCAGGCAGAGGAAGCAGCATGAGACAAATCATGGAACTGATAATGATCTCGGCACGACAGGCCTTTATACAGTGGGAAAAGGCGGTAATGAAATTTGATGTGGGAGGTAACAAAACAATCATTATTAGTGTACAATATTTTGACCTGAACCCATCTGAATGATATGATTTGGATTTACTGGAAACCTTATCAAATAGCACCTTTATCATCTCTTTAGCGCTCTTTGCAAATATTCAAGTGCCTGTTCATGTCCCACAGATCTTTCAAATCAAATACGTCCCACACTGCACTCGTCATGTTCCCTCTAGTGAATGCCCCGAATTATCGCCACAGAGTCTGTTAATAAAGCAAATCTTACCTCATACTTGTTGCAGCAAGAAAAAAACATGATCTGACAAGGTCTTAGCCGTGTTTTAGAAGGGGAATATTTACAGAATTTTGGCTTCTAGGCTTACATGGTGTAAGGTAGTTCCACCCCCGCCCCGAGACAAAACTAATCTGAGCGGCACAAAATCTCCTGAAGAAAGTCTTGATAAGCAAACTTTTGTTTGGTAAGTGGGCTGTTTGCTCAGGTGAACAGCCTCTTATCTTTAATAAATTTATCTGTAGGAATTTCCTAAAACAATTGGTGGAGTTATTTTTTTGCTTTACAGCCTTATCTTTCTCTGGAAAAGTTTTCCTGGAACAAAGAACTATATCATGTTGACATAGGTGGTCTGCAGACTTGTGTAAGTCATGCGGGCACAGATGGTCTCAGTTCTCACCTCCCTAAACCAGGCCCTTCTAAGATGTTTCCTGCCTGAGTCACTGGTAACACCCACCACCCTCCTGCTCTCTTGGGGAAAGAGCTTGACTTTGTTTTCACATCCCCATCCTCCAATGCAGGCTGTCACTCTCAGCTCCCATACTTCCCAAATGTCCCCCCAATGCTCTTCCAGCATCTCTCCTGTTTCCCCTCTTTGTTTCACATAAAGGTGAAAATTTCATTTCTGAAATAAATAACTGAATATGTAATTTCTCTCCTAAGTGATTTACAATAGCTTCACATTGCATATATATATGAAACCATCATGCATCGTGTGTATAGGCTAAATATATACAATTTTTCTTAGTCAATTATGCCTCAATAAAACTGGACAAAAAGTTTCCCAACACTAAATAAGAAAACCTGAACTTAATAGCACTGACTTCAAGACCCTCCGTGAGCTGGTCTCAACCTCTTAATTCACTTCATACTATATTTTTTGTGTGTGGATAGTTTCCTTAACACAGCATAGAATTTTCAGGCTTTTGTTCTACCTGATACACTCTTCTCCCCTTTCTCCACTCAAAGGCCCTTTATTCAGTGTTATTTGTCTCTGTTTACTTCCTATTTCTCTCTGCCTTCCTACTGGTCTCCTCAATTACCAATTGATTTGATTAGTGTCCTGGGGTTATGTCCTTGCCTCACCACAGTTTGTACTTTGTCTTCTTTTCAAATGCTCTTAGCTATTTTAATGCATCTGCTTCCTCATATTTGATGGCTGTCCAATCCACATCAATTTTCCTTAACTCTCCTCTCAGTTCCAGATGCAAATTCACCTGTGCTACACATAGCACCTTGGGATTCCTGCAGGTATCTCAGATTCAACATGCTCAAAACCAAAAGCATTCCTCCTCCTGTAATCCCTATCAGGGTATCATCACCCAGAGAGCAAACCCAGGTGCTGTCTCCCTCACCCCTCACATCCCATCACTCACCTTGCCTTGCCAATTTTACTTCCTTTGAATTTCTCAGATCTTTCCCATCATCTCCATCCCTCTACAGTTGCTCCAGTTCATGCCTCACCAACTCTTGCCTGAGATTTGGTGACCACCTCCTCACTGCTTTTGTGACACCTTGCCATTTTCAAATAAACCTTCCATTGAGCCACCTGTGTTTCTAAAATGCAAAGTTGCTGTCCCTTAAAATCTTTCAGTGGCTTCTAAGAGCCTACAGAGTACAGCTCAGCCCCCTTAACATGCAATATAAAACCTTCTATAAAAGCTGGTCCCTCTGAATCTATCCTATGTCATGTGCTTTGTGTTTTGCATTTCAGCAATTATAATTTTTTTATTTTTTTGCCTTTGAGGTTGTGTTTATGATGTTTCCTTTGCCCTGAGTTTATATATTCCCAAGTCTCCTGAATAACTCTGTTATTCTTTAAGATTCCATTAAGCATCGTTCTAAGGGAGACTTCTCTTGGGATAAGATAACTTCCTCTGTATTCTCATAGCAGTGACACTCTACTGAACACATTGTAATGACATTATTTGCTATAGGCTGCCCCTGGTGGGTCCTTCAGGACTCAGACAATGTCTTGATTTTGTCTATTTCAGTTAATCTTCACAAACATACAACAAAATAGTATGGTATTTTAATTATTATCAACACCTGACCTGTGAGAATTTGAAGTTCATGGAAGTTTAGTGACTTTCCTAAGCTAGCAAGTGACAAAGCCTGAACTTGAGCCCAGATATGCTTGACTTTTAACTATTAAGCTATAGTGAGATGATGTTATAATGAGATCAGTGTCTGCACATGGCATATACTCAATACATTTATTTATTATTATTAACAAAATACATATTATTTATTTGTATTTCTAGTATATAACTTATTATAGGTGTTCAAAAAATGTTTGTTTCCTTGAAATAAAAGATGATTCTTATCTTATCCTCTGAGTTGAAAGAAAAATTTCTTACACTGTGCTCCAAAAGCACTGTCTTTAATCTGAACAGTATTAATATGAGTTTCATGACTCAAATTGAATTGTTTAAATGTTTGTTCCTCATATGACCATAAGCTTAGGGCCACAGTGTGTATGTATTTTAGATTATTTGTCCACATACCTTCCAAGTGCTCTATGCACATGGAGGTATTTAAAAAATCTTAGTAGAATTAGAGTGTCAAAGTATAATTTATATATAGAGAGATGTACAGATCTTAAGTGTACAATGAATGATGACAAATGCAGACACCTATCGCATCAAGATATAGAACATTTTCATCAACCCAAAGAGTTTTTAAAATTTCCTTTCAAATCAATTAATGGCCCATCCAACATGGAACAGTCTTTTTTCCCCTTGGTTGCTTTAAGGATTTTCTCTTTATTTATTTCTCTTTATTTATTCATTGTCAGAGATTTGATTATGATGGGTTTTGGTGTGATTTTCGTTATGTTTAATCTGCTTTTGGTTAGTGAGTTTCTTGGGTCTGTGTTTATATCTCAAATCAAATTTTGAAAATTCTTGGCCATTGTCCCTTCATGTATTTTTGTGCTCCATCCTGTCTCTTGACTTTTTCTGAGACTCCAATTACATATTTGTTAGACTGTTTGATAATGTCTCAGAGATCACTGAGGCTTTGTTCATTTTGTGTGTTTTTTGTGTTGTTTCTATCGCCTGATCTTGAAATTCAGTATTCTTTTTCTTGTGTTGACTCTAATCTTCTGTTAAGCCCATGCAGTGAATTTTTCATTTCATTGTATTTTAGCTGTAGAATTTTATTTGGCTCTTTTGTATGGCTTCCATTTATTTATTGACAGTCTCTATCTTTTTCCTCCATATACTCATGTTTTATTTTCAACCTTTGAACATGAACATAGTTACAACACTGTTTTCCAGGGTCCTTGTCTGTTAACACCTTTGAATCACCTTTGTACTTTCTGGTTTTATTTTTATTTACTGATTTTTCTCCTGATTATGGGTCATGTTGTTCTGCTTCTTTGCATGTCTACAAAGTTTTTATTGGATCCTAGATATTGTGAATGCTGTGTTTGTGAAGGTCTAGATGTTCTTTCTTTCCTTGAAGTGTGTTGAGTTTTATGTCATACTTAACATCTTTGAAGATCAGCTTGATCCTACTGAGGCTTTTTCAAGCTCTGCTATAACAAGTTTAAAGGAAGTTTTGCTGAACTAACCCTACTCTTCAGCAGTTGTCTTTCTGGAGTCTCTTCTGAATACCCTAGGCGTTTAAAAAAGATTCTTCATTCTGGTTGGTCCGAACTCAAGTGTCTCTCAGCCCTATGCCAGTTCTGGTGGTTATTCTGGTTAGAGCTCCAGGTAGTTGTTCATTCCCTAGTAGCACTTTTTTGCCTAGTTTCATATAATCTCACCCTAGAGCTGTGCAACTTAGTATTCAGCTGAAAATCTACAGGGGATAAGATTGATTTCTGGAGCTCTTTCTCTGTATGGCTCTCTCTTTGCCCCTCACTTCCAGGTGTCTTCACCTCTCTCACCTCTGATCTCTGTCTACTAATCTCAGTGGGACCACTGTGCTCCATTTCTGCTTTGTCCTCTTCTGTTCTAAAAGTGCCTGCGTGAAGCAATCTGGGTCGATTGTGGGGTTCCTCTTGTTTCCTTTTTCTCATGGATCAAAATCCTGTAATGCCTGTTGGTTAGCATATGAAAAAAATTTATATATTTTAACCAGTTCTCTAATTATTACAGCAGGAGGTATAATCCAGGATCACTTAACTCCAGCATGGCTGAAATTGGGAGTCTTGTTAAAATTAGATCAAGTTAAAAAAAGTAGCTGCTAATGTTACAAATTTATGGGCTAAATAGATATTTGTGGCAGGTTAGGGAATCAAAGTATTACATATTAAAGCATGTTTTAAGGATATATTGATCACTTCTTCATTCTTATTAAAGGGGCTTTTACAGTAGTTATTTTTTCTATATTTTCACTAAATAAACACTTCAACTTCTATAATGTCTTTTTTTGCTCGTGTGAGTGAGTTACTATTTAACAACAAAGCTGCTGAAGAATATTGCTCATTGGTGAGTGGGTGGCTTTCTGCAGGTTTTACTTGTGGTA
The DNA here is from genome assembly GCF_003676395.1 of Aethalodelphis obliquidens. Taxonomy (NCBI): domain Eukaryota; kingdom Metazoa; phylum Chordata; class Mammalia; order Artiodactyla; family Delphinidae; genus Aethalodelphis; species Aethalodelphis obliquidens. The sequence continues at coordinate 1,404,215 of NW_020838025.1, forward strand.
AAGCTATTCCTCATTAATCATGAAAAAAATAGCTTGTGAGTGAAAAGCTACCATTTGGGGGATATTGATGGACAGGATGCATCTTGCTAAACTCATCCAGCCCACTGAGCTGTGATGAGCATCTCCCTTTATCTGGATGAGTGAGCACACGGTGTGTCTCATTTAAAAAACAAAATAGTTCTCAGAAATTCATAGTAGCATGAAGCCATAGTTTAATAATGTCTTTTTGACAATAAGCATGTCTGTAAGGAAGGGCTTGAGTTGACTAAGGAAGGACCTTTGGGTTCGATTTCAAAACGTGGGTGCTGCAATAACATTGGCCCCACTCAGCAGGTTCTTTTCAACTTTTCTGCCTCTCATGAAGAACTGTGCAGAAGGCAGCCATGAGACCCAGAGAAAATGAATGACCTGAAATATCTACTCTAGACTCTGACCCTGACCAAGTGTATTTTATGATTGAGGTAAAAAAAAACTTTTTTGAGTCTGGGGAAAAATAGAGTAGTAAAAGTTTTGGAAATATAATGTAGAGAGTAGGTTTTATGGCCTGAAGTTACTTGGATATTAGAAGGCTTCAAGGGATAAAGTGTTGGTCGTACTCAATGGACTTTGGAGGGTGAATGGTAGACATCATGAAAAGGCAGACATGTGCTTTCAAAGCCCTCTGCATAGCAGAACACTGAGGTGGGGTATTGGAATTCATACCACGGGTAAACATTCTTTACTTTCAAATGTGCCTATGACCCCTTTCAAGTCCCCATTTTAACAGACTTTTGAGGAGACAGATTATTCTGAACCATGTGAACCAAAGTGAAAGTGGAAGAATAGGTGAAATCTTTTGCTGTAGCCAGTGGGGTGCTAGTAAACCAACTCTCTGGGCCGGGGGAAGGAAGCCCTTATTTGTGGTGCTTGTTGATTTCTGGGGTGCAAATATTACCACCACAACCAAGTTCAAATTCCCAGATTTTAACAGTTGGCATAGGCCCAGGGGCAGCTCCAGCACACCAGTGGGTATGTGATATGCTACAGTGCAGGAGAGGGGTTGTAATGATCTTAGTTTAGAATTCTGGGCCTGTTTTTTGTGAAGTGTGACTTTGGGAGAATAACCTTTCTGTCTGTATCCAATAATCTGTGATTTATTAATACTACAAAGGGTTGCTGTGAAAATTGAATGAGGTAATGATTGAGTGCTTACCACAATTCCTGAAACACAATAAGCATTCAATAATTTGTAGCTGTTATTGACTATATGTAGTTTTGAGATATTCCAATGCAGTTACAGGAGAGTAACTGCTCTTCTAATCTGAGGATTGAGAAAATAAAAGACTACTATGAATTCTGTAATTTTTTTGAAAAGTATTTTAATTTTAATTATAGCAGGCTTCTCTACATTTGAAACATTATTTCTATGATCACTTATTTATTGTTACTATAGAAAATGCTTGGATGCATATGTGTTTTTAGATATGTTATAATAAATTAATGGCCTCCCCAGGGTCAAAGATTTGTAAGTTTGGAACCACTATACTGATAATTTTGCAGTGGAAGGTTGAGTGAGAGAGACCAGTTGTCACCTACAGAGGTGAGTAAACAAATGAATTGATGCAGGTCTCTGCAGTCACTCCTGCTTTCACAAATGCAGCTTTCCAATCCAAACAACTGAAAGCTTTTGTGGACTTGATAATGGAATTTCAAGACCCAATTTTATGTAAATTGGGTGGAACTGAATTTATTTTTCTAGGGTTGTATTATGTTTTCATGAGGAATAGTGCTTTTATTTCTGTTTTTCAGAACCCTATTCTTTTGAGGAGAATATCAATATATTTTGACCTATAAAGAAAACACTGATGAAAGTGGCTCATGTAGTAATTTTCTTAGGGTAGAAATGCCTTTTTGTCAGAACCCTTCTAGAGCTTTTGAGTTTTGAGGTTCACTCAATTATTATCATTAGATATCTTGTTCATAGAAGATTCAATCCAAAGAATTCTCTGAATTTTTAACTCTTAGTTAATGTTTTGTTCCTTTAATAATGAAAATTTTATAAAAATATTTCAAAAGGTAGCATGAGAATATTTCTAATGCTCTTTTTTTGGGTCAAAATAACAAGATCACCTTTTTATTTTAATGCTATTGTGCCAAGGCTATCAAAATACATATACTACAGTGTTATTCATATTTAACAAATGGCTCTGATTATATTTGAATTCAGGCCTATCAGCAGTAATAAGACTGCAGCTACAATAATTCAGAATAATATAGACAGCATCCACAGACTTCTCTAGCCTTCTACTTTTGTGTAATCGTAAAGCCTCCCAATTACACTGTTGGAAAATCACTGAAAAATGCAAATGGGTAAGCGGTTGTCAAGCAGTCATGTGAACTGGCAAGAATAATAATGTTGGCCGTTCTGTAATCACGAAGCATACAAAAGCTGACAGGACAAGTACTTTCTTTCCACCAGTTGACTAAATGTATATTATTGCTGCATGCTTTAAAAAACACAGGTGAAAACACACCATTCTCTGAGCTGGACTTCTAAGCATTTTCAGACTCATCATGGCCTGCTGACTTGCAGAAAGAAAGAATGCTGCTTAATATTGAATTAGTTATTCTATAATCAGCTGTATTGAATGCATTATAAAGAGACATTTCTTTTTCAGCTAGGGAGCAAACAATAGCCAAAATATCCTACTGAAAATGGGCTTTAGGGCTTCCCTGGTGGCGCAGTGGTTGAGAGTCCACCTGCCGATGCAGGGGACGTGGGTTCGTGCCCCGGTCCGGGAAGATCCCACATGCCGCGGAGCGGCTGGGCCGGTGAGCCATGGCCGCTGAGCCTGCGCGTCCGGAGCCTGTGCTCCGCAACTGGGGAGGCCACAACAGTGAGAGGCCCGCGTACAGCCAAAAAAAAAAAGATCTTTTTAGAGTCAGTCTAACCTTCTCCATGGATTGAACGTTATCCAAGGAGCCACCAGGGCTGTTGCCCTGTATGGGAAGCTCTGATTTCTTGGTGAGCCAGGTGCAGGACCTGGAAGGCTCCATAGCTGGTTCATTTACCAGTGAGTCTCATGTATAATGGGGCAAAAAGTCGAGAAAGATCACTGAGGGGTAGAGATGATTCTGCTGTCTGTCTAGTTGCCCAAGATCTCAGTTTATCTGCCTCTAAATTACTTTTTTTTTTTTTTTGAAAAGACCTGCATTAGTTTCCTAGGGCTGCAGTAAGAAAATACTACAAACTGGGTGGCTTATAACAACATAAGTTTATTTTTTCACAGTTCCAAGAGGCCAGAAGTCAAAGTATTGGCAAGGCTACGCTCCCTCTGAAGTCTCTAGGGGAGGATGCTTCCTTGCCTCTTCCAGCTTTGGGTAGCCCCAGGAGACTTCAGCTTATAGCAACATAACTCTAATTCCTGCCTCTGTCTTCACATGGTCATTTTCCCTATATGTTTCTGTCTTCACATAGTGTTCTCCTGCTGTGTGTGTGTGTGTGTGTGTGTGTGTGTGTGTGTGTGTGTGTGTGTCCAATTTTCCCTTTTCTAACGACACCAGTCGTATTGGATTAGGGACCACTCTAATGATCTCATCTTAAATTTGATTATATCTGCAAAGATCATACTTTCAAATAAATTCACATTCACAGGTACCAGGCATGCACACACACATTTTAAACAGGGAATTCTAGTTTAGGTCAAACATAAATACTCATAGTAAGGATTCAGTGAAGAGAGAGAGAGTTATTTAGACTTTAACGTTTCTTTTTTAGGGGGCAATTCAATTCACAGGACCCAAGGAGACAGATTACTTCTTCTGGTGCTACCCAAGAGGGTTAAGTCAATTAGAGTAATAGGCTGTGTGTGCTCTAAGATGTTTGAGACAAAAAATAAATTAATGGAGTGTGAGTCATTCATTCATTTAGCATTATAGCATATTATGAATGTACTCTGTGCCAGACATGCACTGGACTTGCCTATATACAGTGATCAACAAAACAATGTGGTACTTGCCCTCATGGAGCTTGGAGTTTTGTAGGGGATTATACAAATATTCAATTAATCATACGTGAGTTAAATCTAATGAAGGAAAAGTTTGGGATGCTAGCAGAGCATATACTGAGAGGAATTGATGTAGTATGGGGAATCAGAGAAGGTCTTTGAAAAGCAAGATAATTATGGCAATGGTAATAACAATAATAAAAATAATGATGCTAACATCATTTAAGAATTTAGTGTATTGTAACTGTTTTACTTGTATTAAATCTCCTTATATATATTTTTTTTGTGGTACGCGGGCCTCTCACTGTTGTGGCCTCTCCCGTTGTGGAGCACAGGCTCCGGACGCGCAGGCTCAGCGGCCATGGCTCACGGGCCCAGCCGTTCCGCGGCATGTGGGATCCTCCCGGACCGGGGCACGAACCCGTGTCCCCTGCATCGGCAGGCGGACTCGCAACCACTGCGCCACCAGGGAAGCCCACTCTCCTTATCTTTATAGCTACCTCACTTTACAGATAATAAAAATGAAGAAGAGAGGTTAGGTCAATTGCTGAATGTTGTACAAGAAGTAAGATTTCTGCTGAAATCTAATTAAGAGAGGTAAGGAGGTGTGGACAGAGAGCTACACATGGAAGCAGCAGCATGTACAAAGGCTCCAAGGGCAGATGGTCTTCTCTCTGGCCAGAGTGAGGTCAGCAAGAGAGAAGGTAGTGCAAGGAGGGAGAGGAAGGCAGTCAAGGGTCAGATCCTGATGGGTCTTACAGGCCAGATTAAGACATCTGTCTTTATCCTAAAAGTAATGCGAAGCTATTGATGGGTTTATGTAGGACAATGTCTTAAAGAAATTTGTATTTTAAAAGAAAAGCAATTAGTTGCAATATGAAGAAAGGATTGGAGGGAGACAAGTTCTCCAGAAAGGTTAATAAGAAGCTTCAGGAGGAAGATAATGGTGACTTGGACTAAACTTGCGACAAGGAAGATGGACAGATATGAACACATTTGCAATCATTAAGAGGTAGGATTAAAAGGACAGGGCTAGGGCTTCCCTGGTGGTGCAGTGGTTGAGAGTCCGCCTGCGCGTCCAGAGCCTGTGCTCCGCAACGGGAGAGGCTACAGCAGTGAGAGGCCCGCGTACCGTAAAAACAAAAACAAAAACAAAAAAGAGGACAGGGCTAATACGTAGTATACTGTCATGATCAACTGGGTGGTTGGCGGTGCCATTTACCGCCATAAAGGAGTACTGAGTGAAGAGCAGGCTGTGAAGGGAAAGCTGTGGCTTTGGTTTGGACACATTACACTTGAGCACCTCTGTGGCACCCAAAAGGCTATACCAAGTTGGCGATGGGAAATACAGTTCTGCAAGTTCGTAGAGCCGTCAGGGTAGAACTATACTTTCTTCATTATAGTGATAGCATTTGAAACTGTGGCAGTGAGTGAGTTTGACTGGGTGGAGAGAAAAGTGTATGAGGAGAATAAGGGCTTCAGACTGGGTTCCAAGGATCTCCAGTATTAAAAGAGCAAGTAAGAAAGGAAAGCAAAACTGGAAGAGTGGCTGAGAGGTAGGAGGAGGTGAATTAGAAGATGTGACATCATATGACAGACGCCAAGGGAAGAGAGGATTTCAAGGCAGTAAACATGTCTAATACTGCTGAGTAAGATGACAATTGAAAACTGTTAATTAGCCTTAGTAGCATAAAAGTCATCGAAGATCTTATCAAAAATAATCTTAGTGATGTGGAGAGGGCAATGTGTGTATTGGAATGAGCGGACTGGTGAAATAAGGAAGCTGAAAAGTAAGAATTTTGTACCTTCTTACAGAAGTTTGGCTTTGGGAGAAGATAGGGCAGTGGCTGAAGGTAAGTTGGGATCTTGGTGTGTATGCATGTGTGTATCTGTGTGTGTGCAGGCACACACACATTTTAAACAGGGAATTCTAGTTTAGATCAAACATAAATACTCATAGTAAGGATTCAGTGAAGAGAGAGAGAGTTATTTAGGACACAGGATAAAGAGGGAAATCAGTAGCCCAAGATTCTAGGAAGTTTGAAAGTGGTGGGTTTTGTAACAGGCAGGTGCAGGAGCAGATTTGGTACCAGGAAGTTGAGGGAGTTTATATGGCATGGCTTCCGATTGTTTTGAGGGTTAAGAGGTGAGGTAACCTGCTCCAAGTGAGAGGAAGAGGGGTGTGGCAGTTTGAGGAGACTGAAATAGTCATTGCTGAGAGTGGGAAGGCTGTTGCAGAAATCCAAGTGATAAAGCTTGTTGGTTCAGAGATCTTTGTCATTCTGTTTTCCAGATGTGTTTCAAATATCTGGGATGGGGCTTGTGCATAGTCAACACTTAGCACATTTGTTGAAAGACAATTTTATGAATTTGAGGTTGCAAGGTGACTGTCGCCTAAAGGCCAAAGCACAGGAGCAGAGTTCCCTCTTTGTTTGTTTATATTTGACCTTGAGTCCCTTTACACAAGTTGAAGACAGTTCTTAGCAGACTTAAAAGGGACTTTTGGCTTTAGGAATTTGAAATGATGTGAAGAAATGTAGCTTCTCCAGTATTACAATTTATATCCGTAAGAAAAGCTTACACACATTTTCAGCCTAGTTTGGTTCATTTTATCTAAGTACTTGCTCTCTTTCAGACAATTTCTTCTTTCCTTTAAGGCATCTTTGCCAAGGACACATCCACACTTAGGAAGCTTTTGTCAAAGGATTACCACTTCTTTTTAAGAAATGTGTCCACATTAGAAAGAGATTTGTCATAAAGTGGGTGGCAATTATTCCATGTTTAGAATTACTTTTGCCTTTGGAAGAGGTAATGGCATGTTATTCCATGCTTTCCCTATGTCAGTTCAGTCATTACTATGTACCAAATGGCTTGAGTCAGTTTTCACAGCTTTTGCCACTTCCGATGGAAACTTGATAAACAATTTGACAATATCAATTTTTATCAGTGCTAAGTTAAGCAACTCAACTTTCAATATTCTTGTATCACCACACATTCTGGTGGTATTATTTAGGCTTCTCTTTCAATGCTTATATTTTATTTGGGAATTGAGATTAGCATAATCTTTTAGTAATTTTCATTCTTGATAATGATTTAATACCTTTGGATTCACAGAGAGAAAACTTCCTTAAATTATCCCAGGAGCATATATAGGAATACATCTGATATCTTGATTAATTCCTGCATTCTTCCTATTCCTTTGTCCAGCTTGATTTTGTCCCTTCTTTCTAATAGTAATTGAGAACCATTCTTTGACAATATGTTTATAAATGATAGCACTTTATTTTCCAGATTGCAGTATTAGAAAATAATTTTTAAAGTATTTCATATTTTAGAAGATGATGTTAGTTCATTCCACAGAACTAGGAAATTCTCAAAAAGATGTAACATACCATCAATGATAAAATACTCTGAGTATGACTGTCAAATCTATTTAATTATGAGAATCAGGTTAGTAGCCTCATAATAGCTTTTATTTGGTAGTTTAGAAAAATGCTATTCATCATCTGGAATCATCAGCTTTTAGAAATTTTTTTCAATGCAGTTTGTTTTCTGCAAGGAATAACTTGTACATGAAATGCATTCCAGAATAGAGCTTAATTCCCCCTTGAATGGCTTGGTTATGAGTGACTCATTATGGGCTAAGTGACAATTAATTCATTTTCATCATTCATCTATTCATTTCAACTTTGGTTAGGCAAATTAACCACCCGAGGTACACCTGTTTGAATGCATGTCTTAGGTCTGCATATAAAGTAACTATAGGGAAAAAAACACCAAAAATCCTGTTTCTACATCCTCAGGGACAAGCACAGTGCACTGCAAGTGGTAAATGCTTGATAAACAGTTACTGAAAAAATTAAGATTTGCTCAAATTCTCACTATTACTCATTTTAGGTGAAGTGCATATCTCTACTGTATAGTTCTTAAATTTACTTTTATGCTATCAAAAGGTCCACTGTCATCACAACAACTATTGCTGAGATATTCTTCCATTAAGTGTCTATTGTGTATTTAGAGTAGGCATAATATTCAAGTATGTCACCTAACTGCAAGAAATGTGGAACCTATAGCTACAGAGAAAACAGTTTTAAAATTCCAGTGATGTTAGAGCCTAAGACCTTCTTTGATCTGTCCTCAAATTGCTGTGTCTCCCAATGGGAAGAACAGAGCAGAGGCCTTGAGTTACCTTTATAAAAGATCATCAAAATAGTTATTGTAGATACTCCATAGATACAGGATGGGCCCCATCCAAAATGTGGCTTGATGTCAAGACTGATGATGCCACACACACACATGCAAAGTATATGAAAAATGTATTACTAAGCTCCCAGGCAGGTCTGAAATGACTCAGAGAGCAGGGAAAAGAGTCCTGGAGTCTTTATGGCAGTTAGGAGGTGGGGTCAGGATGAGGGTTCCTGCGTGGTTTGAATCATCCCACTGGTGCCAAAGGAATGAATATGTGGGCTTTCTTAGCTTGCCCAGATTGGGGGCAGAAGGGATGAGGGATGGAGTGAAACTTAAAAGATGTCTGTAATCAAGCATCAAAAATGGAGTCAGGTTCTTTAATACAAAAGCCTTCATGGGAAAAATCAGAATTTTGAGGGGAAAAGTGTAAATTTTCATCTTTGTATTGTTATTTATTTATTTATTTATGGCTGTGTTGGGTTGCTACACACAGGCTTTCTCAAGTTGCAGCGAGCAGGGGCTACTCTTCGTTGCAGTGCTCGGGCGTCTCATTGCGGTGGCTTTTCTTGTTGGGGAGCACAGGCTCTAGGCGCACGGGCTTCAGTAGTTGTGGTTCGTGGGCTCTAGAGCACAGGCTCAGTAGTTGTGGCTCATGGGCTTAGTTGCTTAGTGGGATCTTCCCAGACCAGGGCTCGAACCCGTGTCCCCCTGCATTGGCAGGTGGATTCTTAACCACTGCACCACCAGGGAAGTCCCTTTGTATTCTTTTAAATGATCTGTTTTATGGAGGGTGGAGAACCATTTCCTTTTGAGTCTTTAAGGCCTCGAAAGTTGTGTTTGGCCCTGGACCACCACTGACCTTTCTTTTTTTCTACTATTTTCTTTCTTGGAACCAGCTGCTGGCTACATGGAATCATGGGTCAGCTCTCTAACCCTGCATCTTTGCTCATGCTCTTCTCTTCTCCTGGAAGCCTGTCCCACCTCATTTGAAGGTGTGAGTCTTCAAGCCATTCAAGCCATTCTTCAAGCCCAGCTTAAAGGCTTGAACCTTTTTCTGGTTCTGCCTCTTGGAAGAAATCAATGCTTCTTCTGCAGTCTCAAAGCATATTTTGTTTGCTCTGATAGCACTTGCCGTTTTCTAGCTGGTCTCTGAAAGTGCCTGACAACCGGAATCTAAGAGACTGATTGATTTTTGTATCTTCCACACTGTCTTTCTCAGAGGATGTCAGTTCTAAGAGGGCAGGAATTTTGTTTTGCTCACTGTTTTTCCTTTAACACTTGGAACAGTGCCTGGCACAGAGTAGATGCTCACTCTATACTATTTTATAAATAAATAATAGGCAAATATTTATCAAATAAATAAAAACTAAATTCATAAAGGCTCTCTGACTAAAACTTCTATTAGATTCTTAAATTGCTTCTTTATGCATTGCTTAAATAAAAGGAAAATGCATATTTTATTGAGCGTTTAGCATTTCAACTGGTTGAGTTGGCAGTTGAACTAATTTAAAGGGAAAAATCAATACTGAGCCAGACATCCACAACTGGGCATCTCTGATATGATTCTGTGACAGAGAATCTAGCATTTTCAGAAATTGAGACAGACTTTGATTGAAACAGATTGTTAAATAACCTGTGATCACTGTGAAGGTACTCGGCAAGCATAGACATTTTGCTTTTGCCCTGTTCTCAGAGATTTATGCTAAATCTGTTCTTTTTGTCACAGCTGTAGGCAAAATTAGCATATGCTGGCTTCATCAGGCTGTGCAGAAACTTTCCTTGCCTATATTAGGTATAGCTTTTATTGGAGGCCAACCTAAGACAGGTTAAAAGACAAGAAGTGAGCTCAATTACTGATCTTGTGGACATTTAACAGTATCAGGTGGGTCATTCTGAGTGAGGGAGGTCTAATGAGGAAGGAGAAATCAGGAGTGAATACTTACATCTATGCTATTTTTTTAGATTCCACATATATGCGTTAATACATGATATTTGTTTTTCTCTTTCTGGCTTACTTCACTCTATAAGACAGTCTCTATGTCCATCCACATCTCTACAAATGACCCAATTTTGTTCCTTTTTATGGCTGAATAATATTCCATTGTATATATGTATCACATCTTCTTCATCTCTTCCTCTGTTGATGGACATTTAGGTTGCTTCCAAGTCCTGGCTATTATAAATAGTGCTGCAATGAACATTGGGGTGCATGTGTCTTTTTGAATTATGGTTTTCTCTGGGTATATGCCCAGTAGTGGGATTGCTGGGTCATATGGTAGTTCTATTTTTAGTTTTATAAGGAACCTCCATCCTGTTCTCCACAGTGGTTGTATCAATTTACATTCCCACCAACACTGCAAGAGGGTTCCCTTTTCTCCACACCCTCTCCAGCATTTATGATCTTATTTGCAAAGCAGAAATAGAGACACAGACATAGAGAACAAATGTATGGATACCAAGGGAGAAGGGGGGGTGGGATGAATTGGGAGATGAGGATTGACATGTATATATATCTATATATCTATATATCTATATATATACACTCTTGATATTACGTATAAAATAGATAACTAATGAGAACCTACTGTATAGCACAGGGAACTCTACTCAATGCTCTGAGGTGACCTAAATGGGAAAGAAATCTAAAAAAGAGGGGATATATGTATACATATACATATATACGAATGTATATATGCTAATTCACTTTGCTGTACAGTAGAAACTAACACAACATTGTAAAGCAACTATACTCCAATAAAGATTTTTTAAAAAATAAATAAATAAAATGTAATACACACAAAAAAATAAATAAATAAATATTTAAAAGGAGTGAACACTTCCAAAGAAGTTTGGCCTCAGTGCTCAAGGCCTAACTCTTCTCCAGGTGAATATAAACCAAACACAGTTTGCAGAAGGTTACAGTATCTGAAGTCAGATATGTACTTCCCCAATTAAGGGTGTCAAATTTCCAACATCAAAACTTCCTTGCTAAACTGAATTTCAATTGATGGTTGTTTTTGTTTTAAAGAAGTTTCCTTGCCTTTCTACTTCTCTGTATCTGTTCATATTCAAGAACTTCATATTCAAGAACATACTCAATGCTCTTCATTCTTAGATTATAGATGCCACAGTGGAAAGGACAAAAGGAAAAAGAGAAGGATACCTGATTACAAAAGGGGATGAGCAATAGGGCTAGGAGGACTGCTAAGTTAATTACTAAGGAGCCTGGGGTACATTGTGTTTTCCACTCCTTGAATCTGTGCTTGTGATTTACTTTGAGGAAAGTGACATTGTATGTAATTCAGAGTCCAGACTTCAAGAGGTCTTGCAACTTCTGCCTTTGCCCTCCTAGATGCTACCCTGAAATTTCCATGTAAGAAGCCAGTCTAGCTTACTGGAAGGTGAGAGGCCACATGGAGAAGAATTGAGGCACCACAACCAAGAGTCAACCAATCACTAGAAATTTAGAGAAGTCATCTTAGACCTTTTATTTCAACTGAATCCCCAGCTGAATGCAGCTGTGTGAGTGAGTCCAGGTGAAGCCAGCAGAAGAACCACCCGGCCAACTCACAGATTAGTGAGAAATAATAATTCATGTTGTTTTGAGCCACTAAACTTTGCAATGATTTTGTTACATGGCTAAAGATAACATGCACAGCCTGACTGTGAATTTTACATTTATTTAGTCTACATGGCAAGTCTTAATTATTTATTTCCACTTTCCAACTTCTTAGGTTTTTCAGCACCTTTAAAATGTAGTATATCTCTGAAGGGTCATTCATTCGTTCATTCATTCATTCATTCATTCACTCAGCTTGGTGTTGCTCAAGTATCATATATGTGTTAGGAAGTAGCAAAATGAGACTTTAGAGGTAGGCTGACGCTAGAGCTGTGCTTTTCAATTCAATATGGGCTGATAATTAAAAATGAAATAGAACAGATAACATTGCACACAGTAAAGGCAAGTATGGTTTCAGTTATGAAAACATATGTGTATACTGAGTCATAGTATAAATGTTTCTCTGACCTTACTAAAAGAAAAGTTTGAGGGGCTTCCCTGGTGGTGCAGTGGTTAAGAATCCACCTGCCAATGCAGGGACACGGGTTCGAGCCCTGGTCTGGGAAGATCCCATATGCCGGGGAGCAATGAAGCCTGTGCACCACAACTACTGAGCCCACGTGCCACAACTACTGAAGCCCGCATGCCTAGAACCCGTGCCCCACAACAAGAGAAGCCACTGCAATGATGAGACTGTGCACCACAATGAAGAGTAGCCCCTCCTTGCCGCAACTAGAGAAAGCCCGTGTGCGGCAATGAAGACCCAATGCACCAAAAATAAATAAATAAAATTTAAAAAACATTTGAAAGCCACTGGACAAGATCATGGAAAGCATCATACAGTATCCTAAAAAACTTGGATTTTTTTCCCCATAGTTTGAAGTGTCACAGAAGAGTTTTAGGCAGGGTTATATATATGTTTTAGACTGTGCTGGAGGCTGTGTGATAGATCTATTTGAAGGAGGAATGACAGAAGCAGAGAGAGGAGTTAGAAGTCTAGGCTGAAACAGAGATAAGCAGAGAGGCTTTCTTTTAACAAGGGTTTGCTAGGTTTAGAGAGAGAGGAATAGACTTGAGAAGTGTTTAGGAATTTAGATCAGAAACACTCTGAGATCGATTGGATATGGGGGTGCAGGGAAGGAAGGAATCAAGGAAATGATTGATATTAGCAGGTTCTTTCTTTTAAAATTTATTTATTTGTGTCTTTTTTTTTTTTTTTTTGGCTGTGTTGGGTCGTCGTCGTTGCTGCACGCGGGCTTTCTCTAGTTGCGGCAAGGGGGGGCTACTCTTCGTTGCAGCGCAAGGGCTTCTCCTTGTTGTGGCTTCTCTTGTTGCGGATCACGGGCTCTAGGCACTCAGGCTTCAGTAGTTGCAGCATATGGGCTCAGTAGTTGTGGCTTGTGGGCTCTTGAGCGCAGGCTCAGTAGTTGTGGTGCATGGGCTTTGTTGCTCCATGGCATACGGGATCTTCCCAGGCCGGGGCTCGAACCCGTGTCCCCTGCATTGGCAGGTGGATTCTTAACCACTGCACTACCAGGGAAGCCCTGCAGGTTCTGACAGATATGTGGGAAATAATGTTAAGGAAGGCATTAAGGATGACACGAAGCTCTATCTAATATGAACGGCATGGCCATGAACAGGGATAAATAATGTAGGGATAAGAGCAGCATTTGTATTGGGGGCTTCACTGATTAATTTAGTTTGGGGCATGGCAAGACTGTGCTGTTTTCAGGACATTCAAATAGCAGGAAGCTAGATGTATGAGTTTGAAGCTGGAGAAACAGATGTGAGCATCATTCAATGGTGATTGAAATCAAGATGGTAGATATGTAAAGAGGCTATAAAGGGAGAAAAATGGACCCAAGAAAAGAACTTTTAAATACTGGGGAAACCCTTAAGTGGTCAAAGTAAAAGGAGGCCAGAATGATGGCAGAGGAGGAAAGCCAGAATCCGCAGTGTACCAGAAATCAAGGGAAAGGACATTGTCAAGGAAGCTGGGTTTAATAGTGTCAAATGAAGTAGAGAGATCTAGGAGGGTAAAAACTAAAAAGGCAAGTAGGAGGTCATTTATAAGCATATCAGTGGAGGGGTGGGGGAAGTAGCCAGGTGACAGTTAAATTAGTAGAAAGAGAAAGGATGTTTGGATGAGATTAAAAGGTGAGCGTCTCCCCCAACCTCCCTTGCATGAGTTCCTTCTATTGTTGCTTCTTCATTAGCATAATTCAGGCCTCCATTGCATCTTGCCTGGACTACTAGCTCCACACTGTTTACTGTACAGACTCTGAGATTTAAAGAATTATGACAAGTAGAAAAAACCCAATATATGAGTTGTCCTTACAGCCCTGGGTGACAAGAGCTCTGCCCACTGTAATACAGAACCGATGGTAGCATGGTAGCAGGAGCATTTAACCTTTCCTGGGAGGTTTAGAAAACTTCCCAGAGAATGTGGCATTTGAACTGAGTCTTGAAGAATGAGCGGGTTTTTCCCAGAGGATCAGGACATTTGAAGTAGAGGGATGGCGTGTACAAGAGGAACAACAAAGCACATGGCCAGAAGGTGGGTGGGTGTCTTCGTCTACTTGGGCTGCCACAACAAACACTACAGACTGGGTGGCTCAAACAGGAAAAATCTATCGTTCACAGCTCTGGAGGATGGAAGTCTCAGGTCAGGGTGCCGGCACAGTCAGACTCTGGTGAGTTCTCTTTTCCTGCCTTACAGGTGGCTACCCTCTTGCTGTGTCCTCACCTGGTGGAGAGAAAAACCCTCTCTTCTCATGAGAGCATGAATCCCATCATGAGGGCACCACCCGCATGACATCCTCCAAACCCAGTTATCTCCCAAAGGCCCCGTCTCCAAATATCATCACATTAGGGCTTCAATACATGACTCCTGGAGGGACGTAATTTAGTCTACAACACTCCGCTTCTAGTCCCCTAAAATTCATATCCTTGAATGCAAAGTACATCCATTCCATCCCAACAGCCCCCAAGGTCCTAGCTCATTCCAGCATCAACTCTAAAGTCTAAGGTCTAAAGTCTTCTTTAAACATCATCTAAAGCAGGCATGAGTGAGACTCAAGGCATGATTCAGCCTGAGGCAAAATTTCTCTCCAGCTGTGAACCTGGGTAAACAGGTGTTCTGAGATCCAATTTCCAACGTGTGTGTGTGTGTGTGTGTGTGTGTGTGTGTGTGTGTGTGTGTGTGTGTGTGTGTGTGTGTATGTAGAGGGATAGTTTAAGGGTTCAACCCTATACGACTTCAATTCCCCACTCCGCTTCAGACGCCAGTCACAAGCCCAGGTTGTTACCTGTGATTTTGACTGACTGGCTACAGGTTGGAGGTTCCCATAACCCCCTCCTGGGACTTCAGATGCAATTGGAAAGTTCAGGTTGTTACCTGTATTTATGACTGACTGGCTATGAATCAGAGGTTCCCACAATTCCCTCTTCTTTGGTTTAATTAATTTGTTACAGGGGCTCACAGTACTCAGGAAAATCATTGTACTTACTAGATTACTAGTTTATTATAAGAGGATATAATTTAGGAATAGCCAGATGGGAGCTGTGTAGGGCAAGGTATGTGAGAAAGGGCATCAAAGCTCCAGATGTGTCACTTTCCCCAAATCTCCACGTGTTCACCAATCCAGGAGATCTCTGAACTCTGTCCTTTTGGGTTTTTATGGCTTCACTGCATAAGCATGCTTGATTAAATCATTGGCCATTCACAATGGATTTAACTTCCAGCCCCTCTTTCCTCCCTGAAAATCAGGGGACTGGGACTGAAAGTTCTAACCCTCCACCCCAGGTTGGTTCCCCTGGCAACCCGCCTCAATTCTTAGGTGTGGTCCGAAAGTCACCTCATTAATGTAGCAAGGGACATCTGTCACTCTCATCACAGACAGGTCCAAGGATTTTAGTGGCTCTGTGCCAGAAACAGGGATGAAGACCGCATATATATTTCTTAGTATGAATCACAATATCACACTGTGGAACCAGACAAGCTTTGTGTTTCCAAAGTATGATGGTGGGACAGGCATAGGGTAAACATTTCCAGTCCAAAAGGGAGAAATCAGAAGGAAGAAAGGAGGATGGGTCCCAAGCAAGTTGAGCACCCAGGAAGCTAATCTCCATCAGATCCCAAGACTAAAGATTTAAGCCCCTTTGGTTCAATTACCAAGTCCACTGGGGCAGCAGTCCCACTCCCATGGCTCTGCTGGCCAAGGCTTGTGCCCCCAAAGGCTCTGCTGGGCAGGGATATTATCCCTAAAGCTATCCAGGTAGCTCAGCTCTTGGCTCTGGATGACCCCACCCGCATAGTATTGATTAGAAGTCCCTGTCTCTATCCCCTTCAGTCCAGTCTGGCAATGTCCCCCCTCATATAATCCCGTAATCTCTTGATTGCATGATAATCCAGCCCCTGGTGTTCTTGTCTGAACATGCTTTCTCATGTTTTTGCAATGTGGGCAGGATGAAAACTATCTAAATCTTAAAGTTTTGGTTCCTTTTTGCTGAACAGCTCCTTCTTTATTTCATCTCTCTCTTCCTGCACTTTACAACAGTCAGGAGGAAGCAATGGGAATCCTTTGCTTAGACATCTCCTCAGCTAAATATCCAATTTCAATCATTTGCAAGTTCTGCCTTCCACACACCATTGTAACATGAACACAATCCAGCCAAGTTCTTTGCCATTTTATAACAAGAATTGTTCTCCCTCCAATTTCCAATAACATGTTTCCATCTGAGACCTTGTTACCAAGTCCAAGCTCGCACTGCTCACTGCACCACAGGACAGTAAATCTAGAGACGAGTTGCTGGGGCAAGGGCTAGCGACTTTATTCAGAAAGTCAGCAGACCAAGAAGATGGTAGACTGGTGTCCCAAAGAACCATCTTCCCCAAATTAGATTCCAGACTTCTTTTATACTAAAAGGGGAAAGAGTAAAGCCCTGGTTCTGGCCAGACTCTGGAGGGGATGTGCTAATTTCTTCCTTCCCGCACCCATTCACAGGTGGGTCTGGTTGGGATGTTTCCTGTGTGCTAAACAAAGGTATGTTAGCTTAAGGCTCATCACCTGGGAGGCAGGGTTCCCAGAGATGGGCCATTATGTATAATTTAAGCTTATAGGCAACATCCCTTTAGTGATTAACTTGTAATAGAGCACAGTTTCTTTCCTATAACAATCTCACCAGAAATGGCCCCAATGTCCATATTTCTATACCATTCTGTTAATAATTATTTATATATTCTCTAAGAAGATGGAAACTTTCCCTCCAGGTCTCTTCTCTTCTTATGAGCCCTCAAAAAATTACCTTTAAAAGTCCCTTTGAGGCAGTGTTGGCTTTTTCTAGCATGCACCTCATAGCTCTTCCAGACTGTACTCATTACCCAGTTCCAAAGCCACTACCACATTTGTAGGCATTTCTTATAGCAGCACCCTGCTTCTCAGCACCAAAATCTGTCTGAGTCTGGGAACCAATAATATATGAAGAGATTTACTATACGGAATGGACTCACAGTTATTGAGGCTGCGGAGTCCCAGGATCTGCAGTCAGCAAGCTGAAGACCAAGGAGAGCCAATGGCATGGTTCTAGTCCGACTCCAAAGCCTGAGAACAAGGAGAGTCAATGATTTAATTCCAGTCTGAGTCCAAATCCAAAGGCAGGAGAAGACCGATGTCCCAGCTCAAGGATATTCAAGAAGAGAGAGCACATTCTCCTTTCGTTCTATGCAAGCCTTCAGTGGATTGGCTGCAGCCCACCAAGAAGAGCAATCTGCTTTACTCAGTCTACTGATTCACATGTTAATCTCATCCAGAATTACCCACACAAACACACGCAGAATAATGTTTAACCAAATATCTGGGCATCCCATGACCCAGTCAAGCTGACATAAAATTAATCATCACAGTGTGTATGGAGGGGCTTGTGTGGATGGAGATTGGATGGGCAGGGCTGGAGCCATTTAAGAGCACACACGGTAAGCCTTCTGAAGCTTTTTGTTCCCTCTTAGCTAATAAAGAAGCATTTAAAAGTCTTTTCGCAGCAAGGACACAGGATCAGAATTGTGTTTTCATTTCTCCTTCACATTAATGGTGGTGATTGAAATTTCTTCAGAAATTCACCCGAAAGACCCAGAAGTCTGGTTAAGACACAACAATATTTAGAGGCACTCCAATCTAGATTCACATCCTGACTTCAGCACATACTATTTATGTGAATTGGTCAAGTTACTTAACCTTTTTCTAGGTCTCAGTTCTTCCATTTGCAATAGAGAAATTGCAGAGAGTCATGTGCCTCAAATGCTATCATCCCTAAAGTAACTGGAAAAAAGTACCTTCCCCCAAATGTTAGCTCTCTTACCCTCTCTGTGGACACAGCCTAGATATGCTGCCTACATCAGCATATTTTCACCAGTATAGGGACCACAGTGTTAAGAAATCATATTTCTGTATTTGGAATTTCATTTTATTATTTATAAAAAAGGGAGTTGATTGATAGAAGCAAGTGGATTATTTTATGTTTTATTATAAAAAAATTTCAAACATGCACAAGAGTATAATTAATGAACTTTCATATACACATCACCCATCATCACCCATTTTGCACACGTGCTTAATTGATGGCTTTCTGTGAAGTATTTTAAAGCACCCAGATATCTCACACACCCTAGTATACCCTAAAAATATGGGTATATTGCTACATAACTAAAATGCATTATCACACTTAACAACACTAAGTAAATATTCATGTGTTCTCAACAATAATGATAGTTCTGTGTGCTTTTAGAACTATTCATATTATAGGGGCTTTGTTAATAAATGCATAGAAATTGATGGATAAAAAATAATCTATCATTTCTAAATATATGCATACTCTTAACAGTCCTCCAAAAGTGTTGTTCAGTTAGGTTGACTTATGATTTGACATGTGGAGTTTAGTGTGAGTTAATAATATTCCCACAAAGACATGTGCCATTGATGATGACGACAGTTTAAACTTGGCAGATCAATACTAATGCAAAAATAGAAGCCACAAGGGAAGGCTTCAGAACATTACCAACAGGCTAGCTTTCCTTGTATTCTCTGTAAAAACTTGTGTTTTATCTGAATTAAAGAGCCATTGACATTCAATTCAGGGATGTGTGTGACAGAAAAAAGAGAGAATATATATATGTACGTTCTCTGTTTTTAAGTGAAGTTATTGGAAAGCATGACTTTCTTCATAAAGTAGACACAATAACAAAGCCTTATTGTTGAAATTGTTTTTACGCAACTACTCAAGTCAAAAATGTCTTCATCCTTGAAACTGACCTTATCCTAGTCATGGATTGTTGGTGTTTAGTATTCAAGCTTCCTAATTCTTTTTTGAAAGGCTGTCGCAGGAGAACTGCATGTAGAATATAAAATGATTTATTTAGTCTCACAGTCCCTCATATGTGGGAACCAAAGAAAAGAAAAAGAAGGCAAGCTGATTCTCTCATATTAGTAGAAACAATTGTCTATGAATTAATTTAAGCAACTGATAATACAAAACTAAAAATAGTAACATAAGAATCTGATTTTTTAAAGTGCTTTTGCTATTCATACCATCTATCCATATTTGAAACATCTGTATTTTAAGTGCTTCAAGATAAGATATTTTAGCCTTGTACTGTTTCCATGAAATTAGATTCACCCAATCAGAGTACTAAATTCGTAAAGTTCATTCATCTCCATAGTGAATTTCTGTGAGTTTATTTCAAGAAACAAATATTCACAAACCCAGAAGACTGTTGTGAAATAAAAGGATAATGATGACACAGAGCTTGTAGATCATTTTTTCCCGTATAAGTCTAACAAAACAAAAACCAAAACAGGCTGCATCAGCACATTTAAAGGTTTGAAAAAATTTAGCCAGACAACTGATTATCTTTAAAAAAAAGAAAAACAGAAAAAGGTTTACTTCAAGTAGGTTATTAGCTAAATTCTATCTCATTTTCTCCCAGTGTTTTGTGTTTGTGGTTAAATAGGCAGTGTGTAGGATTGCTCTCTGGTATGGATGTATAAGCAAAATAGTTGAAAATGAAGGTCAGCCGTATTGCCTTATTTCTGAGTACAAACTTGGTGCCTTGGAAGTACTTTTTGAACTTCTGAGGGTTACATGTAAGCCAGTAACTTTGCAGCAGTGTCCATCAGAAATTTCCCCTACAAGGAGCCAGGCCTAGCTTTAATATGGGTGCAAGATGATTTTGGCTTCAAAAAGACAAGAAGCCACTTTGTATCTCCATTAGGATTTTAATGCTTGTCTCATAGTCAACCAGCCCAAAACTCATCTCCTGTCAAGACTTGCCCTGCCTCAATTGCTCAGGCTAAGAAGCTCTGCTTAGGGTAGTGCTTGACTCTCTCTCACAGCCCATTTCCAGCGTCCAGAGAATCCTGCAGGCTCTGCCTTTACAATGTATTCGGAACCCAACCACTTCATCATCACCATCTGGGTCCAGGCCACCCCATGTCTCCCCTGGATTACTGCAGTAGCTGCCTAACTGGTGCCCATTTTCACTCTGGTCTCTCTACAGTTTTGTCTCAACACAGCAGCCAGGATGATTTGTTTTCATTTTTAGAATTCCCTGCTTGAAGCTCTCCAAAGACTTCCATCTCTGAGTAAAGTCCGAAGTCTGCATTCTGGCCCATGAGTTTCCATTTGACCTGATTTACAGGTTACTGTGCTGCCCCTTGTTCATTCATCCTTCAGTACACCAGACGCACCCATGTCCCGGGGATTTTGCACTTGTTACTTCCTCTGCCTAGAATATTTTCCCCCACACAGCTAGCTCTCTCATCTCCTTCAAACCTTTGCTTAAATATCTTCTTGGTGAGGCCTTCCTTGGCCTCCTCATTTAAACTTGCGGTCACCCCCAGTGTTCATTATTCTTTTCCCCAGCTTTCTGTGCCTCTGTAGCATCTATCACCACCTAAGCCATGACTAATTTTATTTATTTACTTTTTATTGTCTGTCTCCTCAACTAGAACATAAGCTCTCTGAGTGCAGAGGGCTTTTTTAATTGCTATATCCCTTGTGATTAGAAGAGTATCTGGCACACAGTAGGTGATAAATATGTGTTGAATAAATCAACAAAGGTACCCACAGAACTATTTAGCGATATTTTACATTATGTGTTTCTAAAACATGCTACCATACTGTATATACAACACTTTCTTTTTATATCCAACAATTTGGCCTAGAATTCTTCTGATGTTAGTATGTGGCTCAACCGCATTTGTTGGAATTGCAGTATGCCTTATATGGATGTAGGTCAGGTATTAAGGGACCTTTAAATTTTTCTTTTTTTTTTCTTTTTTTTTTTTTGCGGTACGCGGGCCTCTCACTGCTGTGGCCTCTCCCGTTGCGGAGCACAGGCTCCGCACGCGCAGGCTCAGCGGCCATGGCTCACGGGCCCAGCCGCTCCGCGGCATGTGGGAT
This sequence comes from Aethalodelphis obliquidens, assembly GCF_003676395.1. Lineage (NCBI taxonomy): Eukaryota > Metazoa > Chordata > Mammalia > Artiodactyla > Delphinidae > Aethalodelphis > Aethalodelphis obliquidens. The sequence goes on from NW_020838025.1 coordinate 1,425,404, forward strand.
CTTCCCGGACCGGGGCACGAACCCGCGTCCCCTGCATCGGCAGGCGGACTCTCAACCACTGCGCCACCAGGGAACCCCCTCCAATTTTTAATAAAGACAATGTAACATGTATATTGTGCACCTGCTTCCTTGGGTGCATGAGAGTATATTTCTTTGGGGTAAGTAGATTTGTGGTCTTTCACCTTTGCTAAGCTGGAACTATGTTCCTGGCATTCCTTCTCTTACATAGTTCCTACGTAGTGTGAGCTCTAAGAAGCATTCTTCATGAGATTTGGAAGGTGGAAGTTAGCAGGAGCCATATTGTTTTTATACTTGGAAGGTCGGTCTGGGCACCAGGTGCTGCCTCCACTCATGCACCTGTCGCTTATCTACCGGCTTCCACGGCTGCCCTGGGGTAGCAGCTGGGCTGCTAGGCCAGCCAGGCTGTGTCTCCTGCTTCAGCTTCTCTGCCTCCCAGGCACGGCACATGTTTAGTCCATGATGGCACGCGCGGGCTCCTCCTGTTGGACCCCCCCATCACCCAAGTGAGAGGTTTGGTGGTGCTGAGAGTCTAATGCAGATTCCCAACCTTCCTCGGGGCTTCAGCCTCAGCCGCCCAGGTTCCAGTTTATTCTTTCTTCTCCCATTACATCCTGTTACTTCCATCTTCCCTTCCTGACCACCTGCCCTGTGGATTTCATGCTCCAGCACCAGACACAGAAAGGACAGCCACATATTGACTGTGCAACCATCTCCCACAATTGCTTAAGGTCAAACCAAATATATGTATTATATCCTAGTGGTTCTGCTTCTCTGTTGAAATGCTGACTGATGCAGGTAGATATTGAAAAACAGATTTGCCAGGCCATAGGATTTGTGCATGTTTTTCATTTTCATAGATTAAAAGATGGATCTCTCGTCTATGAAACATTGGAAACATTTCCCCCCAGGGATCTATACATTATGAATCAGTTTCATTTGTTTGCACCTTAACAATCTGAGCAGATAGTAGAGTGTGTTTTCATGCTGAGAGAGTGGCTATGGAGGAAACCGGGGAAGGGAAACAAGAGTAACATGAGACCAAATGATGTCGCGTCCTCCTCTGCACAGCTGGTCTCAGTTAACAGGACCACAGTGAATCAATTTACATTTTAAATACTCCCTTTGTAATGCCAGAAATCAGAAACATAACTTCAACAAAAAAAGGCTTAGATTTTTTTTTTTGTCGAACATCGTTTGAAGGTTTGTTGTTCATGAACAAAAGCAATTTTCCTCAGTGTGTGCATTCTTACTCTTGGCAGATGCGGGACAGATGTTTCTACTATAGACACATGGGGACTTACAGGAAAAACACCCTTCTAATTACTGAAAGCAGCCAAAAACTGTGTTCCATAACTTAGTGATGAAATTAAAAACCCATCTCATGGCTTAAAACATTCATATTAAGATGCCATTATAGTTTGTTGTTCCTTTGATCACATCTATGTCCTAAGAGTAAGTTCCTTAGACCTCTGCCTTTACAGAGGCCCAGTGAGACGTTGTAAACTCTTGCCCCCCTTGTTACTACTGATTGAAATAGGTTCTTGGAAGACAGTGTCCTCTTTAGATTTTCTAGTTTCCCTCTACTCTAAAGCGTTTCTGTCAAGCAGTAGTCCCTAAAGATGTCAATAACAAAAGGCCATTTTAAAAAGGGAAGGAACTTTCCTCCTTGGAACAATGTGTGGGTGGAGGGATGTGCTTAACAGAGCAGGGCCTGCCTGCCTCTGATGTTGTGCCTCATGGGCTTCTATGGTCGACCTTGGCAAACCAGGCTTCACCGTAGAAAGTGACTGTGGCTCACCCGTAGAGTCCCAGAGGGTCCACGAGTGCCTTTAACAGAACCAACATTCCTAGATGACATTAGGTTCACAACTAGGAAAAGCAAATTCTTGGATGATTTATATTTTATTTTGCAAAACTTAGATGAGCTCAGACGCTAAGCCGAAGGTTAATAGTTATCTCTTTCCTGAAAGCTGAACTCCCCTTCAGCAAAGACCCACAGCGACTCTGAGGGTCTCTGGGGAGCTCTGCCTCTTAGCTCTGCTGGCAGCCAAGGGCCTGCACAGCTGAGAAAGAGCAAGAGTTGAAGTTGCTCTGCAATGAGATACTTCACTAACAGTCCTGTTTGTATTCCAGAGGCATCTATTATGTACTCTTAAGTCACTCTCCAGGGAATCTTAAAATGTGTTCTAGCCTCCTCAGGTGAAGGTTAGGGATGTGTTCAAGCTTCGGAACAGCTTTACTGATAATGTATAAAATCTGAACAGAGCTGTTGGAGTTCTGCCCTGCTCTGGTCCCTAATAATCAAGTTCTTGGAAATAGGCGTCTTCCCTTCTTAGAAATTCTTTTTTATTTTTAAAACACCATTAAGGTTCATTGAGAAATGCACTTTTTCCGAGCATTTCTGGCCTGCGGTTCTGTGTTTGGTCCTTCTCGTCATCTAAATTTCCCGTGAGCAGGGCACATTCCACACAGTCGCTCCTGGTTGGCCTAGAACACTCTCTGCCTTTGCAGCCCCAGTGGTTTAGTTTTCCTATTCCTGAGGAGAAAATAACTCACTTCCTAACCCTGACTCTGATGTCATTTCCTTTCCTCTTTGTGCCACAGAGGGCTCCCATTCTGGGAAGAAGCATTTAGGCTTCTGGGAGGAGTTCTATGGTAAGGTATGGTGCACACCTTTCACATGTAACTTTGGACCCCGGCTAGATGATTGGCACATCCGTAACCTCAAATGCCATCTGATACCAACCAGCTCATTCTCACTCATCTCCTCCCTCTACCAGAGAGCACCTCCAACCCTGACAGGCATACCCTGATACACAGAGTTCCATACCCATCTTTCCCCCACCTGCCTAGCTTTCTCCTCTCGTTGTTCTAAGAGACACAGCCCCAAGCATGGGTCTCTACAGACCTCATTTCATGCAGTGATGGTGAAGAGCAGAGATCTCAGAGCCAGGGTGTGTGGGTTCCAGACCGGACTTTTCATTTACTAGTTGTGTAAACTCGGGCAAATTACTTGATCTCTTTGTGTCTCAGTTTCCTTAGCTATAAAATGTGGGATTAAAATAGTATATTTACCACATAGTATTGTCGATATTTATTGAATTAATATATGTCTGTTTTCTTGAATAGTGCTGGCCAATAGTAAGTGCTATGTAAGGGTTAGCTATTATTTTCTGACATATTTGAAATACTGCAGCTATTTCCAAAGTAGTTCTGTTTTTTAAAAGGACGGTTCCGGATTATTGATCTTTTTTAAGTTGAAAGTATTACCAGATTCTTCAACTCTCTCTTTTCCTTCTCCTTTTACTTTCCTTTTCATTTTCTCTCTGTACCTGCATAGGGAGGTAAAGCACAAAATGAGTCCACCTTGCTGACTCTAGGTGCAAAGGGTTCCTTGGGTAGCACTTTGGAATCTTTGATGGGCCTAATGGTATGTCTCTTAATGCATCCCAAAGTTTGTAACATGACATCAATGGCTTTCTTCATCTAACAGCAACCATACGGAAGTAGTAGTAGCTACTTACCGTGGACTGGATCTTGTGATAGGTGTATAAACCTACAGTCTATCTCTTTACAAACTTATTCTTAACTTTTAGAAACATGGTGGTCAATACTAGATGAAACAGCTGAAAGAGTGGACGTGATTTCCTCTGGGAAGGGGAGATGGGGGAAGGAATGGGTGGGCAGGGGATTGCAGTTGTCTTCTTGTACTCTACAGAATGATTTGACTTTTACCTATTTCTTCTGGTATTTATCATCATTATCAACAAACATGCTTATACTTTCATTTCCTGATTTTTTTTCAGTATTACATATTATCTCATGGTTTCCTGTTATTGGGAAGTACGGATTTAGCTCTCTTACAGCCCTTCTCCCATCATCTCAATATATTTTGGTTAGCTCAATACTGTATTTAGACAGTACACTGACTGTAAATATTATTCACAACTGATCCATGTAGTATATATTTCATTTCTTTTCTCTTATTGTACAATGTTGAGTATCCTCGGAGTTAATAGCTATTTTTTCTCTGTATCAATCACTTATTCAAACCCACTTGATATCTTCAAACACACCAGGTAATTACCAGATTTGGCTTTGTTCGTGCTATCTTTCCTCCAGCGTTCCATCTTTCTGCTCTAACCCAGTACTTAGCCTGGGTCTCTCCTCACCATCACCAGAAGATAGGGGTGTGATTTCTTCTACTTCTCTCTTTTGTTGGATTCTTGTTTCTTGAATGGCATGTCTTCCTTTTCTTGGTCAGGTGGAGCACATCCTCCACTAGTCTCCTGAGAAAAGGAACAGAGGAGATAAATTTGTTGAGGCTTTTCACATGTGCATATCTATTATCACCTATACTCACAACAATCTGCAAGATGGTTTTTATTATACTTATTGATAAGAAAACTGAAGTTTAAAGAGGTTTAATACATCTGCCCAAGCACACATACCTATAATGAAGTAGAACTGAGAAAGAAATTGGCAGAGTTGTATACATGCACGCACACACACACACGCACGCACACACACACACACACACACACACACACACAATAAATTGGCTAGTACCACTTATCATTAATTCATTTCATTTTTACAGAAACAAATTTTAGAGAATTAATTTGAAGAGTATAAATTTTTCTTTCCTTCATTTAGTTTTGCCTAGACAATTAATTCATCACTCCTTTTGAATGATAATCCTAGAAAAAATTTTCATTTTCTGTAGTTAGAATATCAGCTTGAATATTAAAAGACAACAATCAATGGAGAAATGTTACAGATATAGCAAATTGAGTTTGACTATACTATATCGTATAAATGTTAGTTTGGACACAGTATTTTTTTCATGGGCATAATATAAATAGCAATAGGACTACAAGGATTTATAACTGCTGAGTAATTAGAAACTTATAAATTCTGGCTACAGTTTTTATTAGAGAAACAATTCTTCACTCCCAGTTCTTTATTGAATTATGTGACTATTGAATTTGAAGTCTAGGCAATGGCCTAGATGACCTTGAGTTCTCTCCTTCAGCACTAACATGTTAAAAGCACTTCATATAAAAATGAGGAACGAATGTAAAAATGATACCAATGTTTAATTCCTCCACAGCTGTTATGAACTGAAAGTTTGTGTCCCCTCAAAATTCATATGTTGAAGCCCCAACCCTTAATGTGATGGAATTTGGAGATAGGGCCTTTGGGAGGTAACTGGGTTTAGATGAGGTCATGGAGGTGGGGCCCCCATGGTGCAATAGTGTCCATATGAAAAGAGTAAGAGAGACTAGATTACACTGTTTTCTCCACCATGTAAGGACGTTGAGAGAAGACTGCTGTTTACAAGCCAGGAAGAGTGTTCTCACCAGGAATCAAATTGGCTAGCACATTGATTTTGGACTTTCCAGCCTCCACAACTGTGAGAAATAAATGTCTGCTGTTTAAACCACCCAGTCTATGGTATTTTGTTATAGCTGCCAAAACATATCAAAATAATAGCTCATTTATTAAAATTTGGGATATTTTAAGACCTAGGATATTATAATATGACGAGGAACACTTATATTTAGAATGAATACTTTATATATTAGTTTAAGATACCATGTAATTTGGAGGGCTGTAGAGTGTTTTTTTCAAAATTAGAACTCTACAGTTGCAAACACTAGGGTCCAAGTTTCACCCCTGCCACCATTGACTGTTGGAATCTGAACAACTTTCTGCATTTGTGACATAGCATTAATAAGGCACACCTTGTAGGGTATTGTGAGAGTCAAAAGACTAATGTCAGGTACTTAGCATCATGCCCTGTATGTACTAAGTACACAATATACGTGAGATTGCTTTTTTTTTAAATGACTTACATTTATTTTCTCTCTCCCCCCGCCCCACCCCTTTTTCCTTCCCTCTCTCTCCCTCTCTGAGATGGTAAAGAAAGACTTAAAATCAAGAGTAGTTTCCTGACTAAGAGGTCTATATTGGTCAGGATTAAGTCACAAAACAGAAAGTACAAAGTCTTTTGAACAAGGAAAGTTTAATATAAAGACTTATTAATAGCAGAATGAAGTCACAGAGAATTAACTTGTGAGAGGTAAAGAGAATTGGAAAGGATACAGGGTTAGCAGATACAGGGAGCAGCCACCACCCCTAGGGTGAGACACAGTGTCCAAGGAAGCACCCTCACCCCACCCAAGCTGAGATCCAGACCTCCTTGCAGGGACGAGGATGACTGCTAGATGGCAGAAAAGTCACTGTGGAGGTGTGCTGGTAGGACTTGCCAGAGATCTTCCCTCTGGGTTGTCAGAGAATGCAGTCCACAGAGAATTATCAAGCCTCAGAACTTGCGAGGTGCTGGGGATACCTGCTGACCACTGGATGCTGATGCAACTGGGAGCTGGGGAGGCTGCCCTCTGCGGGAGTCTAGTCCACTGCCCTGTGTGGCTTGGACCAGGGCACTTCCAGGTCATCTGTACAAAATAAAGGTCAGCCCCCCTGGGTTGATAGATGACCAAACTTGCAGGATCCTGGGCATATGTATACACGAAGCTGGGAACAGTTCCCAGGCTGGGGCACTACCTTGTACTGCATGGGGCCCCTGGCTATGCCACTGCTGCTTGAGTTGGAAGCTAAAAAGAGTGTGCTGCAGCCAGCTATTAGAGAAAGGTGCATCCTTCTGGAACTCAGCACAAGAGGGCAGGCAATGGAGAAAAGCATTCTCTTCTGGAGCCTGGAAAGAGATCTACCCAGGAACCAAGAAGAGAACTCTTTTCTCCCCAAGTCTCCCTCTAGCACCCTCTATAGACAAGCCTTGATGTCTTGCTGGGTGGCAAAAGAGAAATATTTGCAAGGCCCAATTCTGTTATCACAGAGCATGCAAAAAGGATGAATTTGCAGCTGACCTGTAATACTTCAATAACCTGTACCATGTCACAGTCAGAATCATACATACAAATAAATCACCGTATCAGGACACTTATAGTATGCCTGACACTGTGTACCCTAGAGAGATCAAGAATATTAATCCTTAATGGGGTGATAAATGTCACATATACCGTTCCAGGTGTCTGACATCCAAGAAAGAAATTTTAAATCTCCTCCTCAAAGAACTTAAGGAGGAAGCATGAAACAATTAGAAACAAACAATAATATACTGTCAAGAGTTAAGTAGGGTTATACAAACTTTTTTGCCAAGCAATTATAGAGATGATGGATTTTTTTTTACCATGTTTTTGTGTATTTATCTCTTTTTAATCTTCCACAGACACACTCAAACTGCTTTCTATTTAAGTATTTATTAAATTCCACAATAAAGTATATTTCTCTACAAGCTTTATAAACCACAAATAAACATTACTTTAAAATCATACAAAATCATATCACAATATTCTGCATGCACCAGTTCTGAATTTCCCAAAGCCTGATGATCATTACTTTGTAGGTTAGCCAGAACCGTTTTTTTTTTTTTTTTCGTTAAATAAATATTCTTTGTCCCACCCCAGTGACGTCTTATTTGTCACCAATTTGTCACATTTGTTTTTCTTGCTATTGCTTCTCTTAAGAAATGCATCTTGGTAGTTAAAAGAACATGTTGGAATCCAATAGACCTGGTTTAAATCCCAGCTCTTTCACTTTTTAACTTAAACAGTTATATAACTTACATGAAGACATACTTATGTATCTGTGGTACTTAGCAGACTGTTGATACACTGTAAATATTAGTTATATTTTAAAGTTTAACTAGCCTAAGAAAGGGGAGAACAAAAACTAATTAGTCTTATTTTCTGCTTGTTAGTATCAGTGATAATGGAAGTAAAGGGAGGAAATTTTGAAACTCATGGATAAATACAGTTTAGCTGTCATCCATCAGTGGACATCAGTTTGATGAACGGTCTCTATAGTGACAGAGGCACAGCACTGGTCCAATCAACCAGAAAGTCTTAACAAATCAAGTTGTGAGTTTGGGGTGATGACAAGTCCATTTATTCATCTCTTTCTTTCTCCTAGGACTGTGGCTGCTTTGGTGCCCTCAGGAAATGAAATAACATCAGAGTTAGATTAGATATTCTCTGTAGACTTGGTTCCCGGATATTAACATCCAGAAAGCACACAGAATGTTTACATGTGCTGGATTCATCTGGCTTCCTCATGATGAGCCAAGGCCAACTGGAATAGCCCATGTAGCCGAGATGTTATCATGATAAGCTCACAGTCACCAGATGTTCTATTTTCTACTCTCTCCCACATGGCAAAAAGTGAAACTGTCTGCCAGCCTCTTGATTAAACCAGTCTTCATCTTCTGTCCCATCCAAAATGCCAACTTCATAAATTATCTGTTCCACCCATTCTTTACCCTACAATCCCCTGACTGCATCACATACCTTACACTGCACAAAATACCAGAAAACAAATGTTAAGAAGTTCCTGAGAGAAAGCAGAGCTTCTTGAAGAAAACAGAATTCCTTCTGCTTTCATTTTCCTTATTAATTAAAATAATTTAAAAGCTGTACATCATAGGAAAAACAGAACCCATAGAAATGGATTGAGGCCCAAGATGTATAAGGAGAGAGAAATCAAGCAAGTATCTGTGTAGAACAGATATTTCAGGTCTCAGCCACAAATCAATTTTTTTTTAGGGAAAGCAGGAAGAAGTTAATGGAGGATCACAACATTACTTTGAAAAATTACGGAGAACAGTGACTAATGACCCAATTTGTGAAACAATGAAGAAGTTGGATACCACAAACTTTAGAACAGAAGCTTCACCACGATCCTGGGAAAGATGATGCAATAGATTACTAAATGCTCTTAGAAAAGAAGCAAAGCTCGCTGGAGATCAGCATAGTTTTATATGATCTAATAATGTCAGACATCACATTTCCTTTACTGACAAGGGTTTTGAAAGGGATAGGGCAACAAAATCCTTTAGAAATGGTATATATTAATTTCAGAAAGACATTTACCAAAATATCCCTTGATGTGCTTTGGGCAATTCGTTAATTTATTTAAGACATATTTATGAAACCCATATTATATGCCAAAGGTTATACTAGCACTATGCAACATAGAAGAATATAGGCTGGATGATGGTAACTGTGGGTAGATTGAATACTTTCTAAAATCTCTACTCCCAAAGTATATACTATCATGTGAATAAGAGTCCTAGCTATGAAGATTTTTAACTACCCAGAATTGCTTAAGTTTAAGTGACATATTTGAAAACAGAATCAAGGCTGAGAGATAACTTGATAGGCTAAATTAATGGGCCAAAAACGACGAGGCAAAATTAATTGGAAATGACACAATATCTTGCACTTAGTTTCAAGAAATCAACTGCACAGGTAAAAAACAGCCTTCATTAAAACAGTTGCTCATATGAAAACACCCATTGTATTTCACTGGAAGGTCACTATGATTTATTAAGTGTGACCTCTCTACTGAAAATTTAATAGAATTTGAGCTACCTGTCAGAGGCTTAGAGTCAGAATAAGAGTCCATCATAAGGACACTACCCCATACTTGTCAGACTATTTCTACCATGTTATGCTCAGCCTTGGGTACTGAATTGTAAGGGGGCAGTCTATGTCTACCAGCACGCCAAGTTGAAGGCAAACAGTATTGTGTATGTTTTGGCAATCTTGTCATAGAAAGTCAACTGAACTAATCGAAGGATGTCTGCACAGAGAAACAAAAACTCCCGAAGGAGATAAAATAATTATCTTCAAATGTTGAAGGGTTTCAATGTGGAAGAGGGATTTAACCAAGTTTGTGAGTTTATGACCTTAGAGCCTTGGGATACACAAGGGACTGAGAGGTCTTATTTGCTGTGCAGGGTATTGGGGATTTGAAGCGAACGGAGAAGAGAGAGTAGAAGGGGTTTGAAAACCAGTATAATAAAGAGGAGGAGTAGAGACTGTCTGGTGAGTAGAGCAAAGCCTTTGAGATCAGATATACCTGGATTCAAGTCCTGGCTTTGAACTAACTGTGTGATCTTGGGAAAGTTGTCTAACCTCTCTAAATCCAGTTTTATCACCTGTGAATTTGGAATAATGATCGTACTTAATTCAGAGGATTGATATGAGAGTGAAAATATGTGATGCATGTAAAGAGAGATGTGCACAGCGTGTGATCAATTAATATTAGCTTGTCTGCTTTTTCTGTAATGCAATGGAGTAAGGCTAGGATTAGCATCTGGAGGTTAAATTGAGTCAGTTTTTGGCTTTCTAATATAAACTTCTGATCTGTTAGAACTTCCCAATAATACATTTTGAGTAATAATGAGCTCTCCTTCACTGGAATGTTCAAACAGGTTTGGGGAGGAGTTTTACATCATATAAGACATTGTTCTAGAATGACCCTATTTGTTCCTAGCTTTTACAAGTATGAGGATCTGTGTTTAGCATCAAATATTTCTCATAATTTTTCATATGATAGTATTTGTATTTTAATTATTCAGTTGAAATAAGCACAACAGAAACTCCTGTAGAAAATATGAGTGACGGCTACAACATTGAGTTTTTACTGTGTGGTAGGCACTTTACAATAACTCTACAATAAACTTTACAATAAATTCTACAATAAACTCTGCAATAAACTCTATGACACAGATAAACAAACTGAGGCTTCTAAGACTTAAAACATCAGACCTAGGCTACAGAATTTATGGAGGACAGTAAAAACTTTAAAATATTTTTAAAAACACTAATTATCATACAAACAAATAGTAAACATGTGCCAAAGTGTTATTTAACTTATCACTGAGAAAATCAAAAACTGACAAAGTTGGTTCAATGGAAGATATCAGAAACTGATTATATTATATAGAGTCCATGAAAGAAAGAATGCTGGGATAAAATTGCTAAATCAGATACAAAAATTTTATTGCCTTAATTCCATGAGGACAATAAAAACATAATCTTTGAAGTTATTTTCTCTCCTGGACAGAAGTGTCTTTTATCATTATTAGAAAAAGTCACTGTTACGTTGTGCAGGGAACAGCCTCCAATACCAAGTTTGATGTGTAGAATATCTACTGGGAAATGCTCATGGGATCAACACCTAATGAAGAGAGCGTAAGAGAGCACGATTGGGCAGAAGGAGAAGCTGCGCTGTGATCCTGCCCCAGGGAGGGCTCAGCTGATGCAGCTCTGTTTTTTTGAGCTGGAAGGAGGGAGTTAGCCTTTTATATCCCTTTCTTTACATGACTTCACCAGTCGTGGGAAGTTGGTTACTCTTGGGAGGAGGTGTGACCTTGGGAAAGCCAGTTTTCTTCAATGAGGCAGTTCCCAAAGAGGACTGGTAACTGAGGACTGTCTTTTGGAAGTATTTCCAGTAGCTGGGGAATAAGACCTTCATTTCTGGAGGTAGATCTGGGGTACACCTTATGGGCTCTATCACAAATAAAAATGGTTTAGTTTTCTACTTATAGAAATCTAACTTTAAAGTATTGTTAAATGTCTGGGCCATAATCAGTAGTAAATAGTAAGTCCAACAAACTTACACTTCCCTAGGTCCTAGAGAGTCATAATGGGTTTGCTAGATAATTATTAGCATAATAACCAAGGGTGCGCAGCCATCTTTTGCATCATTTAAAATTTTCCTTAACAATAGTAAGGGGATATGACTCCAAAGAAACTCTCAACAATTAAGACAATATCATGAAGTAGCTAAGAATTTAACATCTTGAAATGGAATCATAATTTTTCAAATATTAGCACAAATGAACTCAAGATGTGTTATTGCTTCAAACTATGGACATTTCTTGGTAAAATATGAATATGAGACACTCCTCCCAGGGATTTGCAACCCACAGATTGCAAATAAAAGCATTAGATAAATTTAGGGCAATTTCTACCTCACAGATTCTGAAGGGCTTGTCTTCCTCAGAGAAAGAACACACCATGGATGTTTACTTTTAAAGAACATCAGGCAAAGTCTCTTTCTTAAACGTGCTTTTTCCTCCTTCCTCACTAGTGACTGAAATTCTTTTAACAGGAACGAAATCTTGCATTTAATCACTAGTGTTATTGCCTAAATTTAAATGACTTTATGAGCAGCAAAATTATGCGGTGGACATTATTATTGCTGACCATGATTTTTAGAATTTCTTTCCTTGCAGGCATACTTTGAAGTAAGATGTGGCTTGTGACTTGATTTAGTCAATGAAATATGAGTGTAATTATCATTTCCAGGCAGAAGCATTTATGAGCTGGTGCGTGATTTTCTCTGGTCTCTTCCGCTGTTGCAGCAATTGTAGAAGCATGCATTGATGTGGAGGTGCCAACAGTTTGAAGAGGCCTGGAATGCAGGCCTCTTCACATGGAGGCTGGTTGCTGTGGAGAGCTGCCCATACTCTCCAGCAGACTTCATGGGACTGAGAAAGAAACTGTGTCAAGCCACTGAGATTTTGTCTTTATTATCTTAGCATAACTGAGGTTAACTTACTAATAGAAATGAAGACTTACGTGTATGCTGAGGTATAACTGACTCAGATTATCTACTTTCCTTTTGGCAGGTTTTAGCAGAAAGGAATGGCAAAGAGAAGCCAGGAAGGCATTCTTAGGACACTCAGTCAGGGGAAAGGAAACCAGTAGGTGGGACAAGGAAATATTTAAAGCCTTTTTAAGTTCATCCTGTGACAGACTTTCACTGATGTAGTTTATTAAAAGTATTTTCGTAGTTTATTGAAAATATTAAAAATACTTTTGTAAAAGTATTTTTGTAATATTAAAGGTTTCTTTCCCTCCTTCCCTCTCTTCTTTCCTTCCTCCCTGAGTTGATACCAGAGAAACTGGAGCAGAGAAACCTTGAAGATTTAGTTGAAAGTCTTAAAAAATTATATAAAGACTTTCTTACAGTTTACAGAATATTATGGGATTTCTAATATACATATCATTGTTCAACTTGCAACTATTGAAGTGGTTCACAATTCAGAAGTCCTTCCAAGTACAAACAACACATATCTAGGCCACTTAAAGGTTTATTTGTTACTAACTCTACTACTGGGGGAGCACACTTAAAATGTGAGTTAAAATCTACATAGTTTCTAAAAATGTAAACCTCATTTTTATTGGAGTCATACAGGCTCATAACAACAAGAACAAAACCATAGTCCTATATTCACTCTACCCTTCCCATCGCTATCTTCTACTTTCAAGAGTCAAATATACTTAACTCTCTTAACAGTTCTCTACAATAGTTACCTTCAAATTTTGTTTTAATTGCTTATAGTTCTCTTTCTCCTTTTCTGTTTTAGATATTATATATTGACTTACTACTAAGAAGGATGAATATTTACCTCCATTAAATTGGTAATTGCCCCAATTAATATCCTCTTATACACACCACCCTCCCCTAATTTTAAATATTATACTTTGAGTGAAATCAATATTCATTGACAATACTATGACTATACATATTCACAACTGAGCCGTGTAGTATGAGGCATTTTATTTAATTTATAATTTTTATTTTCTCTTGATGTGATAATTATCTACCATTTTTTAAAGTTTATTTTTCTAATTACTTAACTCTAATTCAGACAGAACTATAATACTATAAAACTCCCAGTGATACATTGAAACACATTTGCTGGTTTCATTTTTTTTTTTTTTTTTTGACATATTCCTCCTGGAGTCCTCTATCCTCTTGAAATTATTAGGAATGTTTGCTCTCTAGGCCTAATGCCTAGGTGTCAAAATGCAATCTCCCTTTACCATGAATTTGTGTGCCTTCTGCAATCATGAACACGCTTGAAATGAATGAAAATTGGAAAGCCTCAGCAAAGAAATAGAAACTCTCGACAAAGAAATAGAAGATATAAAGAAGTCAATGGAAATTTTGGAGTGGAAAAGTGTAGTAACCAAAATAAAAAACTCAGTGGATGGACTGAAGAGCAGAATGGATGGGACAGAGGAAGGAATCAGTGAACCAGAAGATAAAACAATAGAAATTACCCAATTTAAATAATAGAGGAAAAAATGACTGAAAAAAAATATGAACAGAGTCTGCCTTGGGCACCTGTGGAATGATAATAAAGGATCTAACATTTATATCATCAAATTCCCAGAAGAGAAAAAACAAGGAGGCCCCAAAAGAGTACTCAAAGAAATAATGGCTGAAAACGTCTTAAATTTAGCAAGAGACAAAACCCCACAGATTCAAGAAACTGAGTGACCCTCAAAAAGGATAAATCCAAATTAATCTATGCCAATACACATCATAATTAAACATCTAAAAATTAAAGACAAAAAAATTGAAAAAAATTGCTAAAAGGCAAAAGCAATTCCAGTGACAGTGGATTCTCATCAGAAATCATGGAGGCCAGAGGAACTGGCAAAATATTTTTCCACTGCTGAAGGGAATTAACTGTCAACCAGAATCCTCTGCTCAGTGAACATATTTGTCAGTAATGAAGGGGAAATCAAGACATTCTCAGATGAAAGAAAACTAAGGAATCTGTTTTCAGCAGACCTAACCTAAAAGACTGTCTAAAGGAATTTTTTTAAACAGAAATCTATAAAATTGAAAACAGAAAACAATAGCCAAAATCAATGAGACAAAGAGCTGGTCCTTTGAAAAGATCAATAAAATTGACAAACCTCTAGGAAGACTGACAAAGAAAAAAATTGAGGACACAAATTACCAGTGTCAGGAATGAAACAAGATCAGTGTAGAGACTCTGTAGACATCAAAAGGAAAATAATGAAATGCTACAAACAACCTTATACACATAAATTTGACAATTTAGACAAAATGGGCCAATTCTTTGAAAAACCCAAACTACCACCACTTACTCATTATAAAATAGACAATTTTAATAGTCCTATAAATATTAAGTAAACTGAATTTGTAACAAACGCTTCTCACAGAAATCTCCAAACCTACATCATTACACTAGAGAATTTTATCAAATATTTAAAGAATAACTGACAACAATTCCACACAATCTGGGACAGAATATGCCCCAATTCATTTTGTGAAGCTTTCTATAGAGCTACAGCAACCAAAATTGTGTAATTATAGCATTGGGATAAACATATAGATCAATGGAACAGAATAGAGAACCCAGAAATAGAACTAACATTCCCAACTGATTTTTTACAAAGGTACAAAAGCAATTAATTGGAGGAAAGGACCTTTTCAACAAATGCTCCTGGAACAATTAGACATCCAGAGAGGAAAAAAAAAAAACACAAAAGCAGAAACTCAACCTAGTTCTCACAACTTATATGAAAATTTAACTGAAAATGGTTCACAGACTTAACTGCAAAATGTAAAACTATAAAACTTTAAGAAAAAAACATAAAAGAAAATCTTCCAGATTTAGGGCTAAGTGAAATGTTCTTAGACTTAACACCAAAAGAATAATCCATGAAAAGTAATGTTGATAAATAGGACTTCATTAAAAAAAAAAAAAGCTCTTTGAAAGACCCTGATAAGAGATTGAGAAAAGAAGCTATTGACTGGAAGAAAATATTTACAAACCATCTCTCTGAGAAAGAATTGGTATCTCCACTACATAAAAATCTCTCAAAACTTAAGTGTAAAAGCTTTTAAGTTTCATTAGGTCCCATTTGTTTAGTTTTTATTTCCATTACTCTAGGAGGTGGGTCAAAAAAGATCTGCTGTGACTTATGTCAAAGAGTGTTCTGCCTATGTTTTCCTCTAAGAGTTTTATAGTGTCTGGCATTAGATTTAGGTCTTTAATCCATTTTGAGTTTATTTTTGTGTATGGTGTTAGGAAGCGTTCTAGTTTCATTCTTTTACATGTAGCTGTCCAGTTTTCCCAGCTCCACTTATTGAAGAGGCTGTCTTTTCTCCATTGTATATTCTTGCCTCCTTTGTCAAAGATAAGGTGGCTCTCTTTCCTGTTCCATTGATCTATATTTCCGTTTTTGTGCCAGTACCATACTGTCTTTTGATTACTGTAACTTTGTAGTATAGTCTGAAGTCTGGGAGCCTGATTCCTCCAGCTCCGTCTTTCTTTCTCAAGATTGCTTTGGCTATTCGGGGTCTTTTTTGTTACAGATTGCCAACAGATACATGAAAGGATGCTCAATATCACTAATCATTAGAGAAATGCAAATCAAAACCACAATGATGTATCACCTCACACCAGTCAGAATGGCCATCATCAAAAAATCTACAAACAGTAAATGCTGGAGAGGGTGTGGAGAAAAGGGAACCCTCCTGCACTTTTGGTAGGAATGTAAATTGGTACAGCCACTATGGAGAAGAGTATGGAGGTTCCTTAAAAGACTAAAAATAGAACTACCATATGACCCAGCAATCCCACTACTGGGCATATACCCTGAGAAAACCATAATTCAAAAAGATACATGTACCACAATGTTCATTGAAGGACTATTTACAATAGCCAGGACGTGGAAGCAACCTAAATGTCCACTAACAAATGAATGGATAAAGAAGGTGTGGTACATATATACAGTGGAATATTACTCAGCCATAAAAAGGAATGAAATTGAGCTATTTGAAATGAGGTGGATAGACCTAGAGTCTGTCATACAGAGTGAAGTAAGTCAGAAAGAGAAAAACAAATACTGTATGCTAACACACATATATGGAATCTAAAAAAAAACGGTACTGATGAACCTAGCGGCACGGCAAGAATACAGACGCAGATGTAGAGAATGGCCTTGAGGACATGGAGGGGAAGGGGAAACTGGGACGTAGTGAGAGAGTATCATTGACATATATACACTACCAAATGTAAAATGGATGGCTAGTTGGAAGCTGCTGCATAGCACAGGGAGATCAGCTCGATCCTTTGTGATGACCTAGAGGGGTGGGCTAGGGAGGGTGGGAGGGAGGCTCAAGAGGGAGGGGATATGGGGATATATGTATACTTGTAGCTGTTTTACTTTGTTATACAGCAGAAACTAACACAACATTGTAAAGCAATTATACTCCAATAAAGGTATTAAAAAAAGAAAAAAAACTTAACTGTAAAAATAGATACAATCCAATAGAAAATGAGCAAAGGCATGAACAGACATTAGACTGTAGAGAACATACAGATGCCAAATAAGCACATAAAAAGATATTCAACATCATTAGCTAATGAAGTAGCACCACACAGCTAACAGAATGGTTAAAATAAAAAGTAATAACATCACCAAATGCTGGTGAGGATATGGGAAACCTGGGTCACTCATACATTGTTGGTAGGATTGTAAAATGTTACAGTCATTCTGGAAATATTTTGGCAGTTTCTTAAAAATTAAAGTTGCAATTTTTGATCCAGCAGTTACACTCATGGGTATTTATCATAGAGAAATTGTGATTTATATTTACATAAAAACCTAAACGTGAATATTTATAGCCCCCCAAAGGAAACAACCCATATGTCTTTCATTGGATGATTAAACAAACAGCCATACATCCATACCATGGAATATTGCTCAACAATAAAGTGTAATAAACTATTGATACATGCAATAACCTGTATGGCGATCTCCAGAAAATTATGGTGAATTAGAAAAGCAAATCCCAAAAGTTTACGTGGTGTATAATTCCATTTATATAAGATTCTTGAAATAACAAGACCATGGAAATGGAGAACAGATTAGCGCTCACCAGAGATTAAGCAGGTGTTGTGGGTGAGAGGGAAGTATGTTCAGCTTTCAAAGTGAAATATGAAGGAGATTTTTGGGATAGAAATGTTCTATATCTTGATTCTATCAATGTCAGTATTCTGGTTGTGGTGTTGTACTATAGTTTTGCATGATATTACCACTGGATAAAACTGAGTAAATGGTACAGGGAACACTCCAAATTATTTTTTTACAACTGCATGTGAATCAACAATTATCTCAAAATACAACGTTTAACTTAAAATACTATGCCATGAGAAAATAGAATTTTGAAATATTTGGAAATTGAAAGATAAACCAATAAATATATATTATACTTGTGTATATATATGTAGTATACATAGGTATTCATATTGCAGTGTACATATATTTGTGTGTATATGAATGAATCTATGATATTTACTATTTGGCCGTTTACAAAAAGCATTTGCCAACCCATGATATACGCACACACAAAATTGATATTAGCAGATTCAACGTTCACAGTTTCCACTAGGACTTAAGAATTCCAGGGCATATAGGAATTTATAATTTTGCCAATTCATAGATTTTATTGGCACACTGTAATTCTGGTGTTTGTTAGCAAGCTGTTTAGCTAACCGGGGAACAATCACAACACAGTTTTATGCTTTACTTGTCATTCCCTATTCTTTACATTATCCTACATGATATAAACATTTTTTTTCTGAAAAATAGCCATTGATAAGATGCTAATAAAAATGTAGTTAATTTTTAGTGTTAGATATGCAGGGGAAAGACAAAGTGCTAATAAAGGAACACATCAGTTATAACATACTTTTGTGTTTTTAAAATGTGAGGAATTCATCAAGGTATTGACATACATCCCTTGAGAATGTCAGTGGTTCAGAAATACATATAAAATACATATTACCATTTTGTTGAAGAAATTTAAGTAGAAAGTAAAATAATTTTAATAGCAGAAAATAGTCCATGAGGATTTTTGGTAAATTCATAAGGCTTCTTACAACATAACTAAGGATGAGCCAATGATATTGAAATCATATGAACATAGAGTCAGTATTGTTTTAAATACTACATTGCTTGGGAAGATCTGAAATATTATTTCCGTACAGTTTTTTAGCATTTTCTCCTCTCACTCCTTTGTGTAGTTTTTGTTTGTTTGCTTTTTAGGGTTATAGTTTCTAGTACAGATCAAAGAATTTCTCTTTCAGTTGGATCTAACCATCACAATTTTAAACATGTATTTGCTGTTAGAAGCCCTCCCTTACCTCAGTTCATAGTGAACATTGTTCTAATGCTGTGGTTGCAGTTTGAGGAGGTAGTGTTGATGTATCAGTAAATAACACTAGTAAAAATAGTATGCTTTTTTTAAAAAAAATTATTTTATTTTATTTTTGGCTGTGGTATGTGGGAGATCCCGCTGTGGAGCACAGGGCCCAGTTGCTCCATGGCATGTGGGATCTTAGTTCCCCGACCAGGGGTCGAACCCACGTCCCTTGCATTGGAAGGTGGATTCTTAACCATCAGACCACCAAGGAAGTCCTCAATATGCTTTTCTGTCCTTCAGGCCCAGACATATATACAGTGCTTTAAACAATCATACAAATGATAAAGGAAGAATACTATACACTATTATATTTTCTTTTACTTTTTGCTGTATTTTGTACCATTTCCCTCTTCTATAACTTCCAGTTTCACTGAAGTTTGCTATTATAAATTAACGATTTGGAAAATAATTTTTTCAGAATGATTCTTTTTTCTTGCATGAAAGTTTTATACAGTTTTTATTTAAAGTTTAGTCTGCTTTTATCACCTCACATGAAACTTACATTTCAATAATTTTGTTTCACATGCGGTTTTTTTTAACATCTTTATTGGAGTATAATTGCTTTACAATCGTGTGTTAGTTTCTGCTTTATAACAAAGTGAACCAGCTATACATATACATATATCCCCATATCTCCTCCCTCTTGTATCTCCCTCCCATCCTCACTATCCCACCCCTCTAGGTGGTCACAAAGCACTGAGCTGATCTCCCTGTGCTATGTGGCTGCTTTTCACTAGCTATCTATTTTACATTTGGTAGTATATATAAGTCCATGCCACATGCATTTTTAATAGCTTACCGTGTTGCTTGAGTGAATGCTGACATCAGCTATAAAATGTTTGTGGGCATATCAACATAGTCTTACAGTCATATATAAATCATGTAAAATGTGTACTTAACCCTGACAGAACTTTGGCATAACTTTTAAATTCTCATTATCTGAGGACATATGAAATTGGGAAAAGCATAAGAATGGTTTCTGGAACTTTCCAATTCCCTCAGGAAGCAATTGAGTGTTGATTTACTTAGGATTCCAGAGTAAATTTCCTGACCACAATCAACTTTTTACAATGTCTATAAGTGGTAATTCCCTTTTCCTCAAAGTTTCTTTATAATTAAGCGGGCAAGTATTACAGTTTTTGAGGAGTGTTAGAGAGAGAAGGGGGGATTAGTTATACAGCCTACAGCATTTATTTGAATACATTGTTTAAGTCTCAGAAAACTGGGCTGAAAATTTTAATCATTCGTTTTGCAGAAACAGAGAGATCTTACAAAAACCTTTAAAGTGATAAATTTGTGTGCCTTTCTAATATAGACCATATAATAGAATGGAAAAACTACAGTATTTGGAGTTAAAACACATACACACACACACATCCTAGGGTTTAAGTTTTGGCTCTAGGCAGTGTTCTTATGCTCAGACAAAAGTGGAAAATCTTGTTAGTTGCAAAGCAGAAAGACACTAATCTTTCCTATGTAGCCGAGGGACATGCATGTTTATAAATATTTAATATTGCTGTTATATCAATATAGCTAGGAGATAGCCTTAGTTTCATCCTTTTCTCTTTATAGATGGTCAAAATTTTTAAGTATATTATCCCCAGTTCTACTCTTTTTATCTGCTAAATTTATCAGTTCTTGTGAAAACTATTTGATACTTTTTTCTTTATATATTGGGTTTATATTGGTAGTTGCACATAGGTCCACAATTGTTATATTATCAAGTAATGTACATATTTATACATAATACTGCTTTTAACACTGAATTCTATTTGCTTTAATGGTACTACTTTTGCTATATATATTTTTTTATTATTTATTTTGGGGGGGCTACTCTATGTTGCAGTGTGTGGGCTTCTCACTGCAGTGGCTTTTCTTGTTGCAGAGCACAGGTTTCAGTAGTTGTAGCATGTGGGCTCAGTAGTTGCGGCACACGGGCCCTAGAGTGCATGGGCTTCAGTAGTTGTGGCACGTGGGCTCAGTAGTTGTGGCTTACAGGCTAAGTTGCTCTGCAGCATGTGGGATCTTCCCAGACCAGGGATTGAACCCATGTTCCCTGCATTGGCAGATGGATTCTTAACCACTGTGCCACCAGGGAAGTCCCTACTTTTGCTATATTATCTTTCTCTTGATTAGTATCATTTTCCATTCTTCCATTTTAAAACTTCCTATGCCATTACGTTCTAAACATGAATTTGTAAATAGCTGAATTTTCTTTCTTTTTATTCAAGTTGAGAATATCTGCCTTTTAAATAAGTTTATTTTGCTTATATTCATAATGATTACATTTCTATCATTTTATTTCTTTATCGTGTAAGTCCTTCACTTCTTTGATCTCATTCTTTACATAACATCCTTATTTTGCTTTTTCTGCTACTGGTTTCAAAGTTATACTTTCTGTTCTATTCATTTGAGTCAGAGTTTCTCAGCAACAGTACAGATGACTTTTTGGGCTGGATAAGTCTTTGCTGTGAGAGCCTGTTCTGTGCATTGTAGGATGCTTCTTAACAGCATGCCTGACCTCTACTCTCTTCTAGAGTTATGGCAACCAAAAATGTCTCCAGCCATTGCCAAATATCCCATGGGGGAAAACTCACTCCCATTTGAGAACCACTGTTTTAAAGGTTATCTGTAAATTGTTATGTGCACATAAGTTTTAAAAAGCTTAATATCACACTGTATCTTCTGCCCAGAGAAGATGGGGACCTTAAAATACTGTGTTTGAACTCCTTCCTTGTAGATTTAATTTCCTTTCTGGTAAAGTACTTTCTTCTGAAATGGTACTTTCTGTAAGTATAAAGTCTCTTACTGGGTTTGTATCTGAAAATGCGTTTATTTTATCCTTATTTTTAAATGACAGTTGAGATTGGGTTAGAAGGATGATGTTACTTTTCCTCAGCAATTAGGAGATATTACTCCATTTGGGTTCGGCATGTATCATTGCTCATGAGAAATCTGCTGATCATTACTTGGAAGTGATTTGTATTCTCTAAGTTTTTATTATTTTCTCATCATCTTTGATGTTCTGTAGTTTCTTTATGATATGTTATTCTATATGTGGGTTTGTTTTTAAATTAGCCTACTTAGGATTTGAGAAGTGTTTTTAATCTGAGTATTTACGCTTTCTTCAACTCTGGAAAATTCTCCAACACCATCTCTTCAACTATGGCTTTCCTCTCATTTTCTGGATTCTCTCCTAGAACTGTAGTAGAAATAAGCTGGAATATCTCATTCTTTGTTTGTATCTCAACTTTCGCGATTCCATCCCTTTATCTGTCTGTGTTTCAGTCTCAGTGATTTCTTTATATTTATCTATTATTTTATCAATTTTCTCTTTAATATTGTCCCACGTAACTTCTTACAAATCTGAGTTTTTAATGTTAATAAACTGCATTATTTAATTCTATAATTTACATTTTATTCCTTTTATCTGACTCCTCTCTTTTCCCCACAAAGTTTCTTCTTGAATTTTGGTTATATTATTTTCATCTCTGAATATTTCAAATCTATTTTATAATATCTCTTTTAGAGTTGTCTAAAGGGATTGATGAGATATGAATTTTCTCATGTTCATAGCTGCCATTTCTAATTTTGCCAATCTATTTCCTTTATGTATGCTGAAATTTCTACAGATGGGCTCCTTGTCAGTGGGAGTTATTTTTCTTTTGGAGGACTGAGTGACCTAAGTCGTGGGAATGTCCTTTCAGTTATTAAGGAAGTACCTTGGCTCTGTGCTTCCCTCTGCACTGAGTAAATGTGCATATTCAGAAATCACATCCACAAGTTCATGTTTTCTCTTTCTTTCAGGTTATAATTATTCTTCCAGTGATCCATGGAGATTAGATGACTTCTGCCATATCCTAAGGCCACTGGATATCCTCTCTGGTCCTTTAGCATAGATAAGACAACTCATGCAGATTCTTCTCTTTACTTAGGAAGCTCAGTTCCATCTCTCAGGCACCAAGACCATGGCCACCAGAAGCATCTTGGTGAAGCTGTGTTAAAAATCCAGTCACTTAGACAGATGTTCAATCCAGATACTCTATGGGACACTTTAGTTCTCAGTCACTCTTGGTTTAAGTTTCCTCTTATTTTCTGGCATCAGGGATTGCTCATTTTTACTTTTAAGCTTGGGTTTGAATTTAAATTTTATTGGTTATATTTATCAATATAATGTTAATATATAATTTCTATATTGGAAGTTTTCTACTTCAGTTGAGTTTTCTGTATTGACTAGAACTCATTTGATTTTCTAATGTATCAATATTTCTTATTACTGCTTTTGCTTCTGTATCTTTATTTTTTTAAAAAAGAAATCATTATTTTATCCAGTTTTACTCAGATCTTAATCTGTTCTCTCCTTTAAGCCTTCTGCATCTGTTTCATAGAGATTGCCTCTTTTCATATCCTACTGAGAACACCAAACCTATTTTTAAAAAACTATGCTAGTTCATATAGTTTCATGTAGTTCATATACTTTTCAGATGTCTTCACTTCATTTTTGCTTTAGGATGAAGTTCTTACCCCCTTCAACTACAGTAAATTTTTCATGAGTTCTACACTAGGGTTTTTTTTCTAGTTAAACCTCTAAATCCACCCTCCACCCTCCTTCACCCTCTGGGCACTCACTGTGAAGCTAATATTTATGGACTCCATCAATAGACGGGAGAATCTTCTGGCTTCCAGTTGAGTCCAACCAGTGGGAGCACCTGCAGGAGATTGGAGGACAGAAAGAGAATGAGATTGAAATATTTAGTTCTCTATCTTCATTCCTTCCAGGCTGTTGACACTTGGCATAGCACCTGTGAGGGACCCTGTCCTTGTAGCTTCCTCTCTAGATTCCAAGATCTGTTCCCTGACTTTGCCCCTTCAGACTTGGGGTAGAAATGGCTCCCTGTGGTTGCTAACCCTGGGGATCTGCACCATCCTTCCTTGTATTTCTATACCCTGCCCACACTTTGGTAAAACAATCCCTTTATTAAATTCTTTTCCTGTATTAGTTTTTGGTTGGTTGTTCTTTTCTAAGTCTTGATTAATAAAGGTTTCACTTCAGGTTTTATTTTTTGCTATTTTTTCTCATTCTTTATAGGGAGATGATCTATCTAGAGCAGCCAAAGGATATGTGGAGTTTCCTTGGCCATAGTCTTAAAATGTGCTAGTCAGTTCTGTTTTCCCTGTTTATAGCTTGAA
The DNA here is from genome assembly GCF_003676395.1 of Aethalodelphis obliquidens. Lineage (NCBI taxonomy): Eukaryota > Metazoa > Chordata > Mammalia > Artiodactyla > Delphinidae > Aethalodelphis > Aethalodelphis obliquidens. The sequence continues at coordinate 1,449,530 of NW_020838025.1, forward strand.
TTTATTGCTTTCATGTTGTATGGCTTTGTTAGAATCAAATAGGAATTTCTCCAGTCCCATTGCCTAGCTCTCCAATATTCTCTGCAGTACTCCATGCTAGCTGTGACACTCATATTTAACTAGCCAAGTTGCTTTATGTGTAGGAAGGGAAGAGAGTATCACTTTCCCGCATACATAGATTAAGAAAAGGCTCTCTCTCTCTCTTTATATATCTATATCTATATCTATCTATCTATCTATATATATATATAAGTTTGTCATGAAAATGATTACTCAAAGGGGTACTTCATCTGACAGAGAGGTTAAAACAAAGAGAAAGACTCAATGCTGAAAAAGTTAGACTATAAAAAGACTTGCAGTAGCATTCTGCTTCCACTGGGCCAAGTAGCTCTTATCAGACTAGCCCTCTTGGGATTGATAAAAACTATCAACTCTTGAAAAATATATATAAAACAACTACTTGATGGCACTGAAAAGTAAACAGAAACAGGTAGAAATTGGAGGAGAGATGATACTTGGAAGAAGGGCAAGAAATCTTGTGAGTTTCCTGTTTATAAAACATTTAGCCTCCACCTCCAGGGATAGCTAAAACTGATGGAAAACCCACAATTTTAGTTGTATGAAGAACCAGAAGACAGGGTTCAGTGGGCAACTGCAGCCACTGGAATATGAGGAGGAAAAATACCAGAAAAGGAGAAAGCTAGAAAGAGGGAACCCCAGATTCTGTGTATAACTCTGCCCAAATCTCTGGCAGTTCAGCTAAGGCTGAAAGAACTGAACTGAGATTTGAGATGCTGCCCACAGCAGCAGGGAAACAGAGTTTGGTAACAGAGTAACTCTGTTACTCAAACTAACTGCTTGCGTAAAAAAACAAAAAAAACAAAAAAAGAGAAAAAAGACATGCAGATATTTCCTTATTGAACTTATCAGTTCGGGGCAAAGCTTATCTGTGTAGGGAGGGTTTCCTTCCCTTCAGTTCTGTTTCTTTTCCATTTTTGTCTCCCCCCTCCCCACACCCCTGCCCTCTGCCAATTCCTTGAGATGTTTTCTTGAAGCTCCATTCATCTTTCTACAAACCAGACAGAATCTCTTATCCCTTTTCCTACCTTGTCATTCAGTCATTACTTGCAAGGAACAAAAACACACCGAAAATAGCTCAACAACGAAAAAGAAGTGAATGTTATTCAAAGCATAGCAATTCAATACAGGGAAAAGAGGTAGACTTCATAGACAGGAGACTGGGCCTAGTAACAGAAATCATCAGATCTAGAAAAAGGAAGATATTTCTCTTTCTAAGGCTACACTACTCTTTGTCATTGCTTGTTTCTGCATGTAGTCCAATATTGAAACCCTAAGAAGAGACCTCTGCCCTTAAGTCTACATGACTACTTGGCCTCCACTCCCAATGTGACTCATTCTTTGAGTCCAATTTCCAGGAAAAGACAAAAAACAAAACCAAGAAAGCCACTTTACGTACTGGCCAACTTTGAGTTCTGGTGTTAATGACTGGCCTATTAGCAGTAGCTGGTGAGATGTATGTGTGATACATATGTTGAAGGGGAATGGCTAGATGGGTTACATGATCCCCACAGAAGCCCTCTGGGAGGCAGAAGATTTTCTAAGAAGGCATGCAAATTATCTTGGCAAATATATGACAACCTCTGAAATCAATAATTTGTGATATCTTGGTATAGCACTTAATAACAATAGATAATTATTTTCATGATGGGGACACTGCTAGGTTACTTGTTAAGCCACAAGTATTTCTTTTGCTGTCTTCAAAAGCAGAGTTGTATAGATTAAGGAAATGGTCATTGTCAAGGACCTTAGACCATATATTTATTCATCTTCAAAATTCATATAGCATGATTTGATGTATTATCTAATTTTCTAATGGTGGCAACAGACTGATAGTGGTAGATATTATAGGAGAATACATTCTCTCTTTGTATTATTTTCTATCCAGGACCTCTATTCTTTTTTTAATTATCATATATATAATCCTTTTTCTACTGAAAGGGTAGAGTGTTAACACCCAGCAAAAGACTCTAAGGGAATATAGGGACTACATCAAAATGTTAACAATTGTTATCTTTGGGAGTAAGATTTGTGAATGATTTTCTTTCATTTAAAATATATGTTAAAATATTCTACAATTAATTGTATTGCTTTAATAATAAAAAAATTAACTTCAGGGCTTCCCTGGTGGCGCAGTGGTTGAGAGTCCGCCTGCCGATGCAGGGGACACGGGTTCGTGCCCCGATCCGGGAAGATCCCACATGCCGCGGGGCGGCTGGGCCCGTGAGCCATGGCCGCTGAGCCTGCGCGTCCGGAGCCTGTGCTCCGCAACGGGAGAGGCCACAACAGTGAGAGGCCCGCGTACCACAAAAAAAAAAAAAAAAAAAAAATTAACTTCGTAAAAATAATGCATTTTAAGTGCACAGAGGAAAATGTTTTTGTAAATGAGACGAACGGTGGGTAGAAATACGTGATTAAAGTTTTGTAAGCATCTAAGTATGGCTGAGAAAAGCACAGAAGTAAAAACCAGGACAACTTAGAGAAAAGAGAGTGCTAGAAGATAACAAATAAATTTAGAGTTACAATAAAAAAAAAAGTAAGAAATAATGGTCAACATAAGAGACGATAAAGGGAAACTAAAAGTAGACTTTGACATTTACCTTTAAATACACGTAGTAGAATCACAAGTAAAAACTGCTTCTGCTACGAGGACGCGCAGAAAGACTTAAGTTCAAAATTCTGAGAAAAAGTTATCTTTGCGTTGGTAACTTTTTTCAAAAAAACTTAATGGTCTGACTGGGGATGGTGGGTGAAAATGGAGACCATGATGAGAATAAGAAAATGTGAAGAAATAATTCAAATTTGGTCACTTAATCTGATCATTCAAATATTTATTTATCTTTTCTCTGCCATAATCTAGAGGCAGGAAGGCGGGGAGTCAAGTAATAGTAGAGCAGTGATTTCTAAATGTTAGTCTAGAAGCAATTGGGGCTGTTGTTGATCAAGATTTTATTAGTTATTTTTAGTAAAGGGAGAAAAATTAGAACAATTTAGTGAACTTCATATTAAGGTAAATTTATTAAATTTACATGTGATTATGTCCTTAATATACTTTCATTGTTAAAATGTCCTTTCTCTTATGAAATGACATAGATAGTAGATGATGGCTTTTAATGTATTCTCAGCAAAAGGAAGAATTGGGAATGCTGTATTCACCCCAAAGTTTATGAATCTGTGAGATCCAAGAGGTAAAGAACTACAGCTTTAAACCATTGTCATTGTACGTATCCTTTAAGGGACAATAGTTCAACTGAGCAAGGAGATACACATCCATAAATAGCAGTGTCAGGCATTATGTGATTGTTTGACACAGTGAGTGGCATAGATATGGGCTGGCAGGATCAAGAAGTCTCACAGTGGAGGTGAGACTACCTTGTGTTTTATACCCTGGGTAAGACTTTAAGTGATGATGGCAGAGAACAGGGCACTCTGGAAGTAGACAAATGGGAAGATGAAGTTCAGAATACACATGACATACAAAGGCCTATGAACTGAATAGATGTACGTGTTGGGCATGGCAAAAAAATAAGTTCAGATAGAGAAGATTGATGCAGTTTGAGAAAAATCACGCACTTCAGGATTGAGTGTGTGGTGGTTGAGCTTCCTCTCATCCCTTCTTTTTCCGAGGATAAAACCTTTTAGGAGGAGAGGACTCTCAGCTTTATTGGGAATCTGTTTTCTAACTCTCTGTTTTGAGTGGACCCTTGGTCTTGTTTCTAACTCTGGCGTGGGCTTATAAAGCTCAAAGACATTACTACGACTAATCAAACTCCCAAAGATACCTGCAACCTCAGCTCATTGGTTATCACTATGGTTGCAGTTAGCTCTTCATTTTAGGTTTTTGGGGATCTTTCCATTACATTCCTGTGATCTCAGCTATATATTTGTAAAGATATTTACTATATTATTTTTTCTCACACTTCTAGGAGGGATAATTAATTTTTATCTAACAGATCTCATTGCTCAAAAATGAAAAACAGAATCAATGTGTTAAAATATTAATTGACAATGGTACAAGGTAAGATTAGAAATATAAAAGCTTAGTAGTGTACCAGTTAGAAGGCTAGTACAGTTTTTTTCTTTTTTTTTAATTGAAGTATATTTGAGTTACAATGTTGTGTCAATCTCTGCTGTATAGCAAAGAGTCTCAGTTATGCACATATATATTCTTTTTTTAAATATTCTTTTCCATTATGGTTTATCACAGGATATTGAATATAGTTCCCTGTGCTCTACAATAGGACCTTGTTGTTTATCCATTCTAAATGTAATAGTTCGCATCTGCCAACCCCAAACTCCGAGTCCCTCCCTCTCCCTCCCCCACTCCCCCTTGGCAACCACAAGTCTGTTCTCTATGAGTCTGTTTCTGTTTTGTAGATAGGTTAATTTGTGCCATATTTTAGATGCCACATATAAGTGATATCATATGGTATTTGTCTTTCTCTTTCTGACTTCACTTAGTATGATAATCTCTAGTTGCATCCACGTTGCTGCAAATGGCATTATTTTATTCTTTTTTATGGCCGAGTAGTATTCCATTGTATATGTGTACCATATCTTCTTTATCCATTCGTCTGTTGATGAATATTTAGGTTGTTTCCATGCTTTGGCTATTGTGAACAATGCTGCTATGAACATAGGGGTGCATGTATCTTTTTGAATCATAGTTTTGTCCAGGTATATTCCCAGGAGTGGGATTGCTAGATGATAATTGTATTTTTAGTTTTCTGAGGAACCTCCATACTGTTTTCCATAGTGGCTGTACCAACTTACGTTCCCACCAACAGTGTAGGAGGGTTCCCTTTTCTCCATACCCTCTCCAGCATTTGTTATTTGTAGACTTTTTAATGATGGCCATTCTCACCAATGTGAGGTGGTACATCATTGTAGTTCTGATTTACATTTCTCTAATAATTAGTGATATTGAGCATCTTTTCATGTGCCTGTTGGCCATCTGTATGTCTTCTTTGGAGAAATGTCTTTCAAGGTCTTCTGCCCATTTTTCGATTGGGTTGTTTGTTTGTTTGTTTTTTTTTTAATTGAGTTGTATGAGCTGTTTTTTTGTTTGGGAGTTTAAGCTTTTGTCTGTCACATAATTTGCAGATATTTTCTCCCATCCTGTAGGTTGTCTTTTCGTTTTTTTATGGTTTCCTTTGCTGTGCAAAAGCTTGTAAGTTTGATTAGGTCCCATATTATTTTTGTTTTTATTTCTATTGCCTTGGGAGGCTGACCTAAGAAAACATTGGTACAATTTATATCAAAGAATGTTTTGCCTATGCTCTCTTCTAGGAGTTTTATGGTGTCATGTCATATGTTTACGTCTTTAAGCCATTTTGAGTTTATTTTTGTGCATGGTGTGAGGGTGTGTTCTAACGTTATTGTTTTACATGCTGCTGTCCAACTTTCCCAGCACTACTTGCTGAAGAGACTGTCTTTTTCCCATTTTATATTCTTGCCTCCTTTGTTGAAGATTAATTGATTGTAAGTGTGTGGGTTTATTTCTGGGCTCTCTATTCTGTTCCTTTGATCTGTATGCCTGTTTTTGTACCAATACCACACTGTTTTGATTACTGTAGCTTTGTAGTATTGTCTGAAGTCTGGGAGAGTTATGCCTCCTGCTTTGTTTTTTATTTCAGGATTTCTCTAGCAATTCTGGGTCTTTTATGATTCTCCATAAATTTTTGGACTATTTATTCTAGTTCTGTGAAAAATGCCATGGATAATTTGATAGGGATCACATTAAATCGGTAGATTGCTCTGGGTAGTATTGCCATTTTAACAATATTAATTCTTCCAATCCAAGAGCATGGGATACCTTTCCATTTCTTTTTTTTTTTTTAAAGTTTCCTTTTTTTTTTCACAACTCTCTCTCACACACACACACACACACACACACACACACACACACACACACACTGTATTTTATTTTTACAAGAGATAAATAAACTGACACCAAGCATTGTAAATGGATGACCACAACAAAAGCAACAATGATTGCCATTACCAAACACGAAACACACTCCTACTATGTCATAATATTGACATCCAGGCCAGTAATCCTCCACTGTAACAGCTCATTTACTTTGCAGTGAAAATTGATTTGTATATTTTTTGCCTCTGAGTCCTTGTAGGATTTTCCTTTCCATTTCTTTGAACTCTTTTTTATTTCCTTTATTGATGTTTTATAGTTTTCAGCATATAAGTCTTTCACCTCCTTGGTCAGGTTTATTCCTAGGTATTTTATTTTATTTTATTTTGGTACAATGAACTTCTTTTAAAGACTTTATTTTTCTAAAGCAGTTTTAGGTTTACAACAAAATCCAGAGGAAGGATTTATCGTATACCTGCTGCCACCACACATGCATAGTGCCCCCATTATCAACACCACTAGAATGGTGCATTGTTTTTTTTACCAAGGATGAACCTATACTGATACATATAACCAATCAAAGTCCATAGTTTACCTTAAGGTTCACTCTTGCTTTCGTATATTCTATGGGTTTGGACAAATGTATAATGACATATATCCATCAGTATAATATCATCCAAATTATTCTCACTGCCCTAAAACTCCTCTGTGTTCTGCCTATTCATCTTCCCCCTGCCTCCAGCACCCCTGGAAACCACTGGTCTTTTTCCTGTCTCCATAGTTTTGCCTTTTCCAGAATGTCGTATAATTGGAATCATACAATACGTAGCCTTTTCAGATTGGCTTCTTTCACTTAGTAATATGTATTTAAGGTTCCTCCACGTCCTTTCGTGGCTTGATAATTCATTTCCTTTTAGCGCTGAATATTCCATTGCCTGTATGTACCACAGTTTATTTATCCATTCACCTACTGAAGGATAGGTTGGTTGCTTCCAAGTTTTGGCAATTATGAAAAGAACTGCTATAAACTTCTGTGTGTAGTTTTTACATGGACTTAAGTTTTCAACTCCTTTGAAACGCCTAAGTACAAAGGAGTGCGATTGCTGGACTGTTTGGTAAAAGTGTGTTTCGTTTTGAAAGAAACTGCCAAACTGTCTTCCAAGATAGCTGCGCCATTGTGCATTCCCACAAGCAAAGTATGAGAGTTCCTGTGGCTTCACATCCTCACCAGCATTTCATATTGTCAGTGTTCCAGAATTTGGCCATTCCAGGAGGTGTGTAGTGGTTATGATGAATTTTTGACTTGATGAAATAAAATTTATATTTTAAGGCAAGACAAGAAAATTTAAACATAAAATTATCTCTGTGTGTTTGTTTGGGCCTCCTCTCTCCATCCCTAACGTGCAGTGTGCATTTGCACTACACGTTAACCAGAGCTCCTCAAAGATAGGAGTGACTGCCCAACTGTAAAGATCATCTTTCCCCCCCTTTTTTCTGACGCTAGCAATGTAACTTCTCAGAAGAATAGCATTCTTTCACAACTCTTAGGGGGTCATGGTGACTTGCTGCTTGCTTTGTACTTCCTTACCTGGACTATCTATGCTTGGTGAACTTTATGTAAAATATCAATGTCATTTTGATGTACAATCTTTTGTCTTGAAAATGTATATGACTGTGCCTTCGACTTTCGTTTCTTCGGCTTTCTGAGAATCTGTCTTCCAGTTTATAATCCTTAATTTGGCTCTAATAAAATCCATTTTTTCCTCTTAACTTGATTATTAATGAATTTTCATCAACAGCTTTAACAGTTCTATGTGTTTAGTCACAAATTAGGGTAGAGATTTTGATAATTGAGAAATGTTGTGTACTTAGTGAGTACAAAGAGGCAGAAGAAACACTTTCTCTTTGTTGAAAAATAAAGCCAAAGCAGGAGTAATTTCGGGGCTGGGGGGTAAGCAGTTGGCTAGAGAGCATCATTCTATTACCTGAGGAAACAAACATACGACTCTGACTTTCACAGAAGAAGGCAGGGGAAGATGTCTTAACCAAGCTTAAAACACCAAGAGCTGATTTATATCTACTCTTAAAACTTACTTAGATGGGCACTTTCTACTTCTATAAACATTAAATAAAAATTATAGGAAAATCCAACAACTTATGGTATCAAGAAACTAAGAAATTATCCCATTTAGATACCTCTGCCAGCACGTGCTAGTCGAAGGGAAAGGGAGGAGCTCTGGGTAGTTTAGTAGGTTACATGCCCTTGAGCAGTGATAGAACTTATTAGGAATTTCATATTTTCACAAAAATAATTTCACTTCCATGGTTATAGTTCCATTAACCATTCCATTGAGTAGGTGATTGTATGCTTTAGGTTACCAAAGAGTAACACATTACTTACTGGAATTTGTTTTCAAAGTGTTGAATGCATGAAACAATTCTGAATTTGAGGAAAGCATTATATACTTCTGTCACAAAATTGCAAAATGGAAGCAAACTTGTCTTTTTAAAATGTAGCTCTTCTATGCCCACTTATTTGAAAATAAAGTTGCTTTCATGAAAACAATAAATAAACACCTTCATGACATGTCACTTAGAGCAACTTCCTATTGCATGAATAAAGTATTAGGAGTCAAGAAGGCAGGTGGGATTTTTCTCTTGACTTTACTGTTACATGGTTTGATCAGCAAGGATTTTAAATTGCTAGCATATGGCGTGTGAATAAACTACTAATGTTCATTAAATAACCATCAATTAGTTAACACATTGCGAAGCTGGAAGGGAGTTCAAGAGATTTTCTTGTTCAGGATGTTTAGGCAGACAGATATCTAAATCAGAAATACCCAACTAATTGACAGGCTCAACCCATCAATCAAGTAGCTGATATGGCACAATGTGACAGCATCAGAGATGATAACCTTCACCACTGGGTAAGGGGTCTGACTGGAAATTGCTACCATATTTACACCTCTCTTTCCTTTTCACAGTTTTGGGGTAGCCATCCACTTTCTCTCTTGTTTCTGATCTGTGGTACAAGTAATTTGGGGCGTCAGCTTTTGGCTATGATGGAGGAATTTATAGCAGATGATGACCCCATTGAGAAAAATCAGGAAATGAATACAATGCACACACGTACATCCAAACCGCAACCTTTTGAAGGTGCTGCAGAGCTTCTCAGAATCCAGGACTTGGCCCAAGATCTTTAGAGATGAAAGGCTTATTGACTTGAGCCCAATATGCTGCATGTGGTGATACTCTTGGTCTGTGTGCCAATTTTTAAGCTTGGTAGAGTGAAAAGCTTAGGGGAAATGCTAAGGGGCAGCAAAGCCAGCAGGACTTTCAGCAATCCCATGGGGTTTAGGATACAAAAGTAGATATATAGACCTGTGAGGGAGGCCAGGACTTGAGGGTCCAAGATTCTGGAGATAAATGGGGTACAAGGAAGTGATTTAGAAGTGGTAAAAGAGAAGTGGGCTATTTCTCCTGCAGGTATTTGTTAATTTGTAAGCTACACAGGGCAAGAGATCCAAAATTAAGCAAAAAATAAAAATCAAGCAAAGATTTCAGTAGTCTCACTTCTTTGTTGGGGAGACAAAAAATTGGAGTAATGAATATCCCAAATGGAAAAACCTTGTTAAACATCAAAGGCTTTCAGTAAGGAACCTCTGGGGAGGGGGGTGGTTGTTTTACATGCTAGGAGATAGAGTTCAAACCTTACAGTGTCCGAAAAACAGCCTCAAGTCACCTAGATTGAGACAGTCTGTCAGCACTCTGGCTGGCTGCCAGAGAATGAGGGTAAGAGTCTCTGGAGGTACATATCGTCATCCAGAGCCTCTCACAATTTTCATGCACAATGACTGTATTTCAAAAAACTTACCAAGTGTACCAAGAAACATGTCCAAGAGAAAAAGATAAACAATAGCAATTACCCCTGTGGTTAATGCAGGCTCTTGCAACAGGAAACTAAGACTTTAAATTTATGGTAATATGTTCAAGATAATAGAGGGTGAGACAGGCAATTTAACCAGTGATCTGAAATCCACAAAAGGAAATTGTAGAACTAAACATATCATTTAAAATAAAAATGCAATAGATGTGTTTAACAGCAGATTGGCACATCTGACAAAAGGATATATGTCTAGAAAGACAAGAAAGACTGAAGCAGAGAAGGTGAAAGAATGGGAAATACAAAAAGATCACAAAAGACACATGAACACAATGAAAAGTTCCTATGTATGTAATTTTTATAATAGAAGGAGAAACTGTGTATGGAGCAGAGCAAGATTGGAAGACCAAATGATTGAGAATACTTCAAAAGTGATGAGAGTAATCAGACTAAAGATTCATGAAGAGCTGTGAACCCAAGCATGGATAAAATGGAAAAATAAACCAACCAGAAACCATGCAACTGTATCACAGCAAAACTGTTTCAAACCAAAGATAGGGGGAAAATATAAAAAACAGAGAAACCTGAGACAATATATATGTTAACCTTCACAAGATCAATAATAAAGCTAATGACTGACTTCTCAGGAGGATTAACACAAGTCAGACAATGGAATGGCATCTTTAAAATGTTGAAAAAGAAAACTGCCAACCTAGAATTACTCTTTCCTTAGTGAAAAGTGTTTTCAAAAATAGAGGTAAAATAAAAATATTTGTAGGCAATGATTCTGAGAATTCTGCCCTGGGAGGCCAGCACTACAAGAAATACTAAAGGGAATGGTACTAAAGGGAAATGATTCCAAATAGAAACATGGAAATGAGGAAGGAATGAAAAGCAACAAAATGGTAACTATGAGTAACTCTAAGCAATTACTCACCATGAGAAGCAACAGCAATCCTGATTTCCCAAGAAGATTAACATAATTTTAAATTAATATATAATAAACCTTTTCAAAAGCATATCTTTCCTTTCTAGCTATGGAAAGAATACTTTCTTTCCCCTGAGCTATGGAAAATCTACTTCTAATAGTTGAACAATGAGATGTCATCTAGGCTTATTTTATTTATTTTAATTAATTTATTTTAATCTTATTTGTGCTAACATGTATGATGACTGCCCCATCCTAGCCCTTTCCCTGTCCCCTTGACTGTCCCCTTTGTCAGATTTAGATTTGGGGAGTGCCGTTGTGTGGAGCAGATCTTTGTCTTAATTCTGGTGCCTAGATTATATTTATCTTATTTCGTCTGGCTGTTCTTGTTTTTTTGTTTGTTTTCATTTTTTGTTTTTGTTCTGTTTTGTTTCATTTTTTTTGTATAATTGCTTTATGCATATATCCTCTCTGTCAAGGAAATCTCCCAGGGCTCTTTTTCTTTCCGCCTTTGCCTATCTACTTTTTTTTTTTTTTTTTAAGTAACTACATATTGCAAGATAATATTTGTTCACACCTTCATCATTTATGTACCCAGGTGCTTATAGGCTTTGAATGACAAGTTTAAAAACTACTTCCCATGTAGGAAACAGGAATTTAAAAAAAAATTTTGTGACAAGAACAACCACAGGATTCCTGAACTAGGGACAGACACTGAAAAAAAGACAGGTTCTCAGTGTTTTATTGATTTTAAATGTATAAATTGATCTTAAATATATAAATGTATATATATACCCTATTTACAGCTGTAGCTGCTATCCTAGTTCAGAGGTTTGGACATGCTTAGTCAAGGACTACACAGAGTCTGCCTGGAATAGGGTGCTTCATCGAGCAGGCTCATGATTTATTTTCATTTCCAATGGATAGTCTTTAAATGTTTGTTTAATATTTATTTAGTGGGGACAGGAAGGGACCTAATTTTTAACTAAATGAACTGCTAAACTATTTATTTATGTTTAAACTATGTAATTTATTTTATGTACTAAACATGGATTTTACTTGGAATTATCCTTTATTTTACAGTCCTTCTGTTACTCATATCTTATATGGTATTAGTTGCTCCATCACTGACTTTAAAGGTAATCATAAGGTTATAGTTTTACTCAAAATACATTTAAAAATCCTTTCTGCTTATTTTCATGGTGGAAAAACAATGTTCCCTACTTCTCTCTAGTTATTTCCTCTCCATTTTCTTCTTTTTCTTTTTATTGAGATAAAATTGACATATAGCATTGTACAAGTTTAAGGCATACAACGTGTTGATTTGATACATTTATATATTGCAATATGATTACCATCACAGCGTTCACTAACACCTCTATTAGGTCACGTAATTATCATTTCTTTTCTGTGCTGAGAACAATTATGATCTAGTCTCTTAGCAACTTTGAAGTTCGTAATACAGTATTGTTGGCTATGATTACTATGCTGTGCGTAGATATCCAGAACGTATGTATACACTAGTCACAAGTTTGTACCCTTAAACAACATCTCTCCAATTGTCTCGTGAAAGTCCCTGAACCATTTTGCTTTTCTAGAAGGCACATAGAATGTTTAAAACTGAGATGATAAAACCTGCTTCTGGTCATTGCACTGTGCACGTGTGGTTTTGGTTGGAAGTTTCTGCTGACACTGACTACTCCGTGTTGGCTGCCTCTCAGCAGTCTGGTCTCTGAGTTGAGGCTGGGCTTGTCAGCAGTTGCAATGTGTATACAGCAAACTGGCTGTCTGAATTGCAGAACCACTCAAGCAAGATAGGGTGGTAGGGTGGTGCTACTGAGGCTCGTTCTGAAACCAGTGTCCACTTGAGGGCGCTGTCTACTTCAGTAACCAAATTACATTCAGGCGGTTATATCAGGAATTCTGTCTGGAAAGCCCAGTAATTGGCACCAATGCCTCATTTGTTGCAGTGGATCTGTAGCACTCTTTATTGGTGTGGCCTCAGGTAGTTTCCCGGCTTGTGGCTCAGGTGTGTTTTTCAGTCTAACTCTACTGATACTGCACCTAGTGGAATTCCCCACCTCTCCCTCTCAAGGCCATCTTCTCTCAGCTTTATTTTTTGTAATCTTGCACATTTTTTGCCATTTAGCATATCTCTCATAAACATTTTAAATCAGATGATGAGTGTGTTTCAGATCATGCCACCATGTAAAATGTGCCTAACTGGAATTTTTTTCCAATACTTATTGGTACTTCTCTAGTACCATTCCTTCAGGAGAAGCAAAACTCAACATACCTTAAGGTTAAATTCCATAATTGCAGTGCAAGTTGAAACGGCTACACCTGTACAGCATTTTACAATTTATACGTTTTCCATTGTGGAAACAATACAGCCTGATGAACGGCAAACAGGGGAAGAAAGAAAGGAGGACTCTGAATAGGGACATTATCTGGCTTTCTTCTCAGCCTCTAAAATAAAATATACTTTGACAAACAAGGATGACTTTATGTATTTCATTGTCTACTTTACATGAGAAATTTATGTTCTTCTAGGGATGAATGTACTCTGATTCTGTGGGGGGTGTGTGTGTATGAGTGTGACTGTGTGAAATAATCACCTTAGCTTTAAGTTAAGGATCTATTTTCTTCCCTATTTTCTGGCATTCATCAAACTTAAATGGTACCGTACCCATAATTCTTTCTAATTCCTAAGTTGTTTTCTTGACCACATTGATGGTGGCAGGATGAGATAAGGAGAAATATTGTGGGTTGGCGAAAAAGTTCATTTGGGTTTTTCCATAACATCTTATGGAAAAACCAGAACGAACTTTTTGGCCAACCCAATAAGCTTCAGTTCACCTTCAATACATTTAACATATTTAAAAATATTTATAGTACATCTTTATCAAATTTACAGCATTTTCATGAAGATGGGATTGTTTTATATTATTATTTCTTTTCCCATTATATCTGTCTTGAACACTTAAAAGACTAATTTGAAATATTTCATTTTTGAAAGATTTAAGATATTTCAGGTTCACAGCATGTCACATGAGATTAAAATATTTCAATACATTTATTCAGTAGAGAAACACTGAGTTAAGAAATACAAGATGATTCGTAGGATGACCCGTAATTAAACTGTATCAAGATTGCACATCCCATAGATGATTGTATTTAATAGCTTAGTATTATTGGGAAGATTTGATTGCTAACCTTTTTTTAACTGAAAAAGTTTTTTTTTTTTTTTCTGATTAACTAGGTGTTAACATATTCAAAAATGAATAATATATTAAATAAAACCTCAACATATTTCCAGCTTTCCCAAAGTGTTGCATATCTAGTATTTATTAAGTATACAAAATTAAGATAAAAATATTCTAAGAACTAAATGAAAATGCTAAAATTTGCCCATAATGTAAAAAGTAAAAATAAATCATTCAAATATACACAAGCATATTGAAAAGGGATTTGAATATTTGGAAAACTCCTTTTAGGCAAAGGGGTTTTAGGTAAAATGGCTTTAGGAAATATGGTCTATTTTTGTAACTGTATCCTTAAAATTTCTAAATCTATCATGAAATTTATTCACATATATGTAAATGTTGCACATTACTATTCAGAAACATATTTTTACCTTCCAACACATTTCTAGGTATTTATAGTACAGTGTATGCATATGTTTATATATGTGCATATATTATGTCTGTACACATATATACCAATTACCTATCATCACAGTAATATTGCGTAACAAGCAACTATGACATCTTAAAGGAATAAAAAATACACATTTATTTATCTCACACTAACGTGTTCAGGTGCTCTTGGCTGGGCTGGCTGGTGCACCTGTAGTCAGCTGGAGTGACAAGGCAGCTCTGCTGATCATAGCTGGCCCATTTGCACGTCGGGTATGGACTAGTTTTGACTGATGTAGGATGCCCTTGGCCGAAATGACTAGGGTGAGGTGATCCTGCTACACTTGTCTTTCAACCACCAGCAGACTAGCCTGTCTGTGTTCATAGCTGGTAGAAGTGCGAGAGCAATGACAGACAGTTAAGTGCTTTTTTTTTTCAATCCCTGAGTGCACCATCACTGCTAGCCTCCCACTGAGGAAAACAAAATCACATAGCTGAATCCAAAATCAAGGGAAATATATTCTGTCTTTGTTTGAGGGAAGACATACAAAGTCATATAGCAAGAGTGTGAATGAAGGGAGAGGTAAAAAGTTGGAGCCATTAATGCAATCAATCTACTGAAACTTTTATATTTAAGTTTTTAAATAAGACTCATCTTAATAGAATTAGGAGTTTTTATGGGCTAGAACTCAGACAAGGACTATCTATAATAAAAAAAAGAAAGGCCTTGAAATTTTCTCCAATATTAAGTGAAAATAACAGTTTTGCTTTGACAGATATTTTAATATTAAATTTTTCTTTTGATTATGAATAAGATTCCATTAGTGAATGTAGAATTGAGTATTTCCTAAAAGGATTTGAAGGTACATGGTAAATAGTGGGGGGGAAAATATTGGGCATGATATGTGTGACTGCATTCTAGAATTCTGTGACATTACTGTTCCCTCTCTGCTTGTAGTATGTCTTGTACTTCTCTTCTTCCTTCATGTTCAGACATCATAGAAACACTTAATGGCACTTAAGCTGCATCAGGCCAAAGAAAACAAATGAACAAGCTGAAACAAATGAATTTCACTTCCAAATTCAAAGCATGAGACTGAGGAAAAGAACATTCAAGGGTTTGGAAACTAGTTCTGGCAGTCAGCCACTTAAAGGGGGATTTTATGCCCATAGAAGATATACCAGAATGGGAGGGAAAGAAATGTAGAGATCAAAGCTGTATAATCTAAATCAAGAAATTGCGAAGACGGAATACAATAGAGGGAAGCTAGTATCACCTTGAGATACAGACTTAATTCTCAGAACAAAGGAGACTGAGTCTCATCCTTCTATTTCTTGTTATTTCTAAATATCTGTAGGCTTGACAGGCAATGCTACAATTCTCCCTGCATTAGTAATACTTTTGGAAACCTTATGTGCTAAGTTGCTTCCCCCTGGAAAAGCAAGCTTTTTTCCCTTAATGCCTGCTTAAGAAAGAATAAGGTTAAGTAGAAAAAAAGACCTGAAAGATGAAGTATTCAAAATTTTTCTGGAATATGACTTCATTTTAAAGAAGGATGTTTTAGGAGACAAGAGAAAAATAAATTACTATTAAAAACAAAGAAGCAAACTCCTATAAATCTCTTATAAATTGTAAACACGTGAAATGTTTGAAAAGCTCTATTTTGACTGCTGGAATATTTTGTACTCAAATTGTAACCATGAGAAACAGTTTCTAATGAATTGGTTTGAATCATTTATGCTTGGGGTTGTTCTTAGGTCCATACAGTTATTTTAGGAAAGAGAAAAAAGTCAAGGGACCAATAGACAATGGAGATAACATAAATCTGAATTTGCTAGCACATGCTTTTAAAATCCATAGCTCCTATGATTTAAAACCTCCCTCCAACAACTGCTGAGGTAATTCATTCCACTATCGGTGGTCCTTAACATTTCTGAGATAAAGATCCCTTGAGAGGCTAATCTGAACTCTCCTTCCCTGGAACATTCAGAAACCAGATTTTTAGATGCATTTTATAGAGAGGAACTAGTGATTTGTTGTTCTATTGAAAAATAGTATAACCCTGTTGAGTTTAAAAATATAAAAGCCATGCATAACGTTAATTATAAATGAGGTGATCAAATGGAGAATTTTTACCCCCTAATAACAACAATAATGTTATTGGTAAATTGGTATAATGCTTTATAATTAAGACATTTTTGTGAGCATTATGTGTGTTGATCCTCAAAACAACACTGTTATTATTTTTATTATCATTATCAATATAATGATCGTTATCACTACCTTATGATTAAAGCGACTGAACCTTAGTTTAAACAATTTCTTCAAAATTGTTTTCATATACACTTTTTACACATTATATCATATTTTTCTGTGCAGTGTATTTCATTTTCCTCATCTGTAATATATGCTTAATAGTAGTCACTACCTCACAAAGAAGAGAATTAATTGAGATAATGCATATAAACACTTAGAATAATGAATGGCATATAGCAAATGCTTGATAAATATAATTCGGTATCTTGATAATGAATATATATTTAATCAGAACTCAAGTGGCAATGGCCGAACAGAAACTTGGTATATAAAAAAGTGCTGAGAATAAATTAATTTTAAAAACCAAGAAAATTCCTAGATATTCTAGGATCAGCACATATTTACCCTCATGACTTCTATATAAATATAACTTTAAAGATTGCTGAAATTGATGTTTAAACTCACGTGGTTTTAATAGAAGATTCAATTGTATTTACTATGTTAAGTGCTTTTTACGAAACTAGTGGTCCACTCAATTTTGGATCCCTAGTAAAGGGAGTATTTTTTCTCTTAAGCCCTGGAGACAATCAATAGGAGAGTATGTTCACAACTAAGCAAGTTGTGTTCTAGAAAATTCCTTTATGTGGGGGTGCCTTACATCACCAGGCTCAGTTTCTGAGAAAGAGTACACAGGACACACCAACAAATACACAGGCTTTATTTTGGGTAAGAGCTTCCAACCTGAGCCCTACAGGCCTTCTTTACTTTCCCGGTGATCTGAAAACAATATGACCTCTTTATAACTATCTTTTTTTTTTGCTACGCGGGCCTCTCACTGCTGCGGCCTCTCCCGTTGCGGAGCACAGGCTCCGGATGCGCAGGCCCAGCGGCCATGGCTCACGGGCCTAGCCGCTCTGCGGCATGTGGGATCTTCCCAGACCGGGGCATGAATCCGCGTCCCCTGCATCGGCAGGCGGACTCTCAACCACTGCGCCACCAGGGAAGCCCAGTGATTTGATATTTCTGTACATTACGAAATGATCATGATCAGTCTAATTACCATCTGTCACCAACAAAGTTATTACAATATTATCGACTATATTCCCCATGCTGTACATTTTATCCCCATGACTCATTTATTTTGTACTTGGAAGTTTGTACCTCTTAATCTCCTCACCTATTTCTCTACTTCTCCAATTCCCCTCCTCCCTGGCAACCACCTATTTGTTCTCAGTATCTGAGTCCCTTTCTGTTTTGTTTTGTTTATTCATTTGTTTTGTTTTTTAGATTCCACATATAAGTGAAATCATATGGCATTTGTCTTTCTCTGTCTGACTTATTTTACTTAGCATAATACCCTCCAGGTCCATCCATGTTGTTGCAAATGGCAGGATTTCATTATCTTTTATGTCTGAGAAATATTCCACTGTGTATATGTACTACCACTTCTTTATCCATTCATCTACTGATGGACACTTTGGTCACTTCCATATCTTGGCTATTGTAAATAATGCAGCTATGGACACTGGGGTGCATTTATGTTTTTGAATTAGTGTTTTCATTTTTTTCAGATACCTACCCAGGAGTTGGGGGTCTCAGGCTGGTGCCAATCTGCTGGTGGGAAGAGCCAGGTCCCTGAGCAGCTGGCTGCAAGGCCCAGGGTTTGCCGGGACTGATACTGGCCCACTGGTAGGTGGATAAGCCTCCAGTGCTAATAGGATACAGGGAAGACTCCAGAATGGCACTTGTCAACACCAGTGTCTTTGTGTTAGAATGAGCTCCTCGAAATGGCTGCCACCAGTGTCTTTGTCCCCGGGGGGAGTTCCAGTTTCCTCCTGCCTCTCCAGGAGACTCTCCAAGATCAACAAGTAGGTTGGACCTGAAGTCTTTTCAAATTACTGGCTCTGTGCTGGTTCCCAGAGGGTGTGAGATTTTTGCATGCATCCTTTAAGAGCAGAGTCTCTGTTTCATCCACTCCTCTGGCTCTCCAGTATGCAAGCCCTAGCCAGACATTATGGGGGCTCATCTTCCTGGTTTAGGACCCATCCAGTGGCATAGCCTGATGTGGTGCTCAGACCCCTGACTCTTGGGAAGAACCTCTGCAGTTGTGATTATCCTCCCATTTGTGGGTTGCCTAACTGGGGGTATGGGTCTTGACTCAACTACGTTTCTGCCCTTCCTACCCTTCTCCTTGTGGTTCCTTCCTTATATCTTTAATTGTGGAAAATCGTTTCTGCTAGCCTTCAGATTGTTCTCATTTATAGTTGCTCTGTAAATAGTGGTAATTTTGGTGTGCGCGTAGGAGGAGGTGAGCTCAGGGTCTTCCTACTCTGCCACCTTGGCCCAAGCAACTCTTCTTTAACTCTTTTTTTTTTTTTTAAAGCACATTCTCTGCATTCAAAGACCTTATTCTTTTTTTTTTATTATTAATTAATTAATTTATTTTTGCTGTGTTGAGTCTTTGTTTCGGTGCAAGGGCTTTCTCTAGTTGTGGCAAGTGGGGGCTACGCTTCATTGCGGTGCGCAGGCCTCTCACTGTTGCGGCCTCGCTTGTTGGGGAGCACAGGCTCCAGACGCGCAGGCTCAGTACTTGTGGCTCACGGACCTAGTTGCTCCGTGGCATGTGGGATCCTCCCAGACCAGGGCTCGAACCCGTGTCCCCTGCATTAGCAGGCAGATTCTCAACCACTGCGCCACCAGGGAAGCCCCTCTTTAACTCTTTATTTCCATTTCCTTTTGCTTGCTGTTCTCAATGTTACACTCCATGTTCCTTGAGCATTTTGTCCCGTGTGATTCTGCCAACGTAGCCTTCATCTCTGTGATGCTTTTACTTTCTATTCCACTGCTTTCCTAAACTCTTTTGGTTCATATTTCACACCTTTGTTATATAGTCTCATGTTCTGTAATCTTTTGTACCTTTTATTTGAGTAGTTGCTTTATATAGCTACCACATCTTTAAGTGTTTTTAATTTATGGCAATATTTTTGGTCATCTGCTCTGTGGCAAGATTATTTTTGTGGGTGTTCTTTGCTATTCGCTTTTCCTATTCCTTTCCTCCCTCATGTGATGTTATGTTTGGTAAGAACCAATGCTGATTAGTTTTTGACAGTGGCTTATTTTTGAGCGCAGTTCTCATTCTGCACCAGTTATTTATAGGAGGTTCATTATAGGACTGGACAGTTCATGGTGCTGTTGGGTAGCTCTTTTCTCCATCCAACATAAGTTAGCAGATGTGGGGCTGCCTATCATTATCTTTTGCTCTGCCTCACCAACTAAATGCTTACATGAAAATATGGCATGTCAGTGGGATTCTTTATTCAGCCTTACTTACCCTGATTTTTTGTTGCCATATTAGTTCATGGAAGTTCCCACAGTTAGCCCACACATTCTGATGTTTCAGTCAAGAGATGTTGGCTTGTTACTCACTTTGGAAATTCTGCCACGTTAGTCTGAGATCTGCAGCCACAGGCATCCGTCTTCCCCTGGTTACATCCCATTTTACCTTCTCTAAATTTGGAAGTCCTAACTCATATCATTGTTATTCTGATTCACAGATGCATCTCCTCTGTTCATTAAAGTAAATTTTTTAATGTTTCTTGTTCTCTTTATTTTCTAGGATAGCACCCTCTTTTATACTAGAGGTATAAAAATGTGATTTTTAAAAACAATGTTAAAGGATTATTCAAAAGCATTGGAAAACTTTTATAAATCTGAATTAGTTTTTCACTGTAAATAACATTATTTCTCCTCTTGAAAACATAAGACTTCTGTGATAGGAAATGCCACAAAGTATGCTTATAAAATATAAGCTCACATGTAATAACCCAAATCCATTTGTTCATTTAATAAAGAAAAATTACATCTAGGAAACTTTGAAGTGATTATGAAATTGAAACAAATTAAGGATCTAATGTAATCTTGACTAAAATGACTAACAATGGGAGAAACTTCTCAGTAATTAACTATGCTGGACTTAGGCTTCCACAGTGCTTATAAAGAGTCTTAGTTACAAAGGACTTTATTCTCATGTTGTAAAGATGCCCCACAAGTCTTATAATGGGATGGTGATAAATACTTACATTTTGCAGTCCGTGAGTAAAATCCTATTAAAAGAGTATTTGAAGCAGAAATATGTAAAGAGAAAAATTGAGAGGTTTTTAGAGATGAGCCTACGTTTTCAGAGGAAGAATTGTCTGCATTACAAGCGCCCTCATTACATTGTGAGGCTAAGCCTGTATGTGGGTTAGAGACTGTGCCTTCCAGGTTCCTGTGGTCAGAGTTCTGGTTTAGTTCACATTTCTGCTCTTCCTCGTGGGAAGGATGGGGCTGCCTACTTAAATGCTTATTGTACATTCAGAGGAGGTCACGAAGCTGAAATATATTGTGTACTATGACATTAAAAAAAATACCATAATTATGCTTGTAATTATTGTTTGGTTCCACTGTCCTATAATCAGGAACTACCATTTTACCACACCAGTTTGGGGGTAACTAGGTTTAAAGGGACCAAAAACATATTTGCTGAACTTAAAGTAAATGTTTGTAAAAAAAAAAAAATCAGACACTTTTATAAAAAGAGATTCAATATGACAGAATTTTCAAAATAAATCTTTGTTAGTGTTTACCCAGCGCTCAGTCCTCTTCATGGATATTAATACTTGTTTTGTGATTTTGCTTTTTGTCCCTCATAATTTTCATGCCATATGAAATTTTACCACTCCATATTTTTCAGATTCAATATGTTACTTACGTTTTAGAAAGCTTACTAATATAACTTGTCTCCAATTGTCAGATACCTCTTCATTCTAAAAATACATTTTTTAGGCTATACAGTAGCTCAGTAATGCTTTTGATCAGATAGGGATTAAAAGGGACTAAGGGAGTTTCTATATTTAATAACAACAAAAGAGCTCCCAGCTATTTATATGTAAGGTCTATATATTTCAAGAATACTTTACCTTTCCTTTCTTTTGAAGTTCATGTTTCCTGACCTTACTGTGACAAGATTTTATTTTCTATTTTTACTCCTTCTTTGTAATCTGCCCTACTTTACCATGTTTTCTGGTCTGTACGCTTCTCAGGTCCCTTTAACCAGACTCAGCTATCACCCACAAGCCTAGAGGAGAAAGTACCTGCCATTTATTTATACTTCTGTAGTGCTTAGTATAGTGCTAATTTAAAGAAAGTGCCTTATAGATATATATGTGTTTTTGATCCCTTGATCATAGCTTTTCCAGGGATGGAAAGCCCTTAATGGGTTCATACTTACAATAATTTTTCATCTATTTATCTGTCTGTCTGTCTATCTATCTAGTCTGTCAATGATTGCCTTCTCCTTTTTATCCCTCTCTACTTATAATTATTTTTCCATTGTCTATCCAATTCTTTAGATAATTTGACCTCACCACAGCTTCATACAGTCTTCTTCTACAATCTCCTGAGACCAGTTTTTGTTAAAAAAAAAAACTTATTTTTGATATGCTGTTGCTTCTTTTTCTGGTTTTATTCACATTTTTTTTTTTACACCACAGTGGTCTTAGAGCAAAAATAAGTTTACAAATCCATACTTATCTAAGAACTCTAGCCCCCTTCAGATTCCTCACATGTGCGCAGTGGATTGTTTTGAATGCCTTCACACCCCTTTTCTCCTTTTCCTCTCTTTGTCTCTACTGGTGGTGGTGATAGCTCGTCTTGCTGCTGACTCCAAAGCAGGAACTTTGCTGGCCATGCCCACTAAAGATTCTGCTGCTGTTCCAGGTCTTTCCTGAGAATACCGAAGCTCCGTGCTCCGTGCGAAGGATCCTGCTGTGTGTGCCAAGTGCACTTTCTTGCATCCCCAACGAGCAATTTCCTATTGTTGCTGCAGTAATTAACCTTATCTCCCATTGCTGCAGAAACTCATTATGGTGAACACCTCGTACTTGCAGCTTGGTTTTTACTTTCTCTTTTATTGCAACTCCTCAGCCCTAGAAACCAGGCAATAGCCTGTAGAGTTTGGTCTGGCTTAAAGGACAAATGGAGTAATAATAATCAGGCTATGCTCAGAACCACCCTGATAATTGCCCCATTTCCAGTTTATTTCCTTGTCAGAATGTAAATATACTGAAAGACTAATGGCTTAAATGTAATTCTCTCTTTAAAATAGAAACCCTACTATTGAAGCAACAAGAAGTTGTAGAAATCAGAAATTTACTATTTAGTTCTCAGAACAAATGATAAAGCACCATTTTCCCCAATTATTTTTCTATATGCAGTTCCCTTTTATTTAGAATATAGGATAAGAATCAAAGCATTTACCTCCTTTGAGGTTCATCTGTGCTTAATATAGAACTCTGAAAATAGGGAATCTGTTATATATGGTGATGATGACCTTTACTCTTAGATGCAGATGGTTATTTGAAAAGCATTAATATGAACAAAGCATTTCCATACGTTAATTGCTTTAGTCTATTAGTTTAAAACAATCATGGCTACTGGAGTGACATAAATGCCTTCACATATATGAAAGAGAAAGTTGAATAACTGTACTCCACTGATTGCAAGGTAGAGGGAAAGGAGAGGGAAAGTAACACATCTTTGTAAAGCAATTATACTCCAATAAAGATGTTAAAAAAAATAAAAATAACAGGAAGAGAATGCTGATCAAATGGTCATAATACCATAAGTTGGGGAACATAAACCAAATTCCAAAGAAAGACATTTAATTCTCTCTTGTTTACTTTTCTTTAGGAATTAGATCATCATCTGCCTCAGGTTTCAATAAACAGTCACCCCTGGACAAATCAGAGTAAAGAAGAAAGATAATTTTCAGAGATTTTTTTGTTTAAGTCCTCTAAGGCCACTGGTGCACCCAACACCTATGGAGACAGGGGATGCTAACTCTTTGAGTAATGGCTTAGGCCCATAGTTGTTACTGGTAGCAATGATTCCTAAGACATGTAGGATCCAGGGGCAGTTATGGTTATGGACATAGTCTTTTAGGTTTTTAACTATGTAGTTACAGAATGTTACATTTCTATGCCTTTTGAGATCTCTAGTCAAATCTTTACTAGAAGTGTGGACTTTACTAAAGTGTGTAGCTTAGGATGCTAATTCATAGGGAAATTATCAGGTATTTTCTTCTTCTTTTTTTTTTTTTTTTTTGGTACGCGGGCCTCTCACTGTTGTGGTCTCTCCCGTTGCGGAGTACAGGCTCCGGACGCGCAGGCTCAGCGGCCATGGCTCACGGGCCCAGCCGCTCTACGGCATGTGGGTTCTTCCCGGACCGGGGCTCGAACCTGTGTCCCCTGCATCGGTAGGCAGACTCTCAACCACTGCGCCACCAGGGAAGCCCTCAGGTATCTTCTGATCAAGATAGTTTGAAAAGTTCTGTGTTAAATAAAGTTAAGTGGATTTCTTTATCATAGGGCTTTTCAGAGTTTTTATTATGCTAATGAATATATGAGTGACCAAGAGAAGGATTTTATGAATTAGGGGTTTGGGTCAGCCACATGTAACAGAAACCCAATTACGCTGGCTTAACTAAAGGGAGATTTTTTTTTTTTTTTCCCACATGAAAAGAAGCCCAGTGTAGGCAGTCCAGGGCTGGCTCAGTGGCTTCATTAAGTCATCATTTTCTGAGCTCCTTCTATCTTTCTGCTCAACCAATGTTATTGAGTGTTTTTCCACCTAAAGTTTTCAGGAAGAATCCTACATCTCCAGGCATTGTATTACAGTTGCTTTCCTAGGTGTCTCACCCAGTAGGTTTTTACTTAAATTTCATGCCAGAACTAGATTATATGCTTTCAGGAAGTCTGAAGTCTGTGGAAGTGAGATTTTAAACCAGGAACATTGTCACTCTGCACCAAATCGGGATTCCACTGGTGAGGAAGTTGGGAAGAATGGATATTGGGAGGCAAAAAACAGTGTTTGTCATTAAGCATTCTCTAACTTACGTTATTGATGTCCCCCTCTTCCAGCTCCTTCCTTTTTTTTAACAGACTAACCTATGGGATATACTGATTCTAGTCTCCTTAGATACACATTTTAAAAAACTGAAACCCAAATATGTAAGAAACGTGCTTAAGTCCACATGCTTCTATCAGTTTCACTTTTAGTGTAATTACGGAAAATTTGAAGTGAATGTCCAAGAAAATAGCTAGTAATAAAAATATTTGTCTCAAAAAGTTCTAAAGCATTTCTTTGAGCTGTTACACTGTTAGTCACTTTAGGCCTCTCTTTATCCTGTTTCACAATTCAGAGTTCAAAAATTATCTTAGGATTTATCTTCATTTGCAAATTGAGAGGTTTAGTTATTGAGATCATCATAAAAAGGACCAATTTTAGAAAGCCGAGCAGACATTTTTAATGTGGGCCATTTGTCTCTGATATCAATTTTATCTGATTACTTTATTGCATATGCATGCTACAAGTGACAGATAGCTTTAATATCACCATGATTAATAGAATATTTTTCTTAGGTTCTCCTGCAGAGAAAAGTGTCATGATGAAATATTGATAAAGTTCTTCCAAGAACAGCAAAATTAGCATGATACTTCACAAAATCTTTAAAACTGAGACTGTACTTTCTCTGACTAAACAGGTAAGGTATTTTACAGCTGCAGATTGAAATACTACATTTATTTTTTTAATGGAAAAATCATCTCATGAGATTGGTATATTCACCACAAAAGGGTCTTTCCAATGACTTTGGGCTCACGGACTTAGGTTGTCTTTGATTGAAAGAGATTAAATTTGTCAATAATACCAAATTTGAAAGTCAGTAACTTAGAAATATATATAAAAACCACAATGCGTGGACTAAACTGAAAAAAATGAATAATTAAAATCTGGAGAACATTCAGTAGAAACAAGTAGGGTATACTTTACATAGGGAAGAGAAAAAAATCTTGATAAAGAACATAAGATGGGTCATTTACAAATGTGTGTAAGTAGTGAAGGAAAAGTTCTTAGATGAAGGGAGATAGGCAGCAGTAATGTAGAAACATAGCACTTGTGTAGTATGTTGTTTTACTCAGTCTCTCCCTGACCTTGCCCTGGATTCCTGTAGGCATTGTATTTCCCGTTGACATGGGGCACGTCACTAGTTTTGGCTAATGGAATATGAATAGATTTAGTATTGAACGTACTTGTGGGGATTGGCTGTGTCCCTCTGTGAGCATCTGCATTCTGTCATGAGAACAGCACACCCCAGATAGCGGCTGTCCATTAGCCTGGTACTTAGAATGTGAACACATATAGAGCTAAGTCAAGACCAGCAGATCTGCAGCCGATTGCAGCCTTCATGTAAAGTGAGCAAGAAATAAACATTTGTTATTGTGTACCACTGAGATTTGGGGAATGTTTGTTGCAGCATCATAAGCTGACTAGTAAACTTGTCAGTAATACAGGGCTGCAATACTTGAACATGTAAACAGATGCACAATTGGTTAATCCTCCTGTTGCTCAGAGTTACATAGATTGCCTCTGATACTGTTTCTTAATTTTTCTATGTAATTTGCCTTTCTTCTCACAAGGAAAATATTAAGGAAAGTAGACTTAGAAAGTGAAAGAACAAGTATTCTATAGAATCGTACACTCATATATTAAAAAAATATGTATTTATTGAGAGACAACTATTGCCAAGCTCTGTTCCACACACCAGAGAAGATAGCAGTGAACAGAAGTGGTAAGTCCATGCTTTTTGGAAAGTTAGGTTCTAGTTAGTGGAGACAAAAAATAAGTAAATTAATTTATCAGTGATCAGTGGTATGAAGAAAAACAAGGCAGGATATAGGAACCACAAATGACCGAGGGCAAGAAGGACTCACTGAAGATGTAGTATTTGTACCAAATGTCTAATGCAATGGATGAACCTGGGCTTTGTCATCAGTCAGAGCTGAGGCTGACCCACAGTTCCTACACTAATGAACTAAGTCACTGACTATAGCTAAGTTACCTTACCCTTCTGATCTTGGTTTTTTTGATAGTAAAATGGGAATTATAATATAAATGCCTTAGGCATATAGTAGAATTAATACACATTTAAAGCGATCCACACAATATTTAACACACAGTAAGTCCTCAATAATTGGCAGTTATCATTATAGGCATTAATAGCAAGGAATGGCCTAGGGGCATGGGAACAAGTATGACTCTTACTGTGAGGTGGGATTGGGGGTGGCTTTAGTCATGTAGGGCCCACAAAAGGAGTTTGCATAAGGTCTTAAAAGAGTTTTTATGAGACAACAGGGAAGGTGATCAAAAAACCAAAGCCTTCATGTCATGGAATGGAGAACGGGGCACAGTAGTCAAGATTTGGGGCATATGAAATCAGAAGTCATGTAGCTCCAGGAGCCTGAGGAAGCATCCAGTACAAAGAGGGAGGAACCCCATTTGGGGTTTAGCTGAATGAGATGCTGCTTCCACTGACTTTAGCTGCTTTTATTGGCCTAATCTACATGGATCATTTAATAAACGTCCTCCTTCTCTAGCTTGGGACATCACTGTTCTAATTTATCTCTTTTCTCCTAAGACATAGAATAAGAGAGTAAAAATGGCCACTAATTGGATTCAGAAGATCTGGATTCACATCTTGACCTTACAATTATCTTAGTTTTTTTTTTCTTTCCCTCTAAAATTACTTCATGTAATTCTATCACGAATTAAGTAATAATAATGTATATTTAAAAACTTGTAAACTGAAAAAGCCCTATTCAAACATCTTTACTACCCAAGAATAAAAGTTCATTCACTTCTTCATTCATTCACTCACATCCTCACTCACTAAACACTGATGAACTGGGGTAAAACATGATTCCTACTTTTAAAGATCTTTTAAGTGTGTGTTGGGGGGAACCCTGCCTAACATCTTTTATTATGAGAGAAAAAGAAAGCATGCTATGAGTGTAGCATGGAAGGATTATGAATATTCCCTCCTCATTTTCTCCTTCATTGGTACACAAAGTTTGGTTCCTTCTCCCCCTACACCCCTCCTCCCATTCCAAAGCAAGAGTAAACTTTAAAAGGTAGAAGAAGATACTTGTGTGCAAACTCAAGGAATCAGTTTTTCTACTTTCAGAGACTAGGTAGATGGAGACTGGAGAAGTGGAAAGAGAAGAGTGGCAATGCACAAAGGAGAGGAAGGATGGACAAGAAGGACAGGAGAACCTCTTGCTCTTGTTATCCCCATGGAAATGCCAGCATGCAATAGTTCTAGGCATTTGTAAGATTCCTGAAGAGAGGGCGGGGATTTGGACACTGTATGTAGGAATAGAGGCAGCAAAGGAGAACAAGAGTCCTTGAGTAAAAGTAGAACTGAACAGCCACTGAACAAACCATCACTTCTACACAAAATTCACTATCTCCTTCCTTTGAGAAGTATTTGCAAAGGCTTTTCTGTTACTCCTACCTAAATGTGTGTGTGTCTACATATACATTATTTTAAATGTGGGTATGCTAAAAATAAAAGTACGTTTTAAATTTTGGTTTCTTTTCAAGAATGCTTTCACCAACCTGAGAGACTTAGTGTAAAGAGGAATGATTACTTAAACTTTTTGCTTCAAGTATTTCCTAAGATTGTTACAATTTATATAAACAGCTTCTTTCCAAGATACACGTTTAGACAACAAAGTATCAGTTATATAATATTAACAACTAGAAAATACATTTTCTAAAAAGGAGCTTGGTTGATAAATCATAAACATAATTGCCTCTGTGTGGATTAAACCCAAGTAATAACTCTCCCTCCAATCTATCTTCTGGACATCTCCCACACTTCCAGCTGCCTGCAGGGAATTCCCATTCAGGGGTCCCACTAGGTAGCAAACATTTAATTTGTTTTAAGCTGAATTCATTTCTCTTCCAAAACTTGATCCTTATTCTGGGCTTTCTCAGAAACTTATACTCAAAACCTTAGAATTGTTTTTAATTAGCGTCTTTCTCTTTTCATCCATGACTAGTATCCTCATCTCATTCTGCTTGCAGTACTTGGTGTTACGGAAGTCCCTCCCTAGGCTCTGATAACATAATGCTATGGCATTACTCATCTCTCTTGGGAAGAATATGGTATTAATAAGTTATGACTAATAACCAAGTTGCAAAACGACCTGTGCCCTTTTCCCATTCGTTTCCCACAAGATAAGTTATACATACTGTAACAAGAATAGAAGATAAATTACACATATTGCAAATTCCTGTGAGAAATATCTTTGTCTAGTCAATTGTATATATTTGCTACTTGAAGTTTATTTTAGAGAATAGAAAAAAAACCTCCTCTTTTAGAATGCAAATGAGGTCAAGGATGTTGTGATTTGCTGTCCTCATTGAACCTGCCTCAGATGAACTAAGAACTGAAACTGGATGTCACTTGAGGTCCTTGGTTTCTGCTCCAGGGAAGGTAATAGAACAAGTGAGAATATATCTATTGAAATAATTGCTTGGTAATTCCACTGAAGCCTGTCTGTGGGATGTAGACAAAGCTTTCTCTTTGTGTTTGCTCAAAGACCAAGCCAGCCAGATGAGGTCAGGTATCCAGGCTGCTTGGAGTTGGGAGAAATAGCACATTTGCTGGAGGAATGTAAGCAGTGCATGTAATATCTGGTTATTGCTTAAGATTTTCTTGATTAGATAATAAAGGATAGTATAATATTTTGAATCGTCTCAGTGTCTCAATGTCATAAAACTTCTGTCCTATTGTAATGGAACTAAACAGAGTGAAGCCTGGCCAGAGAAATGTTAGACTCCAATTTTTATAAGTCCTCAGACACTAAAAGTGTTCATAACCTTACCGTCTAAAAGCATCTATGACCATGGAAACATTATACGTAGAGGAAGTGTCACGGAGTTGCAGTTCTGAGCCCTGGGCTGCCTACCCAATGTCTCCATGTGGAGACATCTCAATCATAACATAGATAATATAAAGATTTTTGATAGTGTTATTAATTAATAGTTGACATTCTTTATCTTCCAGATATGATAGATGCTGAAGAGGTATATTAAAATCTCCCAACATAAAGTTATTTTATTATTATCTCAAGAGATATTTCTAAAAGTTTTAAAAAAAATATGAGTATAGTTGCTATGTGTTGGCTTATGACAGCTATATTTGCTCCATAATTATGCCTTCTATCATAACTTATCCTATTTAGTAGCTTATCCTTATATTTCACCTGACTAACATTATCTGCAACTACTGATATTTTTTGCATTTATTATTTATTTATTATAGTAGGTCCTTCTTGATTGTATATTTTAAATACATCAGTGTGTACATGTCAATCTCAAACTCCCAAGCATCTCTTTGACCATCCACATCTTTTCTAACTCTATCATATTACATATATTTGTTGTAATAACAGATAACTGTTTTTTTTTAACACAATTTGACATCTTGTCCTTCTGTAAGAGAATTGAATTAATTTATATATAAAGTAATACATTTGATGTTACTTCTTTAATCTTTTTTCATGTACTACTTATTTTCTTTATTTTATTTTTTAACATCTTTATTGGAGTATAATTGCTTTACATTGTTGTGTTAGTTTCTGCTATTTAACAGGGTGAATCAGCCATGTATACATATATCCCCACATCCACTCCCTCTTGCGTCTCCCTCCCTCCCACCCTCCCTATCCCACCCCTCTAGGTGGTCACAAAGCACCAAGATGATCTCCCTGTGCTGTGCGGCTGCTTCCCACTAGCTGTCTATTTTACATTTGGTGGTGTATATATGTCCATGCCACGCTCTCACTTCGTCCCAATTACCCTCCCCGCTCCCCGTGTCCTCAACTCCATTCTCTACGTCTGCTTCTTTATTCCTGTCCTGCCCCTAGATTTTTCAGAACCATTTTTTTTTTAAGATTCCATTTATATATGTTAGCATATGGAATTTGTTTTTCTCTTTCTGACTTACTTAACTCTGTATGACAGACTCTAGGTCCATCCACCCTGCTAAAAATAACTCAATTTCATTTCTTTTTATGGCTGAGTAATATTCCATTGTATATATGTGCCACATCTTTATCCATTCCTCTGTTGATGTACACTTAGGTTGCTTCCATGTCCTGGCTATTGTAGATAGTGCTGCAATGAACATTGTGGTAAGTGTCTCTTTTTGAATTATGGTTTTCTCAGGGTATATGCCCAGTAGTGGGATTGCTAGGTCATATGGTAGTTCTATTTTTAGT
The DNA here is from genome assembly GCF_003676395.1 of Aethalodelphis obliquidens. Lineage (NCBI taxonomy): Eukaryota > Metazoa > Chordata > Mammalia > Artiodactyla > Delphinidae > Aethalodelphis > Aethalodelphis obliquidens. The sequence goes on from NW_020838025.1 coordinate 1,480,351, forward strand.
TTTTTATGGAACCTCCATACTGTTCTCCATAGTGGCTGTATCAATTTACATTCCCACCAACAGTTTAAGAAGGATCCCTTTTCTCCACACCCTCTCCAGCATTTACTGGTTGTAGATTTTTGGATGATGGCCATTCTGACCAGTGTGAGGGGATACCTAATTGTAGTTTTGATTTGCATTTCTCTAATGATTAGTGATGTTAAGCATCCTTTCGTGTGTTAGTTGGCAATCTGTATTTCTTCTTGGGAGAAATGTCTATTTGGGTCTTCTGCCCATTTGTGGATTAGGTTGTTTGTTTTTTTGATATTGAGCTGCATGAGCTGCTTGTAAATTTTGGAGATTAATCCTTTGTCAGTTGCTTCATTTGCAAATATTTTCCCCCATTCTGAGGGTTGTCTTTTCATCTTGTTTATGGTTTCCATTGCTGTGCAAAAAGCTTTTAAGTTTCATTAGGTCCCATTTGTTTGTTTTTATTTCCATTTCTCTAGGAGGTGGGTCAAGAAGGATCTTGCTGTGATTTATGTTATAGAGTGTTCTGCCTAAGTTTTCCTCTAAGAGTTTGTTAGTGTCTGGCCTTACATTTAGGTCTTTAATCCATTTTGAGCTTATTTTTGTGTATGGTGTTAGGGGGTGTTCTAATTTCATTCTTTTACATGTAGCTGTCCAGTTTTCCCAGCACCCCTTATTGAAGAGGCTGTCTATTCTCCATTGTATACTTTTGTGTCCTTTATCAAAGATAAGGTGACCATATGTATGTGAGTTTATCTCTTGGCTTTCTATCCTATTCCATTGATCTATATTTCTGTTTTTGTGCTAGTACCATATTGTCTTGATTACTGTAGCTTTGTAGTATAGTCTAAAGTCAGGGAGCCTGATTCCTCCAGCTCCAGTTTTCTTTCTCAAGATCACTTTGGCTATTCAGGGTCTTTTGTGTTTCCATACAAATTGTGACATTTTTTTGTTCTACTTCTGTGAAAAATGCCATTGGTAGTTTGATAGGGATTGCATTGAATGTGTAGATTGCTTTGGGTAGTATAGTCATTTTCACAATGTTGATTCTTCCAATACAAGAACATGGTATAGCTCTCCATCTGTTTGTATTATCTTTAATTTCTTTCATCAGTGTCTTATAGTTTTCTGCATACAGGTCTCCTTAGGTAGGATTATTCCTAGGTATTTTCTTCTTTTTGTTGCAATGGTAAATGGGAGTGTTCCCTTAATTTCACTTTCAGAGTTTTCATCATTAGTGTACAGGAATGCAAGAGATTTCTGTGCATTAATTTTGTATCCTGCTACTTTACCAAATTCATTGATTATGTCTAGTAGTTTTCTGGTAGCATCTTTAGGATTCTGTATGTATGGTATCATGTCATCTGCAAACAGTGACAGTTTTACTTCTTCTTTTCCAATTTGGATTCTTTTATTTTGTTTTCTTCTCTGGTTGCTGTGGCTAAAACTTCCAAAACAATGTTGAATAATAGTGGTGAGAGTGGGCAACCTTGTCTTGTTCCTGACCTTAGTAGAAATGGTTTCAGTGTTTCATCATTGAGAACGATGTTGGCTGTGGGTATGTCATATATGGCCTTTATTATTCTTGAGGTAAGTTCCCTCTATGCCTACTTTCTGGAGAGTTTTTTTTAATAAGAAATGCGTGTTGAATTTTGTCAAAAGCTTTTTCTGCATCTATTGAGATGATCATATGGTTTTTCTCCTTCAATTTGTTAATATGGTTTATCACATTGATTGATTTGCATATATTGAAGAATCCTTGCATTCCTGAGATAAACCACACTTGATCACGCTGTGTGATCCATTTAATGAGCTGTAAGATTCTGTTTGCTAGTATTTTGGAAGTATTTTGTTGAGGATTTTTGCATCTATGTTCATTAGTGATATTGGCCTGTAGTTTTCTTTTTTTGTGACATCTTTGTCTGGTTTGGGTATCAGGGTGACGGGGGCCTCGTAGAATGAGTTTGGGAGTGTTCCTCTTTCTGCTATATTTTGGAAGAGTTTGAGAAGGATAGTTGTTAGCTCTTCTCTAAAGGTTTGATAGAATTCGCCTGTGAAGCCATCTGGTCCTGGGCTTTTGTTTCTTGGAAGATTTTTAATCACAGTTTCAATTTCAGTGCTTATGATTGGTCGGTTTATATTTTCTGTTTCTTCCTGGTTCAATCCTGGAAGGTTGTGTTTTTCTCAGGATTTGTCAATTTCTTCCAGGTTGTCCATGTTATTGGCATATAGTTGCTTGTTGTAATCTCTCACGATCTTTGTATTTCTGCAGTGTCAGTTGTTACTTCTCCTTTTTCATTTCTAATTCTGTTGATTTGAGTCTTCTCCCTTTTTTTCTTGATAAGTCTGGCTAATGGTTTATCAATTTTGTTTATCTTCTCAAAGAACCAGGTTTTAGTTTTATTGATCTTTGCTATCATTTCCTTAATTTCTTTTTCATTTATTTCTGATCGGTTCTTTATGATTTCTTTCCTTCTGCTAACTTTGGGGGTTTTTTGGTTCTTCTTTTTCTAATTGCTTTAGGTGTAAGTTTAGGTTGTTTATTTGAGATGCTTCTTGTTTCTTGAGGTAGGATTGTATTGCTATAAACTTCCCTCTTAGAACTGCTTTTGCTGCATCCATAGGTTTTGGGTCATGTTTTCATTGTCATTTGTTTCTAGGTATGTTTTGATTTCCTCTTTGATTTCTTCAGTGATCTCTTGGTTATTTAGTAGCATATTGTTTAGCCTCCCTGTCTTTGTATTTTTTACAGATTTTTTCCTGTAATTGATATCTAGTCTCATAGTGTTGCAGTCCGAAAAGATACTTGATATGATTTCAATTTTCTTAAATTTACCAAGGCTTGATTTGTGACACAAGATATGGTCTTATCCTGGAGAATGTACCATGAGCACTTGAGAAGAAAGTGTATTCTGTTGTTTTTGGATGGAATCTCCTATAAATATCAGTTAAGTCCATCTTGTTTAATGTGTTATTTAAGGTTGTGTTTCCTTATTTATTAAAGTCCCCTACTATGATTGTGTTACTTTCGATTTCCCCTTTTATGGCTGTTAGCATTTGCCTTATGTATTGAGGTGCTACTGTGTTGGGTGCATAAATATTTACAGTTGTTATATCTTCTTCTTGGATTGATCCCTTGATCATTATTTAGTGTCCTTCTTTGTCTCTTGTAATAGTCTTTATTTTAAAGTCTATTTTGTCTGATATGAGAATTGCTACTCCAGCTTTCTTTGGATTTCCATTTGCATGGAGTATCTTTTCCCATCCCCTCACTTTCAGTCTGTATATGTCCCTAGGTCTGAAGTGGTTCTCTTGTAGACAGCATATGTACAGGTCTTGATTTTGTATCCCTTAAGCCAGTCTATGTCTTTTGGTTGGAGCATTTAATCCATTTACATTTAAGGTAATTATTGATATGTATATTCCTATTACCATTTTCTTAATTGTTTTGGGTTTGTTATTGTAGGTCTTTTTTTTCTCTTGTGTTTCCTGCCTAGAGAAATTCCTTTAGCATATGTTGTAAAGATGGTTTGGTGGTACTGAATTCTCTTAGCTTTTGCTTGTCTGTAAAAGTTTTAATTTCTCTGTCAAATCTGAGCAAGATCCTTGCTTGGTAGAGTAATCTTGGTTGTAGATTTTCCCCTTTCATCACTTTAAATATGTCCTGCCACTCCCTTCTGGCTTGCAGAGTTTCTGCTGAAAGATCAGCTGTTATCCTTATGGGGATTTCCTTGTATGTTATTTGTTGCTTTTCCCTTGCTGCTCTTAATATTGTTTCTGTGTATTTAATTGTTGATAGTTTGATTAACATGTGTCTTTGTGTGTTTCTCCTTGTATTTATCCTGTATAGGACTCTGCGCTTCCTGGAGTTGATTGACTATTTCCTTTCCCATATTAGGAAAGTTTTCAACTATAATCTCTTAAATTATTTTCTCAATCCCTTTCTTTTTCTGTTCTTCTTCTGGGACCCCTATAATTTAATGTTAGTGTGTTTATTGTTGTCCCAGAGGTCTCTGAGACTGTTCTCAATTCTTTTCATTCTTTTTTCTTTATTCTGCTCTGCAGTAGTTATTTCTAATATTTCATCTTCCAGGTCACTTAACCATTCTTTTGCCTCAGTTATTCTGTTATTGATTCCTTCTAGAGAATTTTTAATTTCACATATTTTGTTGTTCATCTTTGTTTGTTCACTCTTTAGTTGTTCTAGGTCCTTGTTAAACGTTTCTTGTATTTTCTCCATTCTATTTCCAAGATTTTGGATCATCTTTACTATCATTACTCTGAATTCTTTTTCAGGTAGACTGCCTATTTCCTCTTCATTTGTTTGGTCTGGTGCGTTTTTACCTTGCTCCTTCATCTGCTGCATATTTCTTTGTCTTACCATTTTGCTTAACTTAGTGTGTTTGGGGTCTCCTTTTCACAGGCTGCAGGTTTGTAGCTCCCATTGTTTTTGGTCTTCCCCCAGTTAGTAAGGTTGGTTTAGTGGGTTCTGTCCGCTTCCTGGTGGAGGGGCCTGGTGCCTGTGTTGTGGTATATGAGTCTGCATCTTGTCTTTCTGGTGGGCAAGACCACATCTGGTGGTGTGGTTTGGGGTGTCTATGAACTTATTATGATTTTAGGCAACCTCTCTGCTAATGGGTGTGTTTGTGTTCCTGTCTTGCTAGTTGTTTGGCCTGGGGTGTCCAGCATTGGAGCTTGTTGGTCATTGAAAGGAGCTGGGTCTTAGTGTAGAGACAGAGATCTCTGGGAGAGCTCACGCTGATTGATATTACATGGGGCCCAGAGGTCTCTGGTGGTCCAATGTCCTGAACTCAGCTCTCCCACCTCAGAGGCTCAGGCCTGACAGCTGGCTGGAGCATGAAGACCCTGCTAGCCACATGGCTCAGAAGAAAAGGGAGGAAAATAAAGAGAAAGCAAGAAAGGCAATAAAATAAAATAAAGTTATTAAAATAAAAACTTTTTTTTAGTATTATTAAAATAAAAAATAATAAGTAAAAAAGGAGAAGGGAGCAACCAAACCAATAAACAAATCCACCAATGATAAGAAGCGGTAAAAAACTAAGCTAAGATAAACATAAAAATCAGAAACTAGTCAGTCTCATACAGCAAACCCCACGTCCATAGTTGCCCCCAAAGTCCATTGCCTCAATTTTGGGATGATTTGTTGTCTATTCAGGTATTCCACAGATGCAGGGTACATCATGTTGACTGTGGAGATTTAATCCACTGCTCCTGTAGCTTCATGGATAAATTTCCCTTTCTTTTCTTTGTTCTCACAGTTCCAGAGGTTCAGCTTTGGATTTGCCCCTGCCTCTGCATGTAGGTCGCCTGAGGGTGTCTGTTCCCTGGCCAGACAGGGCAGGGTTAAAGTAACAGCTGATTAGGGGGCTCTGGCTCACTCAGGCCAGGGGGGAGGGAGGGGTATGGAATGCAGGGTGAACCTGTGGCGGCAGAGGCCGGCGTGATGTTGCACCAGCCTGAGGAGTGCCATGTGTTCTCCCGGGGAAGTTGTCCCTGGTTCATGGGACCCTGGCAGTGGCGGGCTGCACGGGCTCCCGGGACGGGGTGTGTGGATAGTGAGCTGTGCTCGCACACAGGCTTCTTGGTGGCGGCAGCAGCAGCCTTCGCATCTCATGCCCGTCTCTGGTGTCTGTGCTGAAAGCCGCGGCTTGCGCCCATCTCTGGATCTCGTTTAGGCGGTGCTCTGAATCCCCTCTCCTGCTCACTCTGAAACAATGGTCTCTTGCCTCTTAGACAGGTCCAGACTTTTTCCTGGACTCCCTCCCAGCTAGCTGTGGCACACTAGCCCCCTTCAGGCTGTGTTCATGCCACTTCAGGCTGTGTTCATGCCACCAACCCCAGTCCTCTCCCTGGAGTCTGACCTCTGAAGCCCGAGCCTCAGCTCCCAGCCCCGCCTGCCCCGGCGGGTGAGCAGACAAGCCTCTCGGGCTGGTGAGTGCTGGTCTGCACTGATCCTCCGTGCGGGAGTCTCTCCGCTTTGCCCTCCGCACCCCTGTTGCTGTGCTCTCCTCCGCGGCTCCGAAGCTTCCCCCCCTCCACCACCCGCAGTCTCTGTCCACGAAGGGGCTTCCTAGTGTGTGGAAACCTTTCCTCCTTCACAGCTCCCTCCCACTGGTGCAGGTCCCATCCCTATTCTTTTGTCTCTGTTTTTTCTTTTTTCTTTTGCCCTACCCAGGTACATGGGGAGATTCTTGCCTTTTGGGAGGTCTGAGGTCTTCTGTCAGTGTTCAGTAGGTGTTCTGTAGGAGTTGTTCCACGTGTAGGTGTATTTCTGATGTATTTGTGGGGAGGAAGGTGATCTCCGCGTCTTACTCCTCCACCATCTTGAAGGTCCTCTACTATTTATTTTAGTTTGGTTTTTCCTTATACTTTTCCTATTAGGAGTGTGAGCAGCTTTTCTTTTCTTCTTTTTCTTCCTCTTTTTCTCCTTGTTCTTCTATGCAATACTTCACTAATGTGTGAATCATCCACGTGAAGGGGTCATCCCAATGTGCATTATTCCAATTTTGATTTATTTATTCAATTATAAATTTATTTATCCAGTTTATTCCAAGTTTGAAGTTATAAGAGCTTGCACGGATCAAGTATGTGTTCGTTCCCTTTTTCAAAATTAAATTCTTGATCTCTCTTTCCAGAGCTCTTTTTCTGATCTCCTCAAGCTGGAATCATGGTAGTCAACTCTCATTCCTGTCTTTTTCTCGTAGCCACTTCTGGTCTTTTAACAAATCCTGTCAATTGTGTCTCCAAAATATCTATTCACTTCACATATTCACAGCTACTATTCCAGCCCGAGCAACCCTCACTTTTCACCTAGACAACTGTAGTAATCTCAATAGATATCTCTATTCCCAATAAGAAAAGAGAATAAGTAATATTTGCAAAATTCTTGTGAAAAATTTCTCTTTGTATTTGTCTTGTTTCCCCACCAATACATTTTTTGCACAAATGTATTGAAAAATATTAAAAAATAAAACCTGATCAAATGTTTTACCTTGCCCAGAGTTCTTCAGTAGCTTCCTATTCCACATGAGATGAAACTTCCGATCCTTATCATGAAAATATGAATTCATGCGATCTGATTCTCTTCCTTATTCTTTAACCTCATGTCATATATTCGTATTCTTTTTGCTCAAAATGATCCAGACAACATGGGCCTTCTCTCTGCTTGTTAAATGTAGTAGTCTCATTCACACTTCTCGAGCCTCTCATTCCATGTTCCATCTGCCAGGAATGATATTTCTCCATAAAGTTTGCATCACTTGCATCACTTTTAACTTCTCATTGGTCAGCTGTCTTCTTAAACATCGCCACCTCAGAGACTTTCACTTGTTAACTCAGTCAGCAGTAGGGTGTCATTCTCCATCATGCTTACTTATTACAGTTGAAAGTAAGTCTCTCTTTGTGTGCTTACGAGTCCATTATCTTTTGTCTGTCATCTTTCTCATGAGGCTATACAGGCCATTCCTCAGCAGTTTCAGGCACATCAGACAGTGTCCAGTAAATACATAAATGCATGTGAGTAAACAGGTGACTGAATATATCTGCAGTGTTATAAAAAACGCAATTACGTGTACATTTTTAGAAGTACATTTTTAGATCCTCAGATCAATAAGGAATATTGAGGCACAGACTCAAAGTCCTTCTATATAACTTTTTTCTCAAGTTATTTAGAAATTAATAGGAGATGTGCAATTGTGGTAATAGTAAGTACATATGTTAATATTTCAGTTGTATTATTTGAGGAAAGTTGTTCATGCGACAAATATTCATTAAGCAACTGCGTAATGCCAAGTCTCTTTCCAGATACTGGGGACACACAAATGAACAGCACAGAAGAGGTCCTTTTGCTGGGAGCTTACAATCTAATGGGGTAATTCTATTTTGTTAGAGTGTTTCTTAGAGTGTTAATTCTATTTTAAGTGAATCCTTAATTCACTTAAAAATACATAATTTCTCTCTGAAGCCTATTTCTACAAAAAGTCCTTCTGGATTTTTTTATGAGTAGCTTTTTAAAATAACTTTTTATTTCAAAATAACACAGATGTGTTTTGTGTTTGAGGCAGAGTTGACCATACTATTGATTAAAGAAAACCTCATAATCCCAGAATTAACTATGGATGATATTTTGGCATATTTTCCAGACATTTTCCCATACACATAAACACAAATTTTAAAAAACAAAATCATATTTCTATAAAGTAGGTTAAGACATTTATAATTTAAAATATACAGTCAGTAATCCAGTTGTGCTATTTTGGTACAAACAAAGCATATTACAAATACTATTAAAAAAAATCTCTAAGGCAATATCCTTATCAGAAGGGACAGAAATTGACCCAGGTTACTTTCAAAACTGAGAATTTATTTTAAGAATTCTTCTTAGCAATGAGGGAGCTGGAAATCCTTCCAGAACATAGAACAGCCAGACCTGCTGGTGATGGTGCTAGTGTTTAGGAATTGAAAAGGTCTTTCAGGTTTCAGACTAACTTTAATGATCAGGTAATTCTGACACTTCTTCAGGTTCTCTTCTTTTGGATCTCCCCTCACTGCTCCACTAGTGTGACTCAGCTTCACCTGTTTCCCCATTGTGTGTCTTTTTATATCACTAGCCACTTCCAACTCAACTATTATTTCCCCAACCGTATACCTACTTTAACACCACCATGAGCCTGACTTGCTATAATGTTACTAATATCAAATTATTCCTGAGACTCACGCATAGACACACACACACACACGTAGGTATGTGTGTATAAATCCCAATGAAAACATTCCAACACAACAGATTGACTATATGTTCATTTGAGCACATTCACATCTATTTATAGTTCCTCATGATTTGACTACTCATGTGTTTCCAGCCAATGAAAGCTAGTTCTACAGATGGTACTGTACACTCTTGGCCAGTGAGCTTTCTTCATCACACTCCCCTCGCCATCAGAGATGAGTGGATTCTGCAACAAGTAGTTTCCAACTCTTGGTCTTTATTTCTGTTATATATTTTGGCCCTTAATGGCTGAGAAGATGTATAAAAATGATAGTGCCGGATCTGTTACAAAAACTAAAGCAAAAAGAGAAGTGGGGGTGTAGAGAAGGTATGCTGAAAGATAAAATGAAAGTTTGGTGACTACTTGAGATGCTTTTGAGAGAATGATCAAGGAATTAGAAAGTAGAGATAACCTGGCATTAGGAGTGGGTGTGTAGAAGTCCTTTTATTTTAGCAACTACATCTTATCATAGCAACTCAAGGTAACCATGGCTGGAGGCAAGTCATGGTGTCAGGTGATTGTCGGTGTTGTATATAAGGGCCACCCCTAAAATAGACTGTCCCAGCAGTCTTCAAACTGAAGAGTACTTATGTCTGGAGGGTATCCGGAGACTTGACAGGGACACAGATAGTTTTAAGGGAATCCAGTTTCCAGAGTCTTAACTTCCATGGATACACTTCCCTGAAACTGATCTGCCTGAGTGATGTCAAGATGTTCTCCTTTCTCCTTCATAAGTGTCCTTGTCCTACTTTTACTCCCACCCAAACTGAATCTTCTTATGGGATGCAAAAGCCTCCAGGTTTCAAATAACAGGGACACTTAAAAGAATGGTATCTTTAAGTCTTCTTATTTAAGACGCCATGAGATAAGGGTTATCTTTTCCTTTTTTTATTCAGTCATTGTGGTAAGGAGAATTCTAGGATGGTCCCCAAGATTCCCAACCCCTGAACTACACCACTCTGTATAATTCTCTCCCCTGGAGAATGGGTGGGCTATTATGGGATAGCCACTGCCATGATTACATTACAGTGTATAAAACTATCTTAACACACCAGAGGGAGAAATTTTTCTGTTGGTCTTGAGAAAGTAAGTTGCCATGCCCTGAGAGGGCTTGTGAGAGCAACATGCACCAAGGGACTGTGGGTGTCTCTAGAAGCTGAGAGCCAGCAACCAAGTACTAAAGCTGCAAGGAGCTCAATTCTGCCAATGACCACCTTGGAAGAGGGCCATCGGACTCAGGAAACAATACTACCCCGCTGACATCTAATGAGACTCCTGCAGTCTGGCAAGACCTTCAGCAGAGGCCTCAGTTAAGCCAGCCGGGACTCCTGACCCAAGGAGACTGAATTGATAAAATGCATATTGTTCATAGTTGCTACTTTTGTAGTAATTTGTTATGCAGTATAGAATTCCGATGCAATCATTCAAAAAGTATTTACTGAGCACATACTATATTCCAGACACGGAGCGATAATCTTTAATGACACTCCAAAATCTCTACCCTCATTAAACTTATTTTTTGGTGGGTAGAATAAACCATAAACAAGTTTAAAATCTAAAATATCTAGCATGTTAGTGATAGTTGCTGGAGAAAAAAATTCAAGTAGGAAAATGGGAGATGACTAGTGGGAAGGCCAGGGATGGAAGGAGAGAGGTATTGAAAGTTTAGCTTCACCTAGAAGGAGTAGGTCTTATATGAAGGAAGGTAACTGACAATGTTGAGGGAAGAGAGAAAACTGGTGTCCAGGCTTTCCGAGACCAGGTAGAGGGTTGGAGGGCATGTGGACCATGCAGTGCACTGAATGAAGATAGAGACTAGGAGATAAGGTTAGAGAGGAGAAAGGAGATCAGATCATGCAGATCTTTGAAGGCTTTTTTTGGCTTTTATTCTGAGTGACGTGGTGAGCCAAGGGAGATTTTAAGCAGGGGAGTGGTATGATCTGACTTTTCTTTTAACAGACTCACTGTAGCTGTTATAATACAATGTGGTATAGATGATAATAATGTGGTATAGATTGACAGGGGACAAGAATGGAAGCAGAGACACCTGTTAAGGTCCTGTTGTAATAATCCAGGCAAGAGGGGATTTGTGGCTGGATCAGTGTGGTGGCAGTGGAAAGTTGTTAAGTTTGAATCCTTTCTTTTCAAGAAAATTGAAGGCAGATATGGTTGACAAGAGAATTAAAGTCCCTTTCTCTTCCCTCTTCTTATTTATGTAAAGAAGGTTTCTCAGAACTTATAGCTCTAAAAAATGAACATGTAGAGTAGAATGGATGCTAAAACCTAACAACAAGTAATATGCATACATGGATACTGAACTAATTAAAACTTCCCCAGCTATCTCATTAAGCGATACATTTTTTGTGTCCAATATTTTAATCAAAACTTTTGATATATTTTCATCATTTGTATATTAATATAGCTAGTAATAATACTCAGTTCACAAATGTGCTTTTAACCTGTGAAGCCTTATAGCCACAAGAATAAAAAATTAATTTCAATTTATATAATTTTTTTGCAGAAAAGATTGATAGAGTGGTTAATAACAGGACTTTGAGTATAAATATATTTACTAGGAGTACTGCATTACGATAAACTGTTGGGAAGTGAAATGGAAATTTGAGTACAAAGAAAGGAACAGTGAGATTTTTTCACTCTTTAAGAAAAATGTGACGATTAATTTTTTAAATGGGTAAAGGTGAGCATCAAATCACCATGGTAGTGACATTCTATTAAATACATTCAAGCTGGGCTGCCCCAAACATTAGTGGTGCCTGGACCATGAGAACAAATGGAGGCCCACCTACTACATGCTTAAATATTTAAGAGTTACAAGTCAAGCAAACAATTATAAAGGAAAATATGCTTTATTTCACCTTGAAAAATGTATTGTCAATGTGACAGCAAATCAGATGTGTAAAATTTTGTTTTTTACAGATCTCAAAGTTGGCAAAATGTTGATGAGGACTAAATTTATTTATTACTGTGTATGTTTGGATGTTGTGTTGGGGAACCAGCTGTGTTTGGATACATAAAAAATATAAAGATATACATATTATATAAATTGCTATATATTCTTCCATAAATTTCATTTTTGTCCCTATTTTATGCATAACATGTTGTCTTAATCAAATTTGTCACATAATTTGCATTTTATTGATGGTAAAAACCTAAAGATTAAAAATAAAATGTAATTATAATCAAAGAGCACAAAACTTAAAAGCAATTCCCTGGGGCTTGAATGGTGTTCATATTGAGAACAGATATATCTAGAGTTACAGGCCTTTCTGTGTGCATGTTAAATACCAGCTCCTGAGTAATATAGAGTCCTAGGAGTTTTTTAATGAATTTGTATGTTTTGTGCCTTTGTGGTATGCAGGGTTTCTTTTGCTCACGTCTAAGATTCTACTTCATTTTAATAGGTACTGTGCTACTATCATCTTTAATTGGTCAGGGACAAATCCCAGCAGGCACATATAAGAAAAGGAATGAGTGCTATACTAGAAAAAGAGCAAAAAAGATTAATGCTTAATAGATATTACTGTTTGATGAGTGTGACATCAACTGCAGAGCAATGAAGTAGCTGCACAAACCCTATGGCCATATTGTAAATGTTCTTCAGAAATGAGAGTATTGCAACTAATTTTTTCAGCAGAATTCTTTCTGATGGGTGCAAAACAATGAATTGTTAAGTGTGTGGTCTCTGGAATCAGATTGCCTGGGTTCTCAGCTAGCTCTACCACTTACTAGCTGTGAGACCCTGGGTAAGTTACTTAGCCAGTCTGTGTCTCAGAATACACATCCATACAACAGGAATCATAGCAGTAACCTCCTAATAGGGTTATGAAGATTAAATGAGATAATCATTGTTAGTCACTGTGAATAGTGCCTGACACATATTAAAAAGTTAAGAAACGTTAGCTAGTATTATGAATAGAAAAGTTTATTGAAGTCAATGAAAATTTTAACATATATTTTTGAAAGTCACATATGAGATAGTGTAATTAGCCTGCATTAATGGAGGGAAGGAAAAGTGTTAATAATATACACAACCAGAAATTGGGTAAAAGATCCATTAACTCATCTTTCCATCACTTCTGGAAATGATCATCTATTTTTAAAAAATAACTTTGGTTTGTACTGTTTCACCTTTTTTATGAGTATCACTTTTATTACAAACACAGAAAAGCGATAAATATAAAAAGCAATTCATTCCTAAAATTGAAACAATTCCACCCTCATTTGCCAAAACTACCACGAACTCTTTCATACTCCCATGAATCTGCTGAAATGATATGCATTTAGAAACGAATGATGGATTCATTCCTGCTCCATGGTTGCTTAATATTCATATGGATGTCCTATTGAAGAGGAAAACAGTGAGAGACCTATAAAATACAATCAAGCAAGTCTAGCATTTAAATCCAAAATGAAAAGACATGCATGTTGTAGCAGAGTAATACTAAAAACAACATGAATTCATTTAGTAGCAATAATTTCCGGGTGTGCTTTTGTAAAATTATTACTCAATAGTCTTGTTTTATGATCCAAAACTTATGTTCCTGCTAAGTTGTTATTTTAATTTTAGAAAAACAAAATTCCTCACATTTCCAAACCACAAAAGACATCACATATGTGTGTGCATGTACACACACACACACACACACACACACACACTTTTAAAAGCCAGGCCACAAATTACTTTCAATCATAAATTTACAGGTATAATTCTTTACTAAAAATGTTTGTAAAATGGCATTTTATATTGTATTACTTTGTTAAAACCCAAGAAAAAAACCACTATACCTTTTAAAAAAATCCATACAAATAAGATAGAAGAAACATTAGATTTGAATTTTAGCTACTCTAGAGGCACTATCATCCCTCGTTAGGCACTTGATTTATAAATATAATTATCTAGTATAATTATAATATCTTCATGGAAAAAATTTCAAATTTTTATATTTCAGATAGATATAATAATCATTTTTAAGGTAGATGAATAGTTACTCCCATTTAACAATTGCTCAGAAAGACATGAGAGAGAATTAAAATGCTCCAACATGATGTAGCACGGTTTATGAAAATATTATGTTAGAATTTAGGATGACTAGATATGGCCCTGATCTTTGAACAATAGGGGGTTTACTTCTTACTCTGCAGCTGATTATCCTGAGCCTCTTAAAATGTACCTGATGCCAAAGCTGGAAAGTTGTGTTTTCACAGAAATTGGAAACAGAGTCCTACAATGCCTATCAGTGGCAGAATCCTAACATAAGGTGGAACCCAGGCTGCCGGCATTCAAATCCTGACTGTGCCACGTTCTAGATAAGTGAGGTATTTAAACACTCCCTGCTCCAAGACCCTCATCTATAAAGTAAGGGTAACATTATATCTACCACTCAGTGTTGGGGTGAGGATTAAGAGTTAATATATACACTTAGAACTGAACCTGGGTATATAGTAAGCATTTAATTATTATTATATTACTACTGTTATAATTGTATTATTGTTGTTGTTAGCCTTAATTCTAAGATTAGGATTGGGTTTATGCACATACAATATGAAGAGTTGCATCTATGAATCCTGGTTGCTAAGATGAGCTTTTTCCCTGCCAATTAAACTCCTTTCATGGATGTCTGAATTACACATCAACAACTCATTCCTGTTAGGACTATGGAGCTGGAGCACAGCTACAGAGGGCTTTGAGTGGCCAGAAATCATGCCAATTTTATATTGTCCTTGGATCAGACAATTAAGGCCATCCAGCCTGGTGACCAATTATCCCAGTAGGTGGACAGACTATAGGTGAGGGGATTTGGTCCTCTGTAGATCCTTGTAAGTAAGCAACTCATGTCAGGGAGGTTTGGCAGTAGATATCAATGGCCTAGTCATGGAGACTAAGGTTAAGAGCAGCAGTCCCACCTGTAGAGAGTTTGGAGAGGCAAACCGACTGTAATGAACAATGGTACAAAGGACAGGGGTAGGATATTAGTGATGGACTGTGTACAAGTCTGTATCCTAGTCACCTAGAAGAAGGCAATGATCCGTGCCAGCAGAATGACAAAACCACTGCTCCAAAGGCTCTTTGCCCACTCTAAATTTTTATTTTGTGATGGACACTGGTTCTTCTGGCCACACGGCATCCATATGTTATGATAATAGTACCCAATTTTTCTTTGGGGAAATCAGCCCTCTCCACTTAGCCCATGTGCTTTAGGTGAAGCTTTCCTCAATCCCCCAGATTGGAGAAGCTGACCTAAACTAAATCACTCAGCATATTCCATCCCCACATCTACAGTGATTGGCTTAGGTTGGGCGCATGACTCAAATCATCTTATGAGACCCAAGAAGACATAAACCCAGAACTTTATGCATCATGAAGCCAGATTATTTCTTCTGGTATGAAGTGTGGTGTTGGTATGACCTTGAATCTTCTTGAGATCCCACATGGAGCCCGAGGATGGAGTCCACTCAAGAAAAGCAGAGATAACAGATAGGCCCTGGTTAGGTCCCTTTCTCTAATGTCTCCTGAACTTTAGCTTACATGAACCAATATACTATGTTTTGTTTAAACTATTTGGGAAAAGTTTGCTGGCCACTTGCAACAACAAGAACAAATCTAAAGTGACACACACTTACCTTATCAACTTATGAATTTTTTTTTTTGACGAATCTATCTTTCCCTTGAACTCTGAGCTCATACAGGGAAAAACTGTCTCAGTCATCTTTGTACCAATATGTAATAAGCCTTGTCAAGTAATTGACACATAGTAGGGGCTCTATATTTTTTATTAAATGAGGAAGTGAGTGAGTGAATGAGCACAGCTAATTGGCTATATCACTAAGGCTCTAGGGAAGATGTTGGCCGACTATGACTTATGGGTCATATTAGGCCCACAGTCTGTTTTTGTTAATAAAGCTTTATTGGAACACAGCCATTCCCATTCATTTACATGTTGTCTATGTGGAGGGGGAGTGCATAGGTGGGCAAGTGTGTGTGTTGGGGGAAGAGGGGTTGGGAGGAATGCTTAGAAGAAGAAAGAGTGGAGATAAGGGAGATAAGGTTGCTGGAGACAGACTTCTCCTCCTCCATAATATTGTTTCAGGCCTAAAAGTCAAACATAGTTTGGTTTTGGAGGCTATTGATATTCTATCCTCTTAGCATTCCACCTGAACTTCTCTATGAGGCATATTGGATAAACAAGCAAAAATTCAGAGAACAGCACTTCTAATTAATTAGGTCAATGGACAGTTTGTACTGATAAAATGGAAAGAGTATTTTGTGCCAGTTTTGTAAAAACAAGAGTATGATAAAAAATGTACTCAGGAGAAAAAAAAGAACACACAGTTCTAAAATCGAGTGTTTCTATTAAAGAATTTTAAAACACTATCTCTAGGACTCTAGGAATACAAATTTATAAAAATCTTTCTTTGAATTCTGAATGTCTTTCTGTCTCAAGTAATACAGACCTTATAAAATGAACAAGTTTTAGCATCATCAGGATACTAGAGGTGAGCAAAAAAATGAACAAATGACAAATATTTAGAAATCAACCTCTACAAAAAGTACAAGGCTACTTCTACACTGAAAGAACAAGCTGCCAGGCATTTTTGTTCTCTTTGGATTCGCCAGAGAAATTAAGTTGAAATAGCTTGGGGGACTAGTTTCATGCTAACAGTTTAAATGTGTTTAACCTTTTAGTCTGTTAGCAAAATGTACACAGGGTGTTAAATCCATAGAGTTGCTTTTGCAACCAAAATTAGCAACAAGAGGGTTTGATTTTCCAGCACTATTTTTTTTGTATATTTTGTATGTTAATGTGCCCTTTATTCTTCCCAATTTTCATTGACAGAAGAATATATTTGTTTTAGAAGAGACTTAGCATAACTTGAAATCTCTCGAAATAATTTTCCCAAATAAGCTAATTTAGGGAGAGATGTGAAGGGTACTCTTACATTAACTTCTAAGATGATTAATTTAGCAAAAAGCAAATTAAAGCTGATCAAGTGTAATTTTATTGCTTAAAATTTTTTTTTTTTACTTATGTTTGTTCCATTTTGTATATAATAAAGGGTGAAAATTCTGCCTTAGGCTTTAAGTCATCTCAAGTCAGATGACTTCGCTTATAAAGAGGGAAGAAAAACCTAATTGTAGGAACACTAACCTGCAGCAGCTTTTCAGACAATCTCAACCATCAGGAATACACTTGAAAACTAAGAATAGTAATAAAAGTTATAATAGCAAAGTGCATTATCTGCAATGTGTATAAGGGGGTTAGTATCCAGAATTTATAAAGAAATCCTACTCCATTATCACTCAGCTGGGTGACGTGCATTATCACATGATACTAATTCTTACCTAGTCACTAATTATGCCCAGCATAATACAGAGTGGAGGTGTACTCATTGGGAAAATTTTATGTGAACAGATCTCTGTTCTTTCTGAGATCTTCAGATATATGAATTAGATTTCCATCATCAGGTTGATTGTCTTCGTTGTTGTTCATTGTTAAAATGTAGCATAAAATTCATTAAGTGTGTGTATACTTTTTTTTTTCAGTACTGCTATAAACTAAAAATAAAAACAATATTGAATCACAAGTGTGTGGCAGTCCTGAGATACCTTTATGTAGATCAGTTTGGAATACACTGGCCTGGGCCATGTAACATAAGGCTGGCAATATGGGCTCAGAGTTAACTTGAGAGTGACACTTCCTCTAAAATTTTGGGGGGCTTTTCTTTTTAGCCAGACATTTTTTTTTAATGTGTTACTCATGATTCTGCGTATCTAAGTTTTTATCCATACCCTCATGCTGGCACTGGTTTGATGAATACCTGGGATAGCCTTCATAGAAGTCCAAACTTGCTCCAATATAGTATGGTGTTTGGCCAACGTTCAGAATCTCCGTCGTGACCTTGTCACAGGTCTGGTTTTCAGTCACACACTCCTATGACTCATGGTACTAAAGCCCTTCCATTCCAGACAAGACACACTCATATCAACAGAGAAAGCCAAATAGCGAACTTTTAATTAATCTTATTTGCAATATTCTAAAACTGAGCTTAACTCAGTATGACTTACTAGACTTAAAGGGAATAAGGACTTGAGTGTGATTTCTCTTTATTATATTCACGTTTATATAGAGCTATCTGGTTTCCTGGACCATTTCCAACTGAGAAAGAGAAAAGCAGCCCCTGACCTTCAGGATCTGGCCTGGCGTAATCAGCCAGGCCTTGGACCTGGAGCCCAAACCTAGGTCTTGGTGTTCTCTTGTTGAACATAAGTAATTCCAGAGAACATCAAAATCAGGCTAGGCTGCTCTATGACTATGATGGATGAAGATAAAAAACAAGCCTGCTCTCTAATCGTGTTTAAATGCAGGCAAAATGTGAACACTGTCCTAACCACAAAAATTGCCAAACACCCCCTTCTGGCTAACATGAATGATTGCTGCTTCTTTACCAATTACGTTAGCCTCACTTTAGTTTTCCCTCCCTGTAGGTAAGACTTATGAGATATGTAATTGTAAAATTGTTCCCACTTTTCGGAAAACCGAGTCAATAGTGAATATTCATTATCTTGAATTATCCTCCAAATTACCCAACAAAACCGAAGTATAATAGGTTCTTTCTAATGCACTCTTCCTTAGATGCCCCAGTGTTTTTCACAGTGAGCATTGTCTCTTGTTGCAGCAAGTACCGCACTCACTTGTATAACTACAGGCCTCTTGCTGGAGTCTTTGACTGGAGGACATTAACACAATGTGACCCAGAACCTTTACTCACTATGCCTGATCTCTTTCTTGCCCTGCTGATTTTATCTATACCTGATTCTACCATTACCTTAGGCCTAGATCATCTCTTAAATCTGCCATCTGCTTTGGTTTGTCTCTAAGCTGCCTCTCCCTATATCCAATTCTTGCTGGTTCTTTCACTAAGACCCTAGACTATCAGCTTGATTCCCTGTTTGCTTTTCTATATATGTCAGATATATCATTCCTTAATAAAGTTGGTTAAATAAACATTATTTTCATGAATAGTAAAGTTAGACTAGGCAACTTCTACACTCTTTCCCAGCTCTTAGATTGAATAGGTCTCTGAGCCTCATTTAATTGTACCCACAAAGACACATACTCTCATGGTAAAAACTAATCAAAATAAAGAAGGCCAAATTGTATTTACTCTTTCAAGTAGTGAAGATGAAGAGAGCTCCACTAATTTCATTTGGAGCTCACATAGCCAGCTATGTAAACAGAGCATGATCTTATTATTTAAGTGCAGACTCTCCGCTCACAATGACTGAGATTTAATTCATCCTATTTGACTGACTCCTATGTATTTACAAATTTTCATTAACTCGATAACTCTTATCTTAAAATGTGATGTTCCGGTAAGAACTGTTGCAAAAGAAAGGGATATATGTCATGCATGGATGCACTATACAATTAGTGTTCTCAGCAATATGTAAGCTGTTGTTTGCAGATTGCTAAATTAAAGAAAATGGGGATGCGATAGAAAGAGGGCTGGAAAAGTTCTAGGAGACATGTCTTCTTGACCTGACTCTATCACTGAGTTGATTAAATGGCTCCAATTTTGGATTTCTTGTCTTCCAAATGAGATAATTTGGCAAAATTTCTAAAATGCTATAATCTTATTTAACAAACATTTCATAAACATGAAGTGGGCTACTCTTAGTCATGTAGAAGTATCCAAAAAAATCATACAACTAACTACTAGGAAGAACTAGGTTAACTAGTGGCATACGTCTCTTTCAACTTACTTCTATATGACTCAATGTCTGGTAAGTGTTCTTTCGGTAATTACTCTCCCCAAGTTTGAGGGATGCAGAAAAATATATGCATCCAGCAAACAGGAAACTGGGACATTTTAAGGATTTGCTTAAAGTCCAATTGATAGAATAGTGTTTATATTTAGGAATCTTGTTTCCCAATCTATTTTTTTTTTATTATTTTTTAAATGTTTCTGTTTTTTTTTTGTGGTACGCGGGCCTCTCACTGCTGTGGCCTCTCCCGTTGCAGAGCACAGGCTCCGGACGCACAGGCTCAGCGGCCATGGCTCACGGGCCCAGCCGCTCCGCGGCACGTGGGATCTTCCCGGACCGGGGCACGAACCCGTGTCCCCTGCATCGACAGGCGGACTCTCAGCCACTGCGCCACCAGGGAAGCCCTCTATTTATTTTTTATCACCCATACATCAATACTCTGCCATCCTTAAAATTTGTATTTTAAGTGTGTGTGTGAGTTCCTTCCCATGATGTATTTCTGTGGAAAATAGTATTATGCTTCTGGGAAACAGAATCAAATCCTGGGGAACAGTCTGGTCTGCCAACATCTGTTTATAAAGAGGAGAGTGAAGGAATTGTTCAGAGGACTGGGTCAACTCAGTTGCCTTGCAGAGCTCTCAAGAAAGGTCAGATAGGCCTCTCAGATGATTTAGGATTAAGTTGAGGCACTATGTATTCCCACAGAATTTTTCTCACTTCAATTAGTGTATAAATGACAGAAGTTAAGTCACAGCAAAAATCCTGTCATGTGTTCTGTGCCCTTTTCTCTAGGATCCCCTAAAGGCCCAGCTGAGACAGAAGAAAAGTAAATTAGATAGTTACAATTTAAAAGCTTAGGGCATTTTGATAAGTTTATCCTTGTTTTCAACAAGAGCAACTCCCAGTTCCTATTGTTTATATTTTAAAAGCTGATAGCTGAATGAAATATTGTACATTCTATAGTTTTCCTGCTTTCCTCTGAAACTAATTGTTGAACAGCATCCTTTTAGAGGTGTGCACAGGTAGGAGAAACAGTAGGAGAGGCGAAAGTAAAAGGGGCAGAAAGAGACAAGGTATAACTTAACAATTCAGGAATTAAACACGAAATAATAGGATAATAAGAGAATTCTACAAGCAACACTATATACTTGAATTTGACAACTTAGATGAAAATGGACCAAGTCCTCAAAAAACACAAACTACCACAACTTACTCAATATAAAATAGACAATTTGTATAACTCCATAAGTAATAGGAAAGTTGAGTTCATAATTTAAAAACTTCCCATCACAAAATCTCTAGGCCCGTATGGTTTCTGGGGAGAATGGTACCAAATGTTTAATGAATGATTAACATTAATTCTACCCAATCTCTTATAAAAATTATAACAAGATGGAGCACTCTTCAAATCAATTTATAAAGCTAGATTACCCTGATAACAAAACTAGATGAAGACAGTACAAAAAAAGAAAACTATAGACTGAATGTTCTCTTGAATATAGATGTAAAAATCTCTAACAAAATATTAGCAAATAGAATTTAGCAATATATAAAAAAGAATTATACACTGTAACCAGGTGGAGCTAAATACAGGGATGCAAGGTTGTTTCAATATTTGAAAATCAAATAATGTGCTCTATCATATTAACAGACTAAAGAAGAAAAAATACATGATCATATCAATTGATGCAGAAAATGCATATGGCAAAATTCAACATCCATTCATGGTAAAAACATGTAATACATGTAATAGATATGCACACATAAGATCACAAAGGAAATGTGTAAAAATGTTCATAGCAGCACTATTTGCAATATCCCCAAAGCTGAAACTACCGCTTTTCAATAGTCAAATAAATAAATTGTGCTACATTCACATAACACAGGGGTTGGTCAACTTTTTCTATAAAGTGTCAGACAGTTAATATTTTAGGTTTTGTTGTCAACACTGTCACAACTTCTCAACTCTGCCAGTGGAGCTTGAAAACAACCATAGACAATACATAAACAGATGAATGTGCAATAAAACTTTAATTGGCACTAAAACTTAAATTTCATAAAAATTTTCATGTATCCTGAAATAATGTTCCTCTTTTGATTTTCTTTCAATCATTTAAAAATATAAAAATGATTTTTATCTTATAGGTCATACAAGCAGGTGGTAAGTCGGATTTGGCTCATGGCCCATATTAGAGCCAACCTTTGGTGTAGAAGAATATATACAGAAATGAGAATGAAGGAAACTACAATGACATGCAAAAATATGGAAGACCATCATAAACATAATGTTGAGTGAATGAAGTGGGACACAAAAGAATGCATATCATATGATTCTATTTATATAAAGTTCAAAAATAGGCAAAATTAATTTATGATGTCAGAAGTTAGAAAAGTGGTTACTTTTTTAAAAAAAATTAATTTATTTATTTTTGCTGTGTTGTGTCTTCGTTTCTGTGCGAGGGCTTTCTCTAGTTGTGGCAAGTGGGGGCCACTCTTCATCACGGTGCACGGGCCTCTCACTGTCGCGGCTTCTCTTGTTGCGGAGCACAGGCTCTGGATGCGCAGACTCAGTAGTTGTGGCTCACGGGCCCAGTTGCTCCGCAGCATGTGGGATCCTCCAGACCAGGGCTCGAACCCGTGTTCCCTGCATTAGCAGGCAGATTCTCAACCACTGCGCCACCAGGGAAGCCCGAAAAGTGGTTACTTTTGACTGAGATGATTCAAAGGGGGCATGAGTGGGGCTTTGCGGGTGCTGGTGATATGTCTTGGTATGAGTGCTAGTTATAAGGGTATGATTGCTTTTTAGAACTTTATTGAACTGTGCCTTGTGATTTGTGTAATATTCTGTTCATTATACTTTAACAAAAGGTCAAAAATGCTTATAATTAAAAATTTCCCACTGTCACTTTAAATTTTTTTATCTGGGGAAAATGTTTTCCCCTTTCACCGGATAAAAACTCTGATGGCCCTGTGATTTTCTAGTCTCCCTCAGGTAACAGTTGGTCCTGTGTAAATTATAGCTTTGATTTGGGAATTGTGATATATTAATCACACATCCATATTTGTTCAAGCTTCTCTCATCACTGCCCGTAAGTGTAGTCTGTAGAGAATCACTACCTGCTTTTAGGCAGTAGAGTGCTTCGTTTCTCTCCTTTATTTATTCCCTTTCTCTTCACTTGCCAGTAATTCTTAAAGACCACATGAATTGGCACAAAGAAGGAAGAGAGAATGAACAGAAAGTTCTGATTTGATTGGTATTGTTGAAATATAATTTTTGGCTTTGTGGAATTGTCGGAAAAACTGACCTTTCTCTCATATGTACCTTTCACGGGGTGTTAAAATCTCTCCTACTGGGACACTCCAACTGCAACTCAGTTGATCTTGGTGTATTCTATTTCTTTGACAGATGCTTTACCTTCAGTCTTTGGTTCTCCTGTCATCCTTTCCATGTAAACTTTCTCTGTTGGAGTCCTACAGGACATGTAGGTAGTCTTCTTAGGAAGAAGTCAAATAGCTCCAGGCTGGCTCTCTCTCCAACCTGGCCTACATATGGTTCACAATAAACACTAGTGAATATTTTGTTCAAATCCATCCTGGAAGCACAGGCAAACCCAAAATATCACCTCTCCTTCACTTTGCACTCTGCTTGGCAGTCCATCTATCTCACTCTCCTATCTAGCAGAAGTCAGATACCAGTACCCTGTCCTTCTCAAATTCTAGAAGAGATGTCAAACTCATGTAGTGGTTCTGTTACCACCAGATCTCCAGGCTTGAGGAAAGGAGAGCTCTACCCATCCCTAACCCCTGTGTGTGTATGATTGTGTGTATGTGGGGTCAATGGAGAACTCAAATATGGCAACAGTTTTCTTCGAAGAAATCTCTTTACAGATCCTCACGACTATCCAATTCCTGACCCTTTTTATATCTTCTTGACAGTAAGGAGTTTTTAAAGTGGTGTAACCAGTTCCGAGATATCCCCTTTGAAAATCTATGTTTTGGGTTATCTCATAACGCATTTGGTGCCACATTTGAAACTAACAATTTAATTTACAATTACATTAAACTTCCTGTTATGAAAGGAAAGCGGAGCCCAGAGAGCATAGTCATTTCTAATTTTAGAAAGGATTTAAGATAATTCAATTCTCAAATTGATTTCTAGAAATATATCAAATTAAATTTTCAAGAATATTTGAGAATTCCCAACTCATTCAAGACAACTATTATTTTTAACACTCTAAATACTTATTTCAGGAAAATTATTGCATACATTTTTTATACTGCTAATAATCTTCTTAACATCATACTCATTAAATAATCTTAGGCTCTATTACTATTATCCATTTAACCATATCTGTTATCTTTCTCAAATGGAATCACTGTCATTTCATTTGCCCTGACTGTGACTATCTTGACCCTTCCCTCCATGCTTCCAGTTAGGTTTTAGCCCAATGTGTTGTTTCTTGTTCTTCTAATTTATATTAGTTTTGAGGACTGGTAGTGTTTTATCCTTAATTTACTGACTTAGCTATGCATTATTAATCATATTCTGTTGGTGTAATGTCTCATTTTGTTTCACTGATTTCATTTTCTTTTAAATTTTTTCTATATACAAAACAAATGCTATAGGATGTTTTCTTCTCTTTCCTATACTGGATTTTTTCTCTGTCTCACATAATTGAGATTCTTCCTTCCATTTTTCTTCATCTGAATTTCTACCTACTTATCATGCTATTTCTTTTCATATTATTATACAGGATCAACTCTATCCAAACCTTCCATTTGCCGACGTATAAAAGGGTAACTTGTTCTAGACTCCCTTTTCCTTATCTGGGATCTATTGGTATTTCCCTCAAAGCACATGGTGTTGATATGTTCTCCCAGCTTCT
The DNA here is from genome assembly GCF_003676395.1 of Aethalodelphis obliquidens. NCBI lineage: Eukaryota > Metazoa > Chordata > Mammalia > Artiodactyla > Delphinidae > Aethalodelphis > Aethalodelphis obliquidens. Next base: position 1,504,821 of record NW_020838025.1, read on the forward strand.
GTTACATGAGAGAGGATTCAACTAGGGATGTGGGCAACTGTTGGTAGAACAGGTCTCTAATATTTTTGATAATTGTGTTAAAAATCTTGTTTTGGCATTTATTCTACTATTCAAATGCCTCTCTTATTTTTGAAGGGGCACTGTATCATTCAGGGTTCAACCAGAGAAGTATAAACACTAGGATATATACATACATATATATATATATATATATATAAAATATACACTTGGGACTTGGCCCTGTGTAACTGGTTAGTCTCTGCAGGGCTGTTTACTTTACATCTGATGCTGGAGTTTAGAGTCTTCAGAGCAAGCAGTTGGGAAGGGAAGATAAATGTAAAGCTGGGGAGACCAAGAGCAAACTGGAACTCAAAAGCATAGCCTGGAACTCCACAGGAAAGGACTGAAACCCATGCCAGTTTTTATTGCCTCTAGTGTGAGTCACATGGGTGTCTTGCAGAAGCCAGGTAGTATCTCACAGAACTAAACACACACATATGGCCCAGGAGTCAGAGAAACTGAAGGAGAACGCATAGGAAGATAGAACAGTTGCCGCCTCAGCTGTGTTTCACAATAACAAGGTGGGTCAGCAAATCAGCAACAACACGTTTGAGCTACAGAATGGCTGGTGCTTCCTTTCTGCCCTCTAAGTCCCCCAAGACTCTCTCTCATGGACTGTCCTAACTGGAAACTTAAATAAGGGCATTCTAGGAAATGTAGTTCAATCTAGCCAAGTGGAAAAAGTACAAAGGTACCTTTTTTTATTATTATCCTCAAATAAAGCAGAGCCTTGCCTTTAGGCCTTTATTTCTGATAGACACAATAAGATCAAAGTTTGATTTCCTATTTCATTCATTTCTCCCCTAAAGCCAACCAAGAAAGTGACAAAATCTAAGCAATTGTGTTGTAAATTAAAGTCATATTTGCAGTGTCAGGAGAAAACAGAGAATAATAATAGTCCTTATGATTTATCATACTCTGTATTTCGATTTGATATTCAAACTCATGAAAATTCACTCCAATAACAATTATTTTTTTCCAGGCTATCTATGAAGCTGGCCTTACTACAACTGTATTTTCCATGTGCAGAGAGAAGCAAAAGGGAAGATTTTAGCCAAACTTAACCTTCACTAAGCCTTTTTTTTCCTTAGAAACTTTGTATAATCCTAAACTTTGTATAATCCTAAACAGCGCTCATCAAAGCGCTTCCCTGAAATTGCCTTGGCTACCAGAAGCATTTTTACTCAATGAAAAAGCTTTAAAATGACTCAGCCTCATTAGACAATTATTTCAAAAGCCACAATGAACACCCAACTGTGAAACACACAATAGTGACTTAAAAAAAAATCAACTGGTGATGTGAAAACGCCAGCAAACCCTCATATTGAAAAAAAAGTATTACTGCCAAATGGCCAAACTATAAAGAAATCCATGCACCTAATTAAGCGTATAACCGAAGAACGTTGATATTTCTGTCAAGAGCCAAGAACTTGCTCCGTGGCTTATCTACAAATTAAAAATTTAAACACAAAAACTAAGCATCTCAAATCACCCAGTGTTTTCTCTGCTTGCCAGATTTGGTAATTATGAGTTGTTCGCTGAATATGCACAGAAAATAAAACAATTTAAAAACCTAACTTTAGCTTCAGTCTTGGTCTTGTGATTTTGACACTTGTGATTTTGATTTTGTTTGCATACTTTTTAACTTAGTGCTATAAAACTATTTTCCATTCATTTAAAGCAGGCTGTATCTGTTTTCCATATTTTACAGAGAATGCCACAGCCAAGCCATTTCATAATTGCCTAGTAGAACACGTGAAATTTCCCAAGGCCCTGGACCTTTGTTTTCTTATCTGTAAAATGAGGATAAGAAGACCTATATTTGATTATCTCAAAAGACTTTTCTTAGTTCTCCAAAGCAATATTTTTTTAAACTGCTCTGTAAAAATGAAAAGTAAATCTTTATGGCTAAGCCTGGACTAAAAGAGTATTTTGGACCTTTGTATAAGAGAACAACAAAGCTCTTTGAGTAGTAGTTATCTCTTTTCAGAGAAATGAGGATTTGAATTTACATTTTCAGAGGCTCAACTGAACTAGTAAATGAAATCCTCAGAAATAGATGGGAACATACTGAAAAATGGTAATTTCCTGGCAATCAAGCTATACGTTAAAAGGGAATGAGACCTGAATCAGTAAAGTCAGGTTGGTGAATTTAGGTTATTCAATTGTTTATCAGTATGGGAATTGTATATTAGTTCACCTACTCTTAACCTTTGGTTAAGATGAATTGCTACAGACATACGCTTTTAGATTGTCCTCCTAAAACAGGCCACCTTGATCTAGCACTCTGTGTTTGTTCCAGTGACAGTGAAAATGAAGTTCTTCTTTAACATAGTAGAATAATGGCTCAACAATTCCTGAGAAAGGCAATTGATGTCAACTATTAGAGTATAATTTTTAAAAAATTAAAAATCATGGCTGTTATAAAGACATAAAATAAGCATGTCAAGAATTTTATTTGTCATTAATTGGATTTAATTCATCATTTAATGAGGGAACCAATAAGAGATTAAAATCAGTTCACCTGGCTTTCCAGGAAACAAACAAACAAGCATGCAAAAGCCCTGATTTGTAGTGTCTGCCAGTTTTTGTAGTCCAAGTACTCCAAGCATGGCTGATTTTAAGTCACCAATGAGAAGCCAGTGAGCTTTCAAAGTTCTTGAAAATTAAATAATTGGTTCTCATGAGCCAGTCCGAGCTGGCTCCAGCACACCACTGCCATAGATATATGTATAATTTAATAAAAGAATGTTAAGATAAGGTATACAGGCTATGAAACCGGTTGATGTCTCAAGGAGAAATAAACTTTTAGAGCTATTTTTCTGCCAGACAGGAATTATTTGCATCTCTATTGAACAATATCTGTAAGTTAAACTCTGCCCTAATAGAGTTGCAAAATAGCCCAGACAGTAAAGTCCAGTATTTCACTGAAAGAACACCTAATAATTTCTCTTTTCTTTTCCAACTTATGAATAATATTTTCTCACAGAACAGATTGTTAAATATATAATGAATTAATGTTCCTCTGACTCAATCTAAAAATATGAAGTTTCCTTAGTAGGCTATGAGGTACTTGAAGGTAGGAAATCCTTTTTTAATCTTTGTTTTTCAGCCCTCAGGAAGTACCCAGGACTCTGTAGGTTCTCAATAAATGTGTGATAAATTGAAGAGCATAATTTTATATGGGAAAAGTAGAAGCTAATTTCTCAAAATGGACAATCTCTTCTTCATTCTTCTCCTTCCTTTTTAGATTCCTGCCAAGAAATATGACTGGGGACAGTTCAGGGCAATAAATGTTCTCCGCCCTCAAGGGGAGCTTTAAAGGCAATGAAAACAAACATTATAAAGGCAGTAAAAAAACATGGGTTAAATGGTGGAAATAAGGAGGTCATAAAATGATATAGCAATTTAAACTTATCATTAAAACAGTTCTTTGAATTTTGCCCTTCATTCTTCTTGAGAGTATAATGTAGAGTTAGATTAAAATAGAAATGATCATTTCTAATGAGACAAGGTACTTAAGGATTAAATGAACAAGATTAGACAATTTCTTGGGCCAAAGTTGAAACACAGTGGCCACTAGGCTTATTATAATTAAAAACTAAACAAACAAAAGATCAAAACTGAGCTGAGGGCTTCCCTGGTGACGCAGTGGTTGAGAGTCCACCTGCCGATGCAGGGGACGCGGGTTCGTGCCCCGGTCCGGGAAGATCCCACATGCCGCGGAGCGGCTGGGCCCGTGAGCCATGGCCGCTGAGCCTGCGCGTCCGGAGCCTGTGCTCCGCAACGGGAGAGGCTGCAGCAGTGAGAGGCCCGCGTACAGCAAAAAAAAAAAAAAAAAAAAAAAAAAAAAAAAAACTGAGCTGATCACAACTTGTTACATTAGGTGATCACTGATAAATCTAGTCTAAAGAAGTAATGAGTAAAGATATTGTCACAATAGTTTGTATTGTGGTCTATTCATTCATGCATCAAAATTTTATTAAATGCCTACCATATGTCAGGCATTGTTCTAAATGCTAGAAATATAATAGTGAAGAAAAAAGATAAGGTTCCTATTTATGTGGCATTTACTCCCTAGTGTGAGTGTATGTATACCTTGCCAAATGATCACCACAGTAAGTTTAGTTACCATCTGTCACCATACAAAGTTAATACAATATTATGACTATAGTCTCCGTACTGTACATTAACATCCCCATGACTTATTTTATAAATTGAAGCTTTTACCTCTTGATCCGCTTCACCCATTTCACCAGCCCACCAATCCCTTTACCCTCTGGCAACCACCATTATGTTCTCTGTATTTATGAGCCTGGGTTTAGTATGGTTTTGTTTGTTTTGCTTTTCAGATTCCATGTATAAGTGAGATTATACAGAATTGTCTTTCTTTGTCTGATTTGTTTCACCAAACATAATACACTCTAGGTCCATCCCTGTTTCCTTGAATGGCAAGTTTTCATTCTTTTTTATAGCTGAGTAGTATTTCATTATACATATATATATATATATATATATATTTATATATATATCACATATTCTTTATCTGTTCATCTACTGTTGGGCACTTAAGTTGTTTACAAATCTTGGCTATTGCAAACAGTGCTGCAATGAACATAGGTTTGCATATATCTTTTCAAATTAGTGTTTTCATTTTCTTCAGATAGATACCCAGAAGTGGAATTGCTGGACCATATGGTAATTCTATTTTTATTTTTTTGAGGAACCTCCGTACTGCTTTCCATAGTAATTGCACCAATTTACATTCCCACCAGTGTGCATGAGGGTTTCGTTTTCTCTGCATCCTCACCAACACTTACTAGTTTTTGTTTATTATTTTTTTTTATGATAACCATTCTGACAGGTGTGAGGTAACATCTCCTGGGTTTGACTTGCGTTTCCCTGATGATTTGTGATGCTGAACATTGTTTTGTATGACTGTGGGCCATCTGTATGTCTCCTTTGGAAAAAAGTCTATCCAGGTCTTCTGCCCATTTTTCAATCAGATATTTTACTTTTTTTATTATTGAGTTGCATGAGTTCTTTATATATTTTGAATATTAACCCCTTATTGGATATATGATTTGCAAATATCTTCTACATTCAGTAGGTTGCCTTTTCATTTTGTTGATGGTTTCCTTTGCGGCACAGAATCTTTTTAGTTTGATGCAGTTTTATTTATTTGCTTATTTCTTTCTTTTGTTGCCCTTGCCTTTGGAGTTATATACAAAAACCATTGCTAAGAGCAATGTCAAGGAGCTTAATGCCTATGTTTTTTTCTAGGATTTTTATGTTTTCAGGTTTTATATTCAAGTATTCAATCTATTTTGAATTAATTTCTGAATATGGTGTCAGGTAGTGGTCCAGTTTTATTCTTTTGCATGTATTTGTCCAGTTTTCCCAACACCTTTTATTGAAGAGACTGTCCTTTTCCCATTATATATTCTTGCCTCCTTTGTCATGAATTAATTGACTGTTATAAGTCTGGGTTTATTTCTGGATTCTCTCTTATGTTCCATTGATCTGTGTTTGTTTTTATACCAATACCACACTGTTTTGATTACTATAGCTTTGAGTATAGTTTGAAATCAGGGAGTGTGATACTCCCAGCTTTGTTCTTCTTTCTCAAGATTGCTTTGGCTATGAAGGTTCCTTTGTGGTCCTTTAGAATTATTTGTTCCAGTTCTGTGAAAAATAGCATTGATATTTTGATAGGAAATCATTGAATCTGTAGATTGCTTTGGATAGTATGGACATTTTAACAATATTAATTCTTCCAATCCACGAGCATGGGATATCTTTCCATGTATTTGTGTCTTCAATTTCTTTCATGATTTTCTTGTAGTTTTCAGTGTACAAATCTTTCACTTCTTTGGTTAAATTTATTCCTAGTTAATTTATTCTTTTTGATGCTATTATAAGTGGGATTATTTCCTTGATTTCTCTTTCTGAGAGTTTGTTGTTAGTGTCTAGAAATGCAACAGATTTTTGTATATTAATTTTGTGTCCTGCAAGTTTACGGAATTCATTTATTAATTCTAATAGGTTTTTGGTGGAGGCTTTAGGATTTTCTACATATAGTATCATGTCATCCACAAATAGTGACAATTTTACTTCTTCCTTTCCTGTGTTTTTCTATTTTAAGAATGTCTTGATTATTCTTTACTTTATATTTATGTATTTAAATACTCTGACTATTTTTTACTAAGAAAGAATGTCTAATTCTTCACTATTCTGACTGTTCATTAATAATTCAAACATTTAAGCATAAATATCCATGTCAGCTTTTCTAGTTATCAACAGAAGGATTGGTCCTATTCCACCAATGTCAAAAGTGCAGAAACATATGTATCTATCTATCTATCTATCTATCTATATGGGTATTTATTTCTGTCATGTATATATGGCAGAATTTTCAATATTCAGAACACTTAATAAAAACTATAATTAAAAAAACTATAAAAATAAAATAATTAAATAGAAGCTATAATTTTTTAAAATCTCAAATTGTGTTTTTGACACATAGAAATTTAAGACCTTTTTTCTTGTGTCAATTTCTTACCATTTCCCTGTCCATAAAAAGGGTTTTTATTTTTTTAAGGAAAAAAGTCTGATTAGTGACTTATGTTAAGGGCTAGAACCTAGTGCTGATAATATTTGTTTAGAAATGAAGAAAAGGAAGGATAAATATAATGTCTGAATATACTTCTTCCAATTTAATGTCAGGGTGTTGTGTGCTTCCTGTCTTGATTTAGAAAATTGTGATGAGGACAAAGAAGGCTCTTTCATAAACTAAGCTATGAATTGTTGATCTTCTGAAGGTTTTGTTCTGTTATACAGAGAACACATATATTCTAGAAGAAAAAAATTGTGAGTTTGGTGATTTGACTTCAGTGTTATACTCTATGATTTTTATTTCAGCCCTCTGATGCTTGTTCCCCTTATTCATCCCAATGCATCCTGTAAGCCCCACTGTTTATCTAAATGCCTGATCCGTGTTTATTCACCTCTACCCCTTTCCCTACCACCACACTGGTACTAAAGTATACTTGCTATGATAAGAACGTCCTGGCAGTACTCACCCTTTATATCAGATACAAGTGTCAACCTTTGGCCTTGACTCTTACTCTGGCTACAATTATATGTGTAGCAACTAAAAATATATATATAAAAGAAATGGAACCGACCAGCCTCTATAACTCTCCTCTCTTTAAAAATTTCTGGACTTCCCTGGTGGTGCAGTGGTTAAGAAGCTGCCTGCCAGTGCAGGGGACATGGGTTCGAGCCCTGGTCTGGGAAGATCCCACATGCCGTGGAGCAACTAAGCCCGTGCACCACAACTACTGAGCCTGTGCTCTAGAGCCCGCGAGCCACAACTACTGAAGCCCATTCACCTAGACCCTGTGCTCTGCAGCAAGAGAAGCCACCGCAATGAGAAGTCTGCACACTGCAATGAAGAGTAGCCCCTGCTTACGGCAACTAGAGAAAGCCTGCGTGCAGCAACAAAGACCTAACACAGCCAAAAATAAATAAATAAATTTCTAAAACAAAAAATTCCTACCTCCATCTTATTGAGTTAGTAACTCACACAGTAAAATTCTGTCTAAAATATGAACAAAGAGGCTCTGAGCACGTCCCAAATTAGACCCTCCTTAAATAAATGAATATGTTTTGTGTTATATAGTTTAGCTGTTCTGGGATCTTTCTGTTTTGTGGGGCTCTGGGTGATTGATGTTACTAAGTAGTTGATCTCTGGATAAGTGGAATATTAACATGTTAGACCTTGAACATCCATCTCAGGGCTCTGGAATCAATATGATTCCTAAGCCCAGTAAACAAAACAGGGATGAACAAACATTCCTAGTTGTGAATCTGTTTCAAGGAGAAATATTTTAGATTCAAAATATGTTAAAATAATAAATTTCTTAACAATTCTTTGTATCAGTGTTTTGAAGTGATTTATATATCATTACAAATTCTACTCCTAACAATCATTTCAAAACACGACTTAATGTTTAAAGAATTACTCGAAGTAAGTAGAGTATAATAGCTCAGGCATAAACCTGTCAAGATTAAAATGATAAATATTTTCTTTTATTAGAGGAGAAGTTCTGAGTTTATCTGATGTAACACATCTCCTATTTAGCATGCCATTGGATTTTTATTTCCCATATTTTAGCTAGATTATCCTGTAGGTTCCAAAGCATGAGCTTCAAGGGAAATCACATTTCCTTGATATTTCTACATGAAGAAACTTGAAAATGACTAGACTCAGAGTTTTCAATTGTAGGTCTTGGGTTAAGTAAGAACATTATACACCAAAATGTGTACTGGCTTATATCAAAGAAGTCTGTAAATTTCTACTAATGACCTAGAATGATGTAAGGACCATCTACTTCACATCATCTTTTGACTAAAGCTCAGTTTCTTATATGAGATGTTATTTGTTTCTAGAATCATGATAGATTGATATTCTCCTTTCAGAGTTTGAAAAGAGATCAGTTATTAGAATGCTGCTACAGCTGAGATCTGGTGGTTGTTTTAATTTGGGAAGGAACTGGTGCTTGGAAAAAAGAAATCTGTTCTTATCTCCTTCAAAGCTGCATAAATCTAAGTCTGTGACATGAAGGAAGCCCATTTGAGTTGACACAAAGTGTCTCATATTCAGACAGGCCCATTTTGAAATCACAGTTTTACCACTTACTAGCTTTGTTGCTTTAGGATGTTTACTTGATCTCTAAAAGTCCCAGTTTTCTACATTGTTTTGTGGATTATTAGAACCTGTGTCATAGGAAAACCATGCAGGTTATGGCACTGTAAATTGCCTTAAATAAGGAAGAAGCAAGGATGTGCCGTTCACAAGTGAATTTAGTAAACATGGTTAAGAATGACCGGTGCTGATAGCAGTGACTCTAAAGAACAAATGTGGTTTTACTGGGCTCTTAAAAGCTGGCTAGTTAGACACAGTTGAGACTTAAATGGTTCCTGTTTGTGGTAACAACAATAAACTTCACCAAGCAACTCATGTGCTTCCATGTATTTCCTGGCATCCTTGCAGTTAAGTAGAATCTTATGATTAGCTCTGGCCAGGGAAATGTTTGTTCGGTGGCCCCAGTGACTTCATGGACTGAAGCAGTGAAAAAACTATAAAAGATTCAAGATTCTCCAGCTCCTCTTTGCCATGCCACAGTAACCAAGATTACTTCGTTTTAGATGGTACAGCTATACAATGTTAGAACCTCCATCAATTTGGGTCCCTGCCTGACAATGTGGAGTAGAGCGCCCCTCAAGCTGCGATGAACATGTAGTATGAGCAAGAAATAAACCTTTGTTTTGTTAATGCCTTGGGACTTAGGGCTTAATTAATTACCATGGCATAAAGTAGCCTATTATGATCAATACCCTGGTTTAGAGTGGCCACATTTTCAAATATATTTTCCCTTATGAATTGCTAAATTTAATTAATAGATTCCATTAAGAATTAGAATTAAATGCAATGAGATTTCCAAATTAAAAAACAAACAAACTGTGGAATAGTTTTTGAGGATTATGCTATATATAGCTTTCACATAATATTAACATGCTCAGGATCAGGAAAAATGAGAGATAAAATGAGGAAGGTCCATGAGTATAGCAATGAAAAACACTAACACTGCTGAAATAGGCTGATTGCTAATTAATAATGATTATATTTTGAGCTTGCATAGCATTTTGTAAAGTACTCAATTCACTACTTATCTTCAGATAAAATTCTGGATCCAAGTGATATTGAACTTAGTAGGAGATATAACCAAGAAGAGTATATTGAACTGTAAGTGGACTTGAAGTTCAATTGTAAGCAGTTAAAATCCTCTTCATGGAAGCAAAAAGGACCCTCAAAGTATCCATCTTATTCATAGGATAAAATCTCCATTAATACCTAAAAAAGGCTTCAAAGCAGCCCAGAAACATTAATTAACTGAGCATCAGAACCTGGCTAAGAAGTAGGAAAGAACTACTGTAGTTATCCCCATTTTTCAGGCCAACAAGAGGCAGTGGGTAATAACTAGTTCAACTGGAGATAATTAATTTCGTAGTAAGATGAACAGGCTTTTGATTTCTAGATATTAGACCCAGTGGGGTCTTATAGCTGTGACTACAAATACTTACAGCACAGAAGATGATTGCTGACTGCATCAGAGAAATCTGATCTCAAGTCCCAACTCTGCCCCACTTATTTTCAATGTGATCTTAGACAAATTTACTTCCATGTAGATGGGAATAATCATGTCTCAAAAGGTAACATAAGATTTAAATGACAATGAGGGCAAAGGTTTTAACATAGTGACTGACCCAGTGTAGGCATTTTTAAAATGGAGTTTTTCATCCTTTATTTATTTACCATTTATTTTATTAAGAGAGCTAAGAAGTTCACTTCTGAGGAGGCCCCCCCCCCAAAAAATTCAAAACTGATGTCATTACAACCATTACGTAACCCTCAATTGACACTACTCTGAATGTACATGTAACTGTTTATCTAACAAACTGCACTATTTTAGGGTCCACCAGGTCTTACCATTCTTGTATCTGACTCAAAGTCTCTGAACCAAAAGGAATCATTTCCAATTTATTGAGGATTAAGACAAACTCCTGACTTGAAAGTGACGGTGTATCTGCAAAGATGCTTTAAAAATTGACACCACAAATGTCTTTGTACAATTTTCCTTCTTTAAAAATATTACATTGTCAACTAAGGATCCCCATACAAAGAATCTTCAGAAGTCCAAGTTCTTATTTGGTATACTGCTATTCTAGAGATACAAGCTAAATAACACCCATTCATGAAGTTACATTTTCAGGACTGTTTAGTTTAGGCACAAGGCTAGGATAAGGAAGGAAAAACTTTTTTTCTTTTTATAAACTAGCCATCTACTGTAAGTAACTATATATTGGGTAAAATAATTTAGGGGCATTTTGTTTCAAGCTCTAGGAATGTTTGGACTTTATGTATACTGTAATCGAACTGTAATTTTTATTTGAAAGGAAATTAATTTGTTGTTTGGGATTCTTCCTGCCTGTTTCTTTTGTCTGTTGTCCCTGTGCATATTCTTGTGAAAACTGGTTTTAGCTTTGTTTCTCCCATCCAGGTACTAACCAGGCCCGACCCTGCTTGGTTTCCGAGCTCAGACGAGATCAGGTGTGTTCAGGGTGGTACGGCTGTAGACGTTTTAGCTTTGTTTCTTATAGTTTCCATGATGGAGGTCAGATTTAAAAGCTCTTGAACACAAAATCCCACATTATAGACAAAGATCACAGCGTTATGTTAAAGGAGAGTTGTAATTTATGTCTCTTGTTTCCTTTGTGGCCCCTGTCTAATCAAACATACTCTTTGGCTGACCTCAAACTCTTCTTTCTGTCAATACACTGTAATTCTCTACTATAGCTCTTTGCTTTCTTTATAAATAGAAAGCAAAGCCCCTGCCAAACAATACAGACTATGCCGTGGTTATGAAATCTGTGGAAGTCATCTATTCAGACACTTATTTCCCACATAGGAGATTAAGACACTGACCATAATTATATCCAAAGACCAGCAGCTAGTGAGGGGCAAAGCTAAAATTTGAACTATTGATATTTTCACTTTTGGAGAAAGAAATAAAATAGCATTTACCTACAACTGTACTATTATTAATAAGACTGTATATTGTTGGAAAGATTTAGCTGGTAAATTATGACATCAAAAATGTAAGTTATGGTGGGGAAATAGAAGGGTAAAGATTTTGTATGCAATCACCTTTAAGTTATTAGCATAAAACAGATTGTTATATCTATATGATGTTTTATGCAAGCAAAAATTCTTAACAAATACTAGTAAACCAAATTCAACAGTACATTAGAAGAATCACACACCATGATCAAGTGGGATTCATGCCTGAGATACAAGAATGGTTTGAAATTTGCAATAAATGTGATACACTAGATTAATAGAATAAAAGCTTAAAATCTTATGATCATCTTAATAGGTACAGAAAATGCACTTGACTAAATTCAACATCTATTAAAGATGTTAAAACTCTTAACAAATTGGGTACAGAAGGAAAGTACCTCACCATAATGCAGGTCATATAGAAGAAACCCACAACAAATATACTCAACAGTGAAAGGTTGAGAGCTTTCCCACTGAGATCAGGAACAAGACAAATGTGCCTGCTCTCACTATGCCTATTCAACATAGTACTGGAAGTCCTAGTCAGAGCAATTAGGCAAGAAAAAGAAAGAAAAGGCATTCAAATCATAAAAAAGGAAGTAAAACTGTGTTTGCAGATGATATGATCTTACATAGACAGAACCCTAAAAATTCTACAAAAAAACTATTAGAACTAATCAACAAATTCAGTAAAATTCAGAAAAAGCAGGATACAAAATTAACATACAAAAATCAGTTGCATTTCTATACGCTAAAAAGGACTTATCTGAAAAAGAAAAGATTCCTATTTATAATAGCATCAAAAATATAAAATACTTAGGAATAAATTTAACCCAGGAGGTGAAAGTTTTGTATATAAAAATTACAAGACATTTATGAAAGAAACTGAAGAAGATAGAAATAAATGGAAAGCTGTCTCATGTTCATGGATCAGAAGAATTTATATTGTTAAAATGTCCAAAGCAATCTACAGAATGCAATCCCTATAAAAATTCCAATAACATTTTTTTTTACAGAAATAGAAAAAGCAATCCTAAAATTAATATGGAATCACAAAAGACCCCATATAGCCAAAGCAATCCTGAAAAGTACAGTGGAGCCTTGATTAATGCAGGGGGTTAATCCACATTTGACTTACAATTGCCCCTCCTTAGCTGAGGTTCCTCTGCATCTGTGGATTCAACCAAACATGGACCATGTAGTACTGTAGCATTTCCTATTGAAAAATATCTGCATATAAGTGGACCTGCATGGTTCAGATCTGCGTTGTTCAAGGGTCAACTGTACAAAGCTGGAGACATCACAATTTCTGATTTCAAACATTTTTACAAAGCTACGGTAACCAAATCAGTATGGTAGTGGCATAAAAATAGACATATAGACCTGTGGAACTGAATAAAGATCCCAGAATTAAACCCATACATATATGGTCAACTGATATTTGACAAGGGAGCCAAGAACACTCAATAGGGAGAGGACAGTCTCTTCAATAAATGGTGGTGGACAGCTACATGCAGAAGAATGAAACTGGATCCCCATCTTACACCACTCACAAAAATTAACTTGAAATAAATTAAAGACTTAAGTGTGAGATCTGAAACTGCAAAACTCCTAGAAGAAAACAAGGGGAAAATATCCTGGACATTGATCTTGGCAAAACTTTTTGGATATGACACCACGAGTGCAAGAAACGAGGAAAAATAAACAAATTGAACTATGTAATATTAAAAAGCTTCTGCACAGCAAAAGAAACAGTCAGCAAAATAAAAGGGCAACATACAGAATGGAAAAAAAAATTGCAAACCATCTATCTGATAAGGGGTTAATATCCAAAATATATAAATAACTCATACAACTCAATACCAAACAAAACAATCTGATTTTAAAATGGGCAAATGACCTGAGTAGACATTTTCCCAAAGAAGACATATAGATGGCTAACAGGTATATGAAAAGATGTTTGACATCACCAATCATCAGGGAAATGCAAATAAAAACTACAGTGACATATCACCTCACACCTGTTAGAATAACTATTAACAAAAAGACAAGAGAGAACAAGCATTGGCAAGGTTGTGGAGAAAGGAGAACACTTGTGTTGCACACTTGTGCAACTGTGGGAAAGTAATTTTGTACAGCCGCTATGGAAAATATCATGGAGTTTTCGCAGAATATTGAAAATAGAACTACAATATGATCTAACAATTCTACTACTAGGTATGTATGTGAAGGAAATGGAAACACTATCACAAAGGATATCTGCACCCCCATGTTCATAGCAGCATTATTCACAATAGCCAAGACACGGAAACAAGCTAGGTATCCATCAATACACGGATAAAGAAAATGTGATACACACACACACACACACACACACTGGAATAGCATTCAGCTAAAAAGGAAGGAAATTCTGCCTCTTGCGACAGCATGGATGGACCTTGAGGGCATTACGATAAGCGAAATAAGTCAGATAGAGAAAGTCAAATACTGTATATTTTTACTTGTATGTGGAATCTAAAAAAGCTGAACTCATGGACATAGAGCGTTGCTAGGAGCTGGGAATTGGAGGGGACAGGGGAGAGGAAATGAAGAGATGTCAGTCAAAAGGTACAAACTCCCAGCTATAAGATGAAAAAGTTCTGAGGTTCTAATATATAGTACGGTGAATATAATTAACAATACTGTATTATATACTTGAAAATTGTTGAGAGTAGATTTTAAAAGTTAACACCACCAAAAAACAAAAAAGGTGTTGGGATGAAGGGGGTTAACTAACTTTATGGTGGTACTCATTTTGCAATATATACATGTATCAAATCATCACCTTGTACATCTAAACTTACATGTAAGTTAATCATATCTCAAAAAAACTAGAGGAGAAGAAAGGAGACTTGATTGGTTGGGAATGATCATTAAGCAGGCAAATGTGCTGAATAGGTAGTAAATGCGATATTGGGTCTCGCTCACATTTAGTGTACTTTGCCTTACACGCAGGCCGTAGTTAGGAATACCAAAGAAAGGGGATGGTAAATACCGCATGCTCTTACGTAATGTCATTTAACATTCAGGAAGATCCTTGATCTTGTATACTTTCAGCTGTACTTAGCAGAAAATTCAGTGTTGGGCAAAGTCAACAGCAATGGTTTATACAGTATTGTATGGGTCAAACTGATAACAGAAGATTTCTAATCTGTTTCATGTAAAATTTTGTGTGCAATTAGCTAAGCACAGAAAAGTGTCTTGTTCAGCCAGCTGCTTCCATATCCTTCTTACCTCCCAAGAAAAACTGCTTGAATATTCAAAGTCTCAAAACTGAATGCATCTTGAAGAGTTTGTGTCCAACATTTGGCAAATTTTATGAGACACTAATTTGGAGAGAAGTCCCTAATTTAGTCCTCAGATCTCAACGCTGCTTGCAATTCTAGTGTTCTGATACGCAAAGCCAAACTGACAAAGTAGAATTTTGGACATTTGGGAAACGTTCCTGACAGGAGACAATCTTCTTACTTGAAAGTGGTACTGAATCTATATTTATTACATGAAATAACATGAAATGTTAATGTCACTTATAATAGGTTGTAAAGATAAATAAACAATGCTTGGTTTGTATTTTAAAATATTTGAAAAGCCTCTCTCACTCAAATAAAATATTTCCCAATATTAAACAAAAAAATCAGATATTCATTAGTGATAAAGCAAGCTACATAAATGAATTCAGTGTTGGTGGTGGAAGGCTTTCTTTAAATCTGATAATGTACTGTGACTATCTCAAACAGAAGTAGAACATACAGCAAAATATTCCTTTTCCTGAGCTGAGGACATTTTTGTAATAAAATATGTTTCATCACTGTCTTTTCACTTCCATTCACCACTCTAACCAACATAATCAGGAAAAATTTTTATATAACTTTAAAATGTCAGGTAAACAGATAAATGTAAAGTCAGTTATGTCTCTTAGATTATCCTCGTTTTATCAATTGCAAATCAAGCTTCTGAGTTCTAGTAAACATTATCACTTCTCTGCCTTATTTGCTGTGGTTCTACGGCGCAGCTAGGAATCTGGCATGTTTATTGTAGTTAAGCCCTTACTTCAGACGCAGCTCCAGGAAATGTGACTTTTTGTTTCCTTTGTGTCCCGAGATCTTTATTTGGGCCAATTAGGGACTGAAGTCTTAACTATTGCCAGTAATAACCGATGTATTTGCTCTGAGCCTCAGTTCCAAAACCTGGGTCCCCTGCTCTTTTTATCACCCCCTGGGACCGCCCTGCTGCCTCGCCGCCATTCATCTACTCTCGCTTAATGCCGGCTTCCCGCCCAGAGGGTCTGCGCACGCGCGACGTAGCGCGACGCTCGCTCTTTCTGCGCAGGTCAGCCCTTCAACCCTGTACTACGCGGTAAACTGCGCAAAGTTTTTGGCACGGTGAGATTTCTGATGTGGGAACCGCTGATTTTCGACAGTGAACTCTATGCTGGAAATGAAGTGATCCATTACTCTCTTTTTACTATTTCCAAGGAGGATTAAGAAAAGGTAGGACCCACAAGCTTTTTAGAACGGGCACCACCTCGCCCTCCAGGGTACCCGATGTAGGTGGGGCAGGATGGGGAAGGTCCCCTCTCTCCGTAGGCGTGTCCTCTTATCCTCGTCTGTTGATCCCTTTCTCTCACGTACCCATAAACTGCCCCTACCCCACACCCCCAGTGTCAAGCAAATATGTAGATAGTACTCACACTGCTCTTGCACTGTTTGATAAAAAAGGGTTCCTTTTCTTATTATGAAATATTTTATGCAGATATGATAGCCAGTGTGGGAGGTATAATAAATCATAGTGAAGTGACCACCTGTCTGTACACACTGCTTTTAATAATAAATATTTCATTATCTGGTAATAAAATGCATACCAAACTTACCTACGCACAATTTTAAAAGATGAATGTAATGAAATAATGGTAATATAAAGAGAAATAGAAAGAAAGCAGAATAGAGTAAAATAAAATATATTTCAATCTGTAAATGTTTGGACACATGTACGCTAGAGATCTCATGGAGCAGTTACATTTCTTACATGCTTACAATGAATGTTTTGGTATAGGATATATAAGATCAAGATCCATATGGGAACAGAGTCAAGGATGGACACTCGAATTAAATAAATAAATCAAGCCTAAAGTTTGGGTGAGTAATTACGGACCAAACTTACTAGTGTAATGGATAGGAAAAGCCAAAAAAAACATGCAGGGATAACAGGCCGAGGCAAATTACAGACTGCTCAAGTGGAGAAAATGAGGTCAACCTCATCTCTCAAGTGACGTTCAGAGCTGTATTTGGAACTGTAGTGTTAAAATTATTTGCTTTGTTATAGCCGGGGATGCTGCCATAAGAGCACTATATCCCGAAACCCTTCTCAGTTACAAATGTAGCTGGAAATGCTAGAATATATTGAGTGAGAAGAAGTGCAGAATAAAACACTGAATAGTTTCAAGATGACGTCTTGATTCTGTTTAAGCTTCCCTCTGGATAAGGTCTGTTACATTACTGAGCTTTTAGAGTAATTTCTTGTAAAAAAATGTCTTAGTATCATCACATATTAAAATACTTCCAATTTATATTTATAAGAGTTTAATTCAACAAGACATTCAGAAGTCCAGTACACTGCACTCCTAATCATGAGTTTCTGCAGTGCCCCAAAATGGGGCGTTACTACCCATGTTAAGAACTCTGAAGTCCCTGGTGTTCCTTTCCCCATCACACACCCCCTGCATCTCTGCGACCCTGGATTTTGCATTTGTAATTCCCTTGGTTTTCATTGAGTTTTAATATGCATGCATCATTCCTATGAATATAATTAGTTTGGGATAGTTATGAAGTTTATATATGTGTAGTATACTGCAGATTATTTTCCCACATCTTGCTTTATGTAACATGTCATGTTTGTGAGAATCATCCATGTTGACGCATGCTGCTCTAGTTAATTCATTTTGAATGGCAGTGTTCTGTGGAATGAATGTAACGTGTGCTTATTCTCTGTTCAATGGGTGTTTGGGTTATTTCGGGTTTTTTTTTTTTGATGTTATGAAAATATTGCTATTACCATTCTTTTACATGTCTTCTTATGCCCATACGTGAGAGTATCTCTAGGGTCACATGTAGGAATAAAATGCGTAGGTTTTGGAGTAGGCTCACGTCTAACTTAGAAGGTAATGCCAAGTGATTTTTTCAAAGTGATTGTACTCATTTACAGTCTCAGCAGGTGTTTATATGTGTTCCTATTGCTATACATCTCACCAGCACTTGGTATTACAAGACTTTTATTTTTGATAATATATGGGTGTGAAATGGTCTCTTGTAGTTTCAATATTCATTTCACCAAGTACTAATGATATTGTCTTTTAAAATGAATATCAGCTATTTGAGTTTTGCCCTTTTGTGAAAGGCTTGTTTATGTCTTTTGCTTATTTTTCTGTTGGATTTCTTACTGCTATTGAGTTCTTTGTATGTTTTGAATATGCATCCTTTGTTGTTTATGTGTTGTAAATACCTTCTCCCAGTGTTTGGCTTATCTTTTCATTCACCTAATGATGTCTTTTGATGGGCAGTAATTCCAATTTTATCTAGTAAGGTAGATCAAACTTTAAAAAAATGATTATAATGTTTGTGTCTTGTTTAAGAAATCATTCCCTTCTGCAAGGTGATAAATTCGTCCTCCAATTTTTATTATAGTTTCAATCTTTTGGCTTTCCTATTTAAATTATGAACTCTTCAAGAATTGGTTTTTATGCAGTTATAAAATAATCAATTGTCCCTTCAACATTTACTGAATATCATTCTTTCCTCTCTGATGTGCAGTTCATCACTGTCATGTTAAGATATTACATATGAGTATATCTCTGTTTCTGCTTTCTATTCAACTGCGTTAGTCTGTAGTAGCTCTGTAGCAGTGACACACATTTTAAATACTAGAGCTTTTTAATATACCTTGACATTTCTAAGTTTCTTAAATATTCTGCTTGAGAAGTATGTTAGGGAATTTTGGACCTTTGCTCTTCTCTATGCATTTTAGAATCCCTTTATCAAGTTCCATGCTAATATATCTTTGTTTACAGAAGTTCTATTTGGCTCTTTTTCAAATTTGTTCAGTCATATCTGATGGTCTCTTGTTCTTAATTCAAACTGAGAATTATTTATTTTATCTCTTTAAATATATTAAATATATTTCTATTTTTTCAGTTGATATCAATATTTAAAGTCTCTGTAGATCTGATTCTTTGTTTCCACGGACTCACCCTGTTCATGTTCCTTTTTTTCCTTACTATATTTTGCATAGATCTGAGATGGGCCACAGCCTGGTCCCAGGACAAAGTTGGGGAAGCAAGATGTACTGATTCTCTACAACTTCTCAGCTCCTGGGCTTGGATTTCAATGTGTGTTTTCTAGGTTTTGTTTTGGATATTCTTTGTTCAAATTTCAATGTGCTGATATAATTTCAAAATTATACACTATTAGATAGTTTGTTTTTCTCTTCTTTACTGTGCAATAGTACAAAGTAGTGATTAAGACTCTATTATCATACCATCTGAATTCAAATCTGGGCTTTACCAATTACTAGCTCTGCAAAATAAAATTTACCTATATGAGCCCAAGTTTCTCACATTATGTTAGTATAAATATGGTTCAGTGGTATACTGGGCTATTGGTAGTAGTGAATGAGCAAATAAATGCATGTGAAGAACGAATAGTGCTTAGTACATAGTAATAGCTCAATAAATATTCATTATCATTAGTACTGTTGTTCCTCCTTTAAGCCCAGCACTGAATCTTTCATATACTTGATATCAATAAGGAATTGGATTGATTGACAGGCGCTGAATATCTGACTGTTGGACTACTTACTGGTAGCTGTAAATCCACTTCAGAAAGTGAAAATGAAGTACCGGTGTGGGGAATGTTCAGTATACACTGTACAGACAAAAGAGGGCTACCTGTAGGCAGCACAGATATATACACTTGAGTGTGGTGGCTGTCTCAGGGAGTCCTGCCCACATGATGGTGCTTTTCTCCTGCATTCCCAGGAGGTCTGAGGTATCAGGGCAGTGTGGAATGAAGCAGGGAGAAAGAATCATTTGGTCCTCAGTCCTCTGGAAAGTACATATGTTGTTGCAGTTATTTCTCCTGGGTATTGCTGTTAAATTCAATCTCAGAAGAATATATGAATCATCTTAGTCCTCTTTTCCTACTTTTACATCCACAGAGATAAATTTACTCAAAGCATTTCCAGTGATTGATCCAGAAAGGAGTCTTTTGGAAATGTGAGCACATAGATAAACAAACCCTAGTCTTAGGTTATATTGTTTAGAAGAATGAGAGATAGTGCATGTCATTTAAGAAATGTGCAATGAAGAAATGCCCGTATTTTTCTTAGCCTAAATTTAAACATTTTAGATCAAGTTAAACTTGAAAATGTGATTTAAAAAAATCTTTTTTGTTCCTAAGAGAATCTTTTTCCTGATACTTCCTTTCTGTTGGTTCTCCAGGAGCTACTTGCCATGTCACTACTCATTTCCTATCGTGTTTTGAAACTATAGGTCCTCGATAAAGCAAAAAGGATTTCATAGCTCCCATTTTCTTTTTTTTTTCTTTTTTTTTTTTTTCTTTGCCGTATGCGGGCTTCTCACTGCTGTGGCCTCTCCCATTGCGGAGCACAGGCTCCGGACGCGCAGGCTCAGCGGCCATGGCTCACGGGCCCAGCCGCCCCGTGGCATGTGGGATCTTCCCGGACCGGGGCACGAACCCATGTCCCCCGCATCGGCAGGCGGACTCTCAACCACTGCGCCACCAGGGAAGCCCCCCATTTTCTTTTTAACATCTTTATTGGAGTATAATTGCTTTACAATGGTGTGTTAGTTTCTGCTTCATAAGAAAGTGAATCAGCTATACATATACATATATCCCTATATCTCCTCCCTCTTGTGTCTCCCTCCCACCCTCCCTATCCCACCCCTCTAGGTGGTCACAAAGCACCGAGCTGATCTTCTTGTGCTATGTGGCTGCTTCCCACTAGCTATCTGTTTTACATTTGGTAGTGTATACATGTCCATGCCACTATCTCACTTTGTCCCAGCTTACCCTTCCCCCTCCCCATGTCCTCAAGTCCATTCTCTACGTCTGCCTCTTTATTCCTGTCCTGCCCCTAGGTTCTTCAGAACCACTTTTTTTTTTTTTTTAGATTCCATATATATGTGTTAGCATACGGTATTTGGTTTTCTCTTTCTGACTTACTTCACTCTGTATGACAGATTCTAGGTCCATCCACCTTGCTAAAAATAACTCAATTTCGTTTCCTTTCATGGCTGAGTAATATTCCATTGTATATATTTGCCATATCTTCTTTATCCATTCATCTGTTGATGGACACTTCGGTTGCTTCCGTGTCCTGGCTATTGTAAATAGAGCTGCAGTGAACATTGTGGTACATGACTCTTTCTGAATTATGGTTTTCTCAGGACATATGGTATATGCCCAGGAGTGGGATTGCTGGGTCATATGGTAGTTCTGTTTTTTGTTTTTTATGGAACCTCCATAATGTTATCCATAGTGGCTGTATCAATTTACATTCCCACCAGCAGTGCAAGAGTGTTCCCTTTTTTTCCACACCCTCTCCAGCATTTATTGTTTGTAGAGTTTTTGATGATGGCCATTCTGACTGGTGTGAGGTGATACCTCATTGTCATTTTGATTTGCATTTCTCTAATGATTAGTTATGTTGAGCATCCTTTCATGCGTTTGTGGGCAATCTGTATATCTTCTTGGGAGAAATGTCTATTTAGGTCTTCTGTGCATTTTTGGATTGGGTTGTTTGTTTTTTTGATATTAAGCTGCATGAGCTGCTTGTAAATTTTAGAGATCAATCCTATGTCAGTTGCTTCATTTGCAAATATTTTCTCCCATTCTGAGTGTTGTCTTTTCGTCTTGTTTATGGTTTCCTTTGTTGTGCAAAAGCTTTTAAGTTTCATTAGGTCCCATTTGTTTATTTTTGTTTTTATTTCCATTTCTCTAGGAGGTGGGTCAAAAAGGACCTTGCTGTGATTTATGTCATAGAGTGCTCTGCCTATGCTTTCCTCTAAGAGTTTGATAGTGTCTGGCTTTACATTTAGGCCTTTAATCCATTTTGAGTTTATTTTTGTGTATGGTGTTAGGGAGTGTTCTAATTTCATTCTTTTACATGTAGCTGTCCAGTTTTCCCAGCACCCCTTATTGAAGAGGCTGTCTTTAATCCATTGTATACTCTTGTGTCCTTTATCAAAAATAAGGTGACCATATGTGTGTGGGTTTATCTCTGGGCTTTCTATCCTGTTCCATTGATCTATATTTCTGTTTTTGTGCCAGTACCATACTGTCTTGATTACTGTAGCTTTGTAGTATAGTCTGAAGTCAGGGAGCCTGATTCCTCCAGCTCCGTTTTTCTTTCTCAAGATTGGTTTGGCTATTTGTGGTCTTTTGTGTTTCCATACCAATTGTGACATTTTTTGTTCTACTTCTGTGAAAAATGCCATTGGTAGTTTGATAGGGATTGCATTGAATGTGTAGATTGCTTTGGGTAGTAGAGTCATTTTCACAGTGTTGATTCTTCCAATCCAAGAACATGGTATATTTCTCCATCTGTATCATCTTTAGTTTCTTTCATCAGTGTCTTATAGTTTTCTGCATATAGGTCTTTTGTCTCCTTAGGTAGGTTTATTTCTAGGTATTTTATTCTTTTTGTTGCAGTAGTAAATGGGAGTGTTTCCTTAATTTCTGTTTCAGATTTTTCATCATTAGTGTATAGGAATGCAGGAGATTTCTGTGCATTAATTTTGTATCCTGCTACTTTTCCAAATTCATTGATTAGCTCTAGTAGTTTTCTGGTAGCATCTTTAGGATTCTCTATGTGTAGTATCATGTCATCTGCAAACAGTGACAGCTTTACTTCTTCTTTTCCGATTTGGATTCCTTTTTTTCTTTTTCTTCTCTGATTGATGTGGCTAAAACTTCCAAAGTATGTTATATAATAGTGGTGAGAGTGGACAGCCTTGTCTTGTTCCTGATCTTAGAGGAAATACTTTCAGTTTTTCAGCATTGAGAATGATGTTTGTTGTGGGTTTGTCATATATGGCCTTTATTATGTTGAGGTAGGTTCCCTCTATGCCTACTTTCTGGAAGGTTTTTATCATAAATGGATGTTGAATTTTGTCAAAAGCTTTTTCTGCATCTATTGAGATGATCATATGGTTTTTCTCCTTCAGTTTGTTAATATGGTTTATCACATTGATTGATTTGCGTATATTGAAGAATCCTTGCATTCCTGGGATAAACCCCACTGGATCATGGTATATGATCCTTTTAATGTGCTGTTGGATTCTGTTTGCTAGTATTTTGTTGAGAATTTTTGCATCTATGTATATCAGTGATATTGGCCTATAGTTTTCTTTCTTTGTGACATCTTTGTCTGGTTTTGGCATCAGGGTGATGGTGGCCTCGTAGAATGATTTTGGGAGTGTTCCTCCCTCTGCTGTATTTTGGAAGAGTTTGAGAAGGATAGGTGTTAGCTCTTCTGTAAATGTTTGGTAGAATTTGCCTATGAAGCCATCTGGTCCTGGGCTTTTGTTTGTTGCAAGAATATTAATTCTCAATTTCAGTGTTAGCTCCCATTTTCTTTCAGCACTCAGATCAACTGGAAATTTTCTTCGGGTTTATCGTATACTACTGCTGTTAAAGTATTCATTAACACATTGAATCAGGCCTCTTGGTAGAAAATTATTACAAATCTACTTATTAGACATTTAAGACATTAAATAATTTTTATTTAGTTTTATTCCTATTAATGACTCAGCTTATTATACCTGAACAATTTTTAAATCCCTTTTAAAAAAAGTCTTTGCAGTTTCTTAAAAATCTACTTAAATTTCCAACGTTTAAGCATACTGTTCTGGTTCATCTTTAACTTATACATGTCACACACATTGCAAAGACATTTGCAAGATAAGATTTTTCTAGAGATATTTTGTTTGTGAAAACAGCATTAGAGAAGGCTAATTTTGCAGTAGTAAATTGCCAAATATTGTGTCTCACTTTCTCCCCCATTAATTTGACTGGTTTGATTGTGCTGATGTATTCCTGTCCCCTCAAGTAGTGGGAAAAGTCTTTTTAGTTCTCCCAGGACAAAGACTGGATTTGAGATTTATACCTGAGTCTGGGCTTAAATTCCAAGAGGGCTGGAACCTAGCGATGAAGGGGTGACGTCCTGAAACTCACTTCTCAGTTAAAAACTTCTTAGATTTGAAGGAAGAAAGAAATGACTTTTAAAGGAATTTTATATGTGTGTGTGTGTGTGTATATATATATATATATATATATATATGTTTTTTCTTCTTTTTTTGGCTGCATTCGGTCTTCATTGCTGTGCATGGGCTTTCTCTAGTTGCAGCGAGCAGGGGCTACTCTTCGTTGCAGTGTGCAGGCTTCTCATTGCAGTGGCGTCTCTTGTTGCAGAGCTTGGGCTCTAGGCACACAGGCTTCAGTAGTTGCATCATGTGGGCTCAGTAGTTGTGGCCTGTGGGCCCTAGAGCACGTGGACTTCAGCAGTTGTGGCACGTGGGCTCAGTAGTTGCAGCGTGCAGGCTCTAGAGCGCAGGCTCAGTAGTCGTGGCTCATGGGCTTAGTTTCTCCTTGGCATGTGGGATCTTACCAGGGAAGTCCCAGCAATGATATATTTTGATTGAATTCTTAAAACTGCATTGATTTTCACTCACAAGAGAGCTTACCATTCATTTAAATTTATCATTTTTGTTAAATGTTGACTAAATATGTTGTTCTTATTAAAATAAATATTTGCATTATGAGTTAGTCTTGAAAGTGAGAAAAGACTGAGAAAATAGACTGGCAATAGGACACAGAAATGTATTAGAGTGATTCTATAATTGATCACAGTGTATTCTAGTGACCTCTCTGTGGTGTTGCCTACAGTTTTCTTGCCATACTTAGGTTGGAATTTTTCTAAGATCATGTTTATCCATTGTCAGCTCATGACTCTCACTCATCCCTTCTGCAGTCTACCTCAGGACTCACCTATACAAAGAGGATGCCATTGTAATTATTTTTCCCAGGTACCCCAGTGTGGTAAAGTAATATATTTAAACATTGACTGCAATCTGCAGTAAAAAATACATTTTATTTCACAACGGCATATACACATATATGTGTACTCACCTACTGCAACTGAAACAGAATGTCAAGAAACAGTGGACACTTTTACTACTTAAAAATTTCAAGATATTTGTATTTAATTAAAAATGTATGTTGGGACACAATAACTTAATTTAATGATCCATAGTTTGAAAAATACTATTCTAAAAGATGTCTACATAAGAAAAATATACATGTAAGTCCTATTTTTCACCTTTCTTAATTAATGAAAACTTATATTGTTGCCAATCAAAGCATAGGATAGTCAGTTTTTCCACACTAAGGTGATAAATCTCATCCCCAAACAAAGAAAGCTCTCATTTTCATTTCTGTTATGCTCTGTGGAAAAAGAAAGTCATCCTGTTGACCCAATACTTTCTCTCCAGACTCCAGGTTTGAACTATTTTCCTATAGGTTGTGGGTGAAGTATCTCTTGGGTCTTTTTATAGTTGGAAAAAGTATATTCACTCGACACTTATAGTTTACTTATTGCTTTATAGGCCTTGTGTGAAAATTTTCTGCATTCAGCTACAGGGCACACAAGGAGAAATAGAAGTCTGCAGAGGAAAAGTCATAAAGAAAAGGATAAGCTCCTTACATTTATATTGTGTGTATCAGTTTTTTTTGGTTATAATGAAGAAGAAAATACAAATCCGTCTCCTGTGTGTTTTTGAAAGCTAAATTGCTGATGATTTGACAATGCTGCAGGAGCTGTTACCAGCCAGTCAGACTCAGTTATTGGCTGTTTCATTCAGGTTTTGCTATTTCATGAGATGAAATTGACCCCAGGGATAGGAAGTGCTTTTCACAGTTAGGTCACTGGGTTGGCGAAAAGAGCATGAAACCATTGTATAACTTCCCATCTCATGGCTCATCCAAGGATGCTTAGAATTTAAGGCAGGGGTTCTCTCTCACTTTTCTCCTTTTTGGTTTTTAACTTTTTCAGCACAAAAGAAAAAAATAGTAGGTTTAAATGCCTAAGATATAAAAAGCTTAAAACCAAAGTTATATTAGGTAAGTTCGTACAGCATCATGGCTCTGTACCATTTTGAATAAAAATCAAAGCAAAAGATTTAGAAATTTACCCTTGACCAGAAGTGAGAAGGGAAAGAAGTGATGCCACCACGTGTCTTTAACTATTCAAGTCCCCAATAACAACCAGCATCAGCTCTTCCATTGCTTTACCTAGGATCAATTTCTCTGAAGATATTCAACTTCGAGAGTGGAAATAAAGATAATAAGAATAATATTTAAACTTTATTGAAATAGCTTGCAAATTATGAACAGCATTTGGTTAGGAACCAGAATACCCAGGAATTTTGCAGGATATCATACAAATGGATTTTCTTTTTTTTGGACTTTCTTGCAGAAATACCACTTAAGGTAGACATAATTTGTATTGACCTTCTCATTCTGTTCATCTTGGGACTGTGCAATAACTATCATGTAATATTTGAAATACAGACAATTTTCCTTTCACTGTAATGGAAGTTTTCAGAGTTTCAGAATTGACTCTAAATTTATACATTTTCAAGAAAATAGGAGCATTCAGTGTTCCAATTTGATAAAGCTTGTCATAAAATGGAATGTCCTTTCTAATAAATGAGAAGACAGTGCAAACATGAAAAAAAAGCACAGTAATCCTTTCCGAGCCATTGCAGATTTATCTTACTGATTTAAATAAGTAGCATAAATCCCAGTCAGTTTACTGGGAGCTTTCATCACAGACTCTTCATGCTGAATCTTCTGGCACTCTGTACTGTGATGGGACTCAACCTTGACATCAGAGATCTGCTTCAACCTTAAGCCCAGATAATTCCACATTACTGACACTATTTAATTAGTACTCCTCTCCTATCTTCTATTCTCTCCCATACATACTAGTAACCTCTTGAGACTCTTGCTTAATCCACCTTCTCACTACTTACTCCCTTCTCTACCAAACCTTTTAGCTCTAGCTTCTAGAAGCAACCCCTATGGCACACTAAAATTACCCTAGTTACTAAACCTTTTCACACAATACGATTTTAATTTTCGTTGCCCTAGGTAAACCCTGTCCTTCCTTGTGAATACAAATGCACCTGGAGCATTTCAGATAGAAGTACTCATTCTCTCAATACATCATTTGTGGTGGGTTGAATGATGCCTCCACCCTACCCGCTGAAGATGTCCACATCCTAATGCCCAGCACTTGGGGCTTATGTTACTCTACATGGTAAAAGAGACTTTGAAGATGTATTAAGTTATGGATCTTGAGCTGGAGATATAATCTTAGATTATCTGGGTGGGTCTAATAATAACTACAGGACTCCTTATAAGAGGGGGCAGGAAGATAAGTGTCAGATAGAAAGAAGTTATAAGAAATGAAGCAGAGAGGAGAGAGGAGAGAAGATGCTATGCTTTTGGCTTTGAATGTAGAGGAAAGGGCCATGAGTCAAGAAATGCTGGTGGTCTCTACAAACTAGAAAGAGCAAGGGAACAGGTTCTTCCTAGATCTTTGAGAAAAATTACAGGCCTGCCAACATCTTGATTTGAGCCCAGTGAAACTGATTTCAAATGTCTGACTTCAAGAACTGCAAGACAATAAGTTTGTGTTGTGTTATGTCACTGAATTTCTGTGTTTTGTTATAGCATCGGTAGGAAACTAAAACACCATCATCCATCAACTTTTGTGGCAAAAAGCTCCCTCCTATGAGGTTTATGACTACTGTTTATAAATCCTTAAACTCCCAGTTTCTTGTCACAATTATAGAAGACGCTGACACCTTGCTCTCCTGCATCTCTCACTCTCCCATCCTCCCAGAAGTCCACCATCTTTGTTCTGCTCTGGATTTTGTCTCCAAGAACTACTATTTACTTCTCTTACCTAACTTCATATTCATTCCAGAACCCACGCTTGATCGCCTAACCTCCCTTAATTCCTTTGGGTCCTCATCTTTCTGCTACATCTATCTTGTAAATCCTCAGCCTAGAATTAATCTCACTGTCTGCGTTTTATAGCTGAGCTGTTGAGGATTGCTAGAATAAAATTCCTCAAATATATAGACTCCTCGATACAAATTCATGGTCTCCATGGTTAACCAGGTCCTTAAAAACTGGTCATAACTCACTTTATGTGGCCTCAAACAGCTGTCTCTCATTATCATTAATGACTGTGCTAAATCGTTGTAACTCTTTTAAAACCTCTACAAAAACAGTTTTTTTAACTTGTGACAGGTGACCTTAACTTTTACCTTATAGATAAAAGTGAGGTCTCCACTTAGTGCTACCTATAAGGTATGTAGGGCCCAGGAAAAATAATATTTTGTAAGATCCATATTGTTAGAAATTCATTGGATTTTTTAAAAAAAAATTACAACGTTAATGGAGCCATGTGAGATTTAGTGATTATCAATGAAGATTTAGAATAGTGAGTAGAGTCATCTGTGTATTTGCTTATTGTCCAATCAGTGCATGAGAAAATTCTTCATAAATTCTTCATCTATGTGTTTTTCTTGAGATGGTTTCAATTACCACCTGTAAATAGGTGATTCTCCAATCCATATCTTCAGTCCCAATCTCCCTACTCATCTTTTCCAGGCCTCCAAATACCAGCAGACCTGCTGTTTCTATTTGCAAATCTTATAGCCATTTCAAATTTAACATGTTCTAAAATGATTGCATTCTATTTCTCCTTTATCATCTACTCCTGCTATATTCCTTGTCTCATTTAATTGATCAAATCACTGAAGCCAGAAATCTTAGTGTTATGGATATTTTTTGCTTCCATTTATCCCACATATTTATATATCCACATACATTTTAATATATATATTTTAGTATATGTATTAATATATACATTATTTTAATATATATAAAACCAATTTAACTTTTGTAGCATTTCTTCAGTTTCTTCAACCTCTTTTTTTTATATCTACAACCATTGCTCTGGTTTAGGTTCTCATTTCCTCTTACCTTGAATTTATAATACCTTTTCACTGAAGTCTAACCTACAGACAGAAAAGTACACATATCATTAGTATATGGCATAGTTAATTTTACAAAGTGAACACACTCATGTAACCAGTGCTTATGAATATGCAGCTGTACAATGGGTACAGGAGAGACTCTGTCTGGATCCCAAAGGATTCTCTGGGATGCTGCTTAGTAGTTCTAACTCCATCGTAAAATTACAGCAACCAAAGAAGGGCAGAATCACTGAGAATTCAGACACTTCAGATCTTTCAGGAATAAAGATTTGTGTTAACTTACCAATGTGTAAACACTGGCCATCTGAGGCCTTGGTTGTATGTGTGTGTGTGTCTTAGCTAATTTTTTTTCTCTTTATCACCCCTTACTATTTTATATAACATTGTTGATGGTAGTTAGCTTTAAAATTTAGTTGTTAAGTAACAGAATATTCAGAGAAAACTGTAACTAAATTTGAGGTGCAATTAACAACACCCAGAAACAGATACTGCAACTACTTTAGGGCCATGGATACAATGACTATTGAGATGTCATGTGTCTTCACTTCTGGGAGAGGGTGGGTGGGAGTGTCTTTCTAAGCAGGATAGTTGTGGAACTTGTTTTGATATTGATAGATGTTTAAATGTATGTTAAAAGGTGTGTAAAAGGGATTCTGAGTAGTCAAAAGGGTAGACCATGCTGGTTCTTGTGCTGTTGCATCTCACTGTCAAACCCATCTTTCTGTACTCAGTCTTGTGATGCTACAAGGGGGACCCTGCAAACCACAATTCCTCTTTGTCAGTGGCTCCTCAGGAGACTGCAAGTAGGGAGCATGAGAGGGAGACTGAAAGGTTGGAGGAGGGAGAAGGGACCTGCTTCTTCTGTTTGCTTTATTTTTCAGTCAGCATCACTCCAACAATGGCCGCTTAGTCTGGGAATGACAGTTCCATTGTAGTTTTGCCTATACTTCCTAAAAACAGACTCACTGTGCTCTCCTCTTACCGATATGTACATATTTCCTTAGCCAGCTGGCACTATGTCCTCTGCATGAGCTTCACAAGGTCTCTTCTTTCAAACCTGTAAGTTTTATGTTGCAATGATTTTAACCTCTTCCCTTTCTACTCTCGGTTTTTGAGGTTAAAAACTTCTTTCAGCAGTTATTGCATTTGTAATCCGTCCATCCTTCTTTCCTTCCGTTTTACCTTTTTTTTTTTTTACTATTTTTCAAATTTCTATTAAAATTTTTTTAATCCATTTTATTTAGGTGTTATTTGCATTTAATAAAATTCATGCACTTTTACTGTGCAGGTCAGTTATAGTTCACTAGTGAATTTACCCATGTAACTACCATTGCAACCAAGATATAGAATATTTCCAACACCCCCCACAGCTCCTCTCTTCCCTGGCAGTAAATTGTCATCCACTGTGAGCTTTAGGCAGCCTTTGATCTTTTTCCACTATATATTTACTTTTTCTGCTTGAAACTTCATGTGAATGGAGTTATACAGTATATGTTTGTGTCTGGATTCTTTTGCTCCTAATAAAGCTTTGGCAATTTATACATATTTTGTACTTACTAATAGTCGATTCCTTTTTATTGTCAAGTAGTATTCCATTGAGTGAATATACCAACATTTGTTTATTCATTTACTTGTTGATAGTAATAATTTGAATTATTTCCAGTTTGGTGTGACTATGATTAAAATTGCTTTAAGCATTCATATTCAAATCTTTTTATATGCATATATTTTCATTTGTCTTGGGTAATTCCTAGGAATGGATTGCTATATCACATGGTAAATATATGTTTAATTTTATAAGACACTGCTCAACTATTTTCCAAAGTAAAAAACAAAATGGATTTACGCTCCCAGAATTCTGGTTGTTACACATCTTCATCAACCACTGATCTTGTCAGTTTTTAAAAATTAATCATTCAGTGAGTGTGTAGTGGCTTATCATTGTGGTTTCACTTTTTTATTTCCCTAATGACCAACGATGCTGAGCCTGTTTTTGGTCACTGTTAGCCATTTCTGCGTCTTATTTTGTGAAATACTCCTTAAAACCATTTGGCCATTTAAAAAATTGAGTTGTTTGTCTTCTTCTTATTGAGTTGTGAAAATTCTTTCTAGATATTAGTACTCTGTCAGATATACACATTATGAATATTTTATTCCCTGTCTGAGGCTTGCCTTTTTAATATCTAAATGACATCTTTCCAGGAGCAGATGTTTCTAATTTGAATGAAATAGTTTATCAAAAAATTTTTTTTTTGTTTTATGGTTAGTGCTTTCTGTATTCTAGAAATCGTTGTCTAATTAATGTAATGAAGATTTTTTATCTTGTGTTTTTTTTTCCAGAAGATTTTAGTTTTAGATTTATGATTCATTTTGAGTTTGTTTCTTTTTTTTCTTCTTTGTGGTGTTGTGACGGTTGAGTTTATTTTGCTAATGAATATTCAATTGTTCCTATACCATTTGTTAAAAAAGCTGTACTTTCCCACTGATTTTCCTTGGTATCTTTGTTGAAAATTAATTGATTGTGTATGTGTGGCTCTATTTCTGAACTGTTTATTACTTTCCATTGATCTATGTGTCTGTCCTTACACCAATACTGTGCTGTCTTGGTTACTACAGCTTTATATTAAACCTTTGAATCAAGTAAGTGTCAGTCCTCCAACTTGGTTCTTTTTTTTCAAAATTGTTTTGGCTATTCTAGATTTTTTGCATTTCCATATAAATTTTAGATCTAATATGTCAATTTCTACAAGAAAAAAAACCTGTTGGGGCTTTGTTTGTGATTGCATTAAATCTATAGACTAATTTGGGCAAAATTGACATTCCTAACAATATTGACTCTTCCAATTCTTGGAGGTAATATATTTGGCCATTTCTTTAGTTCTGATTGAATATTTCTTAGAAACGTTTAGTAGTTTACCTTGTACAGGTTCTGCACACATTTTATTAAAAATTGCTAGGTATTTCATGTTTCTGATGCTTGTGTCATACAACTTATCCAACCCACTTTTAAATTTAGTAGCATTTTTTCCCCCAATTCCCCAGGGTTTTCTACATACATGAACATGTTGGCTGCAATTAAAGATTATTATATACTTTACATGTTCCAATTTGTATACATTCATTGTTTTTCTTGCCTTATTACACTGGATAGAACCTCAGGTACAATATTAAATAAAGTGATTAAAACAGACATCCTTGGCTATTTCCCAGTCTTAGAGAAAAGGTGTTTATATTTTAACCATTAAGTATGATGTCACCTGTAGGTTTTTCATAGGTGCTGTATTAGTTTTCTAGAGCTGCCAGAATAAATTACCACAAATTTTGTGCTTAAAACAACAGCAGTTATTCTCTCAAAATCCAAAGGCCAAAAGTCTGAAATCAGGATGTCATCAGAGTCATGTTCTCTTCCTAATTCAGTATGACCTTATCTTAATTAATTACATTTATTGATACAAATACTCTATTTTCAAATAAGGTCACATTCACAGGTGGTACGGATAAGGAGTTCAGCATATCTTTGGGGGGAGGGGTTCACAATCCAGTGCACAATAAGTTTATTAGCTGAGGAAGTTCTCTTCCATTCCTAGTTTTCTGAGGGTTTGTATTATGAATGGGTATGGCCTTTTGTCAAATGCTTTATCTGAATCTATTGAGATGATCATATCAATTTTCCTTTATTTTTAACACAGTGAAATACATTGATAAATATTTTTTAACATATTATGGACATTTTCAAATATTCAGCAAAGTTGAAATATAATTTTACAGTGAATATTGGTATACCCACTATGTATAGTCTATCATTAGTATTTTAGTATATTTGCTTTATCATATATATATCTTACTACCTGTACTTCTACTTTTCATTAACCCATCATATTTGGTGCGTTGAAAGTAAATTGCAGACACCAATATACTTTTTCCTAAATAGTCTGGCATGAATATCATTACAAGTTCAATAATTGTTTAATCTTTTTACTTTTGAGAGAGAGTTTACATACTTTAAAAATCAGTTCCTAGCAGGTTGTAGGTCTAAAGATGAGAGGCAAATAAAATAATATTTCTGTTAGAAATAAGGAGAATATCTTCATATAAGTCAGACAGAAAAAGACAAATACTGAATGTTTCACTTATATGTGGAATCTAAAAAATGAAGCAAAGAAATATGACAAAACAGAAACAGATTCACAGATATGGAGCACAAACTAGTGGTTACCAGAGGGGAGTGGGTTGGGAGAAGGACTGAATAGGTAAAGGGGATTAAGAGGCACAAACTACTAGGTATAAAATAAATGAGTTACAGGGATGTAATGTACAGCACAGGGAATATAGCCGATAGTTTATGATAACTTTGTATGGAGTGTAATCTATAAAAATATCGAATTACTATGTTACACATCTGAAACTAATATAATATTGTAAGTCAGCTATACTTCAATTAAAAAAAAGAATATCTTCATGACATTGGGGTAAAGAATCATGTCTTTAGCAGTATACAAAATACCCTAATTATGATGGAAAAATATTGTAGTTAATTAGTAAACATTTCTTTCTATACTTTAAAAAATGCTGTTTAAAGAATAAAGAGATAAGCAAGAGAGTGGAAGGAGATATGTGCAATATATATTCTCAAGAAAGAGTATATTTCACCATAATATAAGAATTCTTAACAGTCAATAAATAAAAGACAATGCAGTATAAAACAAACAAACAAACATAAGTCTGAAACAGGCCCTCCAGAAATAGGATATCCAATGACAAATGAAGATATTAAAATATATCCAATGTCATTAATCCTTAAAAGTACAAGCGAGAAACTTCTGAAACCCACCAAAATAACAAAAATTTAAAATGACTGCATTAAATGTTGGTAAAGATGTAGAATGAGAATTCTAATACACTGCTAATCAAAATATAATTACTTTTTTACCTTGTAAAACTGCCATTACGTCCTTTATGCTCCAGCCGCACTGGGAAACCTCTCTGCCTTGAACCCATGCAGAATTTTTCCTACTTCTCTGCCTTTGCTCATTTTCCCTCCTTTTCTTCAAATCCTCCCCAAACTGCATGCAACCATTTTTCAAGTCCCACCCCAAATGCCACTTCTTATTCAGAACTTTCTTGATCCTTCCATTTCAACATGATCTCTTCTTTCTCTGAAATCCCATGCTATTTTCCACTTCTTTTTTGATCATTATATTTCTTTTTTTTTTTTTTTTTTTTTTGCGGTACGTGGGCCTCTCACTGTTGTGGCCTCTCCAGTTATGGAGCACAGGCTCCGGGCGCGCAGGCTCAGCGGCCATGGCTCATGGGCCCAGCCGCTCCGCGGCATGTGGGATCCTTCCGGACCGGGGCACGAACCCGTGTTCCCTGCCTCAGCAGGCAGACTCTCAACCACTGTGCCACCAGGGAAGCCCCATATATTTCTTTCTTTTTTTTTTTTTTTTTTGTGGTACGCGGGCCTCTCATTGCCGTGGCCTCTCCCGTTGCGGAACACAGGCTCCGGACGCCCAGGCTCAGCGGCCATGGCTCACGGGCCCAGCCGCTCCGCGGCACATGGGATCCTCCCAGACTGGGGCACGAACCCGTGTCTCCTGCATCGGCAGGCAGACTCTCAACCACTTACGCCACCTGGGAAGCACCTATATTTCATTTTTAATGGTAGTAATTTTAGTACTTGCTTTGTCCTATCTCCCATCCAAACCCCAATTAAGGGAGAAAGTATGGAAGATTAATGTATGAAATAAAAAATGTGTGGACTTGGGATTTAGACTAAATTTAATGGAAATTTATTATGGAATATTTCAAACATAGACTAAAGTATAGAGAATAGTATAGTAAATTCTTATGTACCCATCACCGAGCTTCAACAATGATCATAATTCTGGCTTAATTCAGTTTTGAATCCCTTATTAACTGAGTGATAACGGTCAATTGAGATGGAAATTAAGCTACTGCCTGTAGGAAAGATATAAAATGCATAGAAACACGTGTAAATTTGGACCTGGGCATGGTTACATGTTCAATAACATCTCCTTATTTGCATACATGAACTTTCCATTTGACATGTTTTAACTTTAGTATTATTGTGTTAACAGTTTGATTTTAAAGTTTCCTATCTTCCTTATGTACGTGTGTCCCAGTAGTCTAACCAAGTTTCATAACGGGATGAACAAATGACTTTGGTCTTTATTTCAAAATAGTGTAATTTTCGTCCTCTCTTTCCTTTCCTCTTCCTCTCATCACACCTTCACTCCTTCCTTCCCTCTGACATGTTTTCTGGGGGTAAATTTTCAGAGCGCTCAACTCTGAAGAATAGAACTCCTAGGGACTTCTGGAATGTTAAAGGTAATTAGACTTCAGAACAATAAAGTGATTTCCCCACTTCCATCCCTTCAAATTATTTGTGTGTGTGTGTGTGTGTGTGTGTGTGTGTTTATATAAATGAACAGCAAGTGCAAAATATATTATAAAAGTGGAAGAGAGCCATGGGTTATTATGCACTAAAAAACAAATTCTTAAAAGTCTAAAAAAGGTGATTTTTCTTTATTACCACATTGAAGAGTACTTCTAGTGAAGAAAGACAAATTAAAATCCACATTATTTTAAAACTGAGGCGTTTGGAATGGACAGAGAACACTGAGTCTTTGTGGGGTCCTTTAAATGAGTTTTTCAAAATATACTTTTAGGAAGTAAGAATGCAGTATGGGAAATACAAGTAAGACTTTTGATAAAGATGTAGGATCTTAGTTTTCCTATCTAGAAAATAAAAAGAATATTTTTACTTCTAAAAGTGAAAAAAAAACATGAAAAATAAATACGAATCTAATAGACATCTGTCATCCTTAGTTACATCTATTACTGAATAAGTGCGCAAAGACACACTCTTCTTGCCTTTCTTACAGTAAGAGCTTTTCCATTAAATAACAGCCACACCCGCACACAAACACAAGCTATGTGAACAGTATTGGTCAGCAGCCAGTTATATAATGAACTTTGTGGGGTAATAAATAGGTTTAATTTTAAGTGATTAGTTTTTTAGAATACTTGAATATTAGAGTGAATCTTTTTTTTTTTTTTTTTTTTTGCGGTGCGCGGGGCTCTCACCCCTGCGGCTTCTCCCGTTGCGGAGCACAGACTCTGGACGCGCAGGCCCAGCGGCCACGGCTCACGGGCCCAGCCGCCCCACGGCACGCGGGATCCTCCCGGACCGGGGCACGAACCCGCGTCCCCTGCATCGGCAGGCGGACCCCCAACCACTGCACCACCAGGGAAGCCCTAGAGTGAATCTTTTGGGGTTTTGTGTGTGGAGAGTAAAGGGAGCATGAGAATTATGAATAAGTAGTTAATAACGTATTTGCCATGGATCTGTCCAATGCCCAGCAGAATGGTGGTCATTGAAAGTGTTAAATTACAATCCATGCAAGTTGGTTTGGATGCTGGGTGAGCACGGAATGTACATGGGTAACTATGTTTCTTGTTGGCATTCCTGAGATGCTTCTTTCATTAATACTCAATTCACATTGAAAAGCCTGTTGTTTCAAAGGTTTTTCAGCACAACATGTATTTTTTTTTTCCTTCAAATTATTTTCATTTTCTGCCAAGCCTTGCTGAGGAAGTTGACATTTTGCGCTACCCAGTCAGTGACTCACTCACACATTTTGTTTTGTCCACAGTGGTTCAGTGACTTTTGCCATCCTTACTAACACAGTAATTATTCTGGCTTGCAGTTATATTGAACAATTGATTAATGCCTGCCCCTTTCCGTCTGCAGTAAAACAAAAGCATTTGCACAATCATTTTAACAACCATATTGAAGCTCATAAAGATAAACTACAAATATTAAGGCAATATTTGTACCAGAGCAGCAAAGGATTTTAACGTTGTATTGTTGCTAGGTAAAGGAGAGATGGGGGAGAAATTGGAGGTGAGAACTCGACGATGTTTTAGTAAAGACATTTTAAAGAGCATCTCCGAAAGCATTAGATGTAATCATTTTGCATTTAGTGCATTTCAGTTTCAGCTTATAGTTTGTTATGTCCTGTTCCAATTTTATCTACTGCATTGCAGGTTAATTAAATGAAAATGTAGTTTTTTACTGTCCTTAGTGAAAAATTAAACTATTGTTTTAAATGACATCAAAACAAGAAAAAACCTTACGTTTTAATATCACGTTAAGAGGCATATACATACTTTACCTATAGATTTATTTTCAACGTATAGTTTCTCCTCAATCTTTTTTTTCTGTGAAGATAGGCTTAGCCCATTGTTTTTGCTACTTTTTAACAGTACCATTGTTATTTAAATGAACTTTGAACTTTTTTTTTTTTTTTTTTTGGCGGTACGCGGGCCTCTCACTGCCGAGGCCTCTCCCGTTGCGGAGCACAGGCTCCGGACGCGCAGGCCCAGCGGCCATGGCTCACAGGCCCAGCCGCTCCGTGGCATGTGGGATCTTCCCGGACTGGGGCACGAACCCACGTCCCCTGCATCGGCAGGCGGACTCTCAACCACTGTGTCACCAGGGAAGCCCGAACTTTGAACTTTTTGAATCAGGAACTCATGATTATTTGATTCCTAGCCTCCCTTGTCTAATAAAGCAAGGATGCTCTCTTTGCCTTCATTCTCAATCTAACCTTTACTCCTTCTTCTCTTCCTCATCATTAGCAAGCTCTTAAAACATTGTGTTAACAGTAGCTTAGTATGCAAAGTATCCATTATAACCGCTCTAGTCCATGTCTGCTTTATTTTATGGCTTTATTGAATGCAACCAGTAGAGTCAATTTATAGCCTGTTCATTTTATTATAATACCCATTATTTAGTATGCATGGGCCCCATCTCTTCTCAGGTATTCATAGCATTTTCACCAAACATTACCATTAGCATGTCCTTAAATAAGTAATAATGGCAAAACTTTGTATAAGATTATAGAGAACAATTGTTTCAGGGCTTATTTATTTTCAGAGAACAGCAAAATGCTGGCACTTCCCAAATGAGAAAGTTCAACCATCCTCCACATCTTTTCTGAAATATTTGATATTTTTAGCAACTTAATTTCTCCCCAAGTAAAGTAAGTTAACATAAAATTATATTTAACTAGTATTCATTGTTATTCATCAGTACAGTTAGGTAACATTATTTGATAGTCTGTAATTGAGAGGACAGATTTACTTAATATATTCATTACTCCTTGCCTTTTCTAAACAGAGAGAAAGAAAACTTTCAGCTGAAAGAAGTTCCTTGAGTTCACATCACAACTCAAGGTTAAATCATCTATTCAAATTAAGCATGAACAACTGTGGTGCAAAAGGTAAAATGAGAAGGTTCAACAACGTATGAAACAGCCCCAGATTATCAATAATACAAGGGTATGAGAATAAAATTTAGGCCATTCAAAATGTAATCAAATTAACCTGGAAGTAGCCTGTCTGTAAAAAACAAATGATGATAAGAGAGAGAAAAAAGTGGATGGAAAATTGCCCAGTGAAAAACGAATATGCAATTGGGACTCAATTTGTGTTTTCAAACAGATTAATATTAGGCTAGGTCGGCATTCTCCAGTTAGCCTTTATCACATGTTGTCATTTCTTCATTCTGCATAATCAGTTTATATAATTTTCAATATGTTGGTTTATATTCTAATCCAAATAAAAAGTGCTGTTCATTATTGTGGCCATCCCAACAGTTTATTATCCAGTTAACCAGCTATCAATGTATTTCAGTTATACTTGGAAAGTTCTGCTTCTTGCTTCATAAGAGTTTTCTGTTGAAGTGCAAGGTGCATCACAAGTTCAGTCCCACATAGGGACCTGTTCTGAATGTTCTGCACCATATTCTGGCAGTTGTATTTCATAATTCATTAGACAAGAACTGAAGTTTTATCTATTAGTGGAATATTTTGGCTGGTGGGTATGCTTTGCAGGACTAGCAAGTGAGGAGAAGAGCAAATGAATGGAAGCTACCACTCTCAGAAGACAATGAAAGTCAATGAAAATAGTGTGAGTGGGCAAGGGGCACTCCACACTTCTAAAACTGTATTTGCAAATATTGTGTATTATATTTCCCTCTTGAAGATATTCAGTATGCCTTAGAATATTAAAGGCTCTGATACTAAACTTTGGCCTAGAACTTCCCAAATTTATTTGGCCATGTATGCTTTCTTTCATCATGAACTTATTACTATATCTAGGACCTTTTGTTTGTTCCACACACATTTCGGGAAAGAGTATATATTATCACTTCTGGGAAACAATAACAAGAAGGATATCCAGAACGGAAGTAGAGGAAAGTAGCTGGCTGA
This sequence comes from Aethalodelphis obliquidens, assembly GCF_003676395.1. NCBI lineage: Eukaryota > Metazoa > Chordata > Mammalia > Artiodactyla > Delphinidae > Aethalodelphis > Aethalodelphis obliquidens. The sequence goes on from NW_020838025.1 coordinate 1,544,050, forward strand.
GAGACTACGCCACATGCAGGGTGTGAATAAGAGTGATGGAACAGGAAGCTCTGACGCAGGCAGAATAGGAGATAGCTAGCTATTCAAGCTTCATTATTTGACTTTTGCTTATGCCCTGGATGGAGAAATGCTGTGCCTGTAGAGGAGAGGTGTGGGAGCAAAGGAATGGGAGTCCACTGCAGAAATTTGTTTCTAATCAGAATTTAAGAGGGCTATTTGATTGCTCATAAAATTGTCCCAACTTTGACCCTTCTTTATTTAAAAAATAAAACAACAAAAAACTTAGCAGTAGAACATCTGTCATCCAGACCACCTCTAAGATAAGTAAGCATCTTGGAGAATCTGTTCACAGTGTATGGGCTCTCCCATCGAAAGAACTTATGGGAAGAAGAGGAGCTTCAGGGTCAGGCTGAATCAGGTTCAAATTCTGGATCACAGCTTAACTAAATGCATAATCTTGGGCGAGATATTTCATTTCTTTAATACATTTTCCCTCAAGTGTGGGTAATACTGTATACCTCACGGCACTATCTTTTGCCTATATTTTCTCGATGCCCCCGGTCAAAGCAATAGGATATTTATGCAGGCATTATGCTGAGTGTTTTGCATGTATTACGTCATTTATTTCTTGTAATAACCCTATGATAAATAGGTTCCATCATTATCTCCATTTTACAGAGGAAAAAACTGATACACAGAGAAATGTCACAAGGTCACCTAGATATTAAGTGGTGGAGTTGGGATTTTAGTCTAATTCTGAGTGTACTCTTAAGACTGCTCCTCTGCCTAGATATGCAGTTTCAGGAGGAAGGTGATAAAATGTAAATTACCTGTATGTCCCCAAATGTCTAGTATTAACATATTGACAGTTAAACCAGGATTCTGGTGACTCTAGATCTCTAAATCTCCAACTACTTACTCTGGAACTCCAGTGTCTACCAAAGACCTCTGAGTATTCTTAGCCTCTTCCAGAGAGCACTGTGACAATCATCTCTTTTCACAGTACCTCTCTCAAAAGCAAAGAGGATGGATTCTCCCCTGACTTACACAGTAGAGCCTGCAGCATATTTGATATTGAGTTTAGTGATGCAAACCATTTAGCTTACTGATACTATCCTTTTCTTTCCCCTGGCACAAATCAGCTGCATCTAAATAACCTTCCATATCTGCTGTCATTATGAACTTGACTAACAATATCAACTCCTCTCTGACCCTTAGGGTTTATTGCTGAATTCTGCTCATCATAGAAACCTTTCCTGTTGATTGTTCGTTGCTTAATGTCACTAAAATCTTTACCCTTTTCCCTCTGAGTTACACAGACATATCTGTATGTTTCTGAACCCCAATTGTGGATAAAACATAGTTCAAAAATATCCCCATCTGGGGAAAGTTCCTCAAGTCCCCTGTAAGTCAAAATTTTGAAATCAATATCTGTAGGGAGATATGTCAAATAATATGCTGGATATGACTAAATCTCAGTTCTTACCAGTCCAGAACTCTGATACACAAACATATTAATAATTTCACAGTGGAGTGCTGGAACTGGCTCATACTGGCTCAGAAGATTGTTAAGTTTTCCAAAAATTTGCAAGCCAGTTGGTAGCTTGTAATCGGCCATGTTGGGAATATATACGCCAGGGAAATCAACAAATGCTACAAATCAGTGCTTCCTCCATCTTCCCTGTTCCAGCCTCAGAGAGCTACTTGTTAACCATTTCCCAGGGCACCATTGCTTCTCCATCTTCTTTTGTTGAGTGCTAATAAAAGTTTGGGGTGGGGGCAGGGTCTTAGCAAAGAGGAATGTTGAAAGTAGGACCAGTAAAGTCATCCATTTGTAAATCTAGCTGAGAAATTTTTGAGGAGTTCCCTTCTAGCAAGTCTAGTCTGTCTTTTGATACTGATCATTACAGGCTAAGAATTCAGGTGAATGTTTTCTGATTCAATTAATATGGCACTTAGCAAAAAAGTCTGAAATTAAGTATATTTTATTTTTGTGGCTGTGATTTTAGTGAGCTAAATCTTTAAAAGCTTGTTTCCTAAGTAAAAAATAACATGTGATAGAGAAATTAAGAACCAAAGACTTTTTACTTTAGTTTGAATCAATTTGAGGTTTAAAACAGTGGCTCTCAACCCTGTCTGCATATTAGAATCACCTGGGTGCTTTGAAAGCACTTTGATGCCAGGGACCCCTCCCCAGATCAGTTAATTCAGGTCAATTAATGCTGGAGGTGAATCACTGGCTATCCTGTTATCCTCTTTCTCAGGTTCTCCAGGTGATTCCGTTGTTCATCTGGGATTGAAAACTGCTGTGTGGTCTGTGGAACCTTCCCTCTTGATTGAAGGCGATGTGTATTTAAGGCAGGACTTGGGCTGGTTTTCTAAAGTGTTGATGTTTCCTCAGAGACCGGAGATGAACACAGAACTGTAAGTGGTTCGAATTTAATTTTTGTTGTTCTTGCATGCTTTTAATAATGTATTGTTTATTGCCAGCACATCTTGAAGTTGTAGTAAAGGCATTTATTTAAAAACACTGGGCAGGAACTAGAAATTTTGGAAAATCAGTTGCAAACCAAATTTACTTTTCTTGTTGACTGTAGAAATAAATCCCAAGTGAGGAAGCGGCAGAATTTCTCTGAAAGCATGTCTTGGATATTTCTCCACTTATCTCCATGATATTTTTTTATTTAGAGAGATTGTTGGGTAGAGACTGAAGTAGTCACGTCCAGATTTGTATTTTCCTTGTTGCAAAGTTCTTATTTGTCACTTTTCTTCTCTGGTTGTGTTGCAAAACCACATAACCCTTATCTAGTAGTGTATTAAAGGAGGCCCTGACTAATCCCTTTTGTGGCCCTAAGTGGTGGGGGAAAAAAGATAATGGTTTTCCCACCTCAAATGTGTTTAAATTAAAAAAAACAAAACAGAAACTAAGCTTTAAAAGAAGTATGAAGAAACCCAAAGAAGTTCTGACTTTTTGCAAAATATGTTGACTCCCTTTTATTTTGTTTTGTTTTTTCCGGTACGCGGGCCTCTCACTGTTGTGGCCTCTCGCGTTGCGGAGCACAGGCTCCGGACGCACAGGCTCAGCGGCCATGGCTCACGGGCCCAGCCGCTCTGCGGCATGTGGGATCTTCCCGGACCGGGGCACGAACCCGTGTGTTGACTCCCTTTTAAAAACTAAAACTAAAACACTCTCAAAAAACTTGGGGGCCATAATCTTCCTCGCAGGCCGCCTGTTAGGCTGAGTAGCCCAGCACTGGAATCAAAATGATTTTTCTGTTTTTGCTGACTTCTTTCCCAGAGATTTATTAACTGTGAATTTCCAATTCTTGACATGACACAGTGACTGAGACTACAGTCTGCAGATGATTAATTATCACAAAAAATGATAGATTTTGAAAGAAAATGTGAAAAGTCAGAGTAATATTAGAAATCTGGTCTAGATGACAAATGCTGAAATAAGATGCAGCTTTGCCAGTTAATCATATTTATTTGAAAAGCCATAGAAAGGTTTAAACTCATTTCTTTATAAAAACGTTCCAGGTTTTTAAAAAAATCTTACTATATGAATTTAATTTATGTAAGATCGTAATTCAAGAGTAAGTTGAACTTTTATTTGATAGGCTTTCTCTAGTAGTGACCTTTGTTTTCACTTTATCCCTATATACGGAAGAAAGTCATTTAATCGGCAAAAAAGAAGGTTCTCACTGTAAGTTATACAAGCAAATATATTTAAGTGCAATTATCATGTTAATTTCATACATATTAAAGAAGTTAAAGTCAATCTAGCTTTTTAGCTTCTAATATTAAGTGGATGTCTATGAAGAAATTAGAAACTCACATTTAAATTCAATCACACTGAAAAGCAAAAAGGGTCAAGAGTAGTTTTTAGAAAAGGCATAAAAGTATTTCTGTGTCTTAGATTATGATTTTCAAACTTCCTCACGAAGAATATGAAAAATGTAAATGGCATGTGTTGAAAATGACATGGTGGATAGCTTTAATATTGCAGATTTCTTTTGGACTTTTCTTGAATTCATCTTGAATATGAATAGTTATATAGTGAGGTTGATAATCATGTGATGATTATGTGTCTAAGGGTTCAATCTGCTAGAAGGACAAATCTCTTAAATAATGATAAGAGGACTTGACAGTATTGTTAGAAAGTTATGGTTCTGTTGGTTACAAGAGAGGATGGGGACACATTTGGATATTTGAAATATCTAAAGATGGGCTCCAGAAATGTTTTAAGTGTTTTAATTAAGATATAACACATACATAAAGGGTAAAAAAAATTGTATATTTATATAGCTGGTATACTATTTTATGAAATGGACACACCCGTGTAGCCGCCAATCAGATTAAGATGTGGAATGCTATCAGCACCCCAGCAGTATCACACATCACCCCCTAAGGTAATTGCTATTATGACTTATTTCAGCAGAGATTTGATTTGTTTGGGATCTTTATATAAATCATACTGGATGATATCGTTTATTTACTTTTGCTCAACATTTTATCTGAGATGCAACCAGGTTGATGCATGTAGTATTTCTTTTTCAATACTACATAGTATTTCATGGGAAGAATATACTACAAACTTATTCATCTCTTCTATTGATAGACTTTTGGGTTTCCAGTTTGTTGCTATAATGACTAGTGTTGCTGTAAATATTCTTGTACATGTCTCTTGGTGCACATATACATATACTTCTATTGGGAATATGTCTAGAAGTAGATTCCTGAGCTGTAAGAGAGGTATATGTTCAGGTTTTTAGAATGCTGACAAACATTTTCCAAAGGGGCTGTACTAATTTACACTCACACCAACAGTGTGTATAAACTTCAGTAATGAAGCCTGAAGGAAATTTGTGTATGGACAACCAGAGTCAGAGTCAACCCTATATGTTTTACCAAAATAAATGTGAGGTAATGGAGACAGTTTTAGGTCTGGAAACATGGATTTGGGGCCTGGATTCTCCTGTGGATGGCTGGAAAACTAGGAAAGAAAGAAAACCTGAGAGTAGAACTTTAGAAAATGCCTACTTTTAGGGAAAAATGAAAGAGGGGCAGGAAAGACAGACGTATCAGACTTGGAGCAAAGAAAGTTCAGTGTTAAAGTAAATGAGGGAGTAAGTTAAACAGGTAAAAGGAGAGACCAAATCTATTATGGCATATAGCAAAATGTTTGAAGTTGCTGTACTTCAAAGAGTATGCTGGTATACTTCAAAGAATACTGATAAGTTGCTATTGGATTTGGAAATCGGAGTGTCCTGGTTGGCATTAGGAGAAACATGTTTTTAAAAAGCAAAGGGAGTAGAAGCCTATTAGCAGTGGAATAAAGAGTGAGAAGGAGGAGGGGAATTGATGAATCTAGGTAACTTTTCCAAGCTCGCAGTGCCAGAGAGATTGAGAGGCTAAAGGAATGAGGAGAGGGCCCTGGGTAACTTAACCTGATGAAATGGAAGGTGCGTTAAGGAGAGTTACATGAGACAGGCTTGGAAAACTACAATGAGCAGATTCCGGAGAGATGGGATTGGCTCATTAGTGTGTCTGTTTTTTATCCTTTGGCCAGAGTGGTCTCTGATGGGGTGGAAGAAAAGAGAAAATATTACTCTTTGAAGAGTTTAATAATGTCCCTCTCTGCTGTTAGGGGTATTTCAATGAAATATTCTTGGATGAACTGGAATATATTTGAAATTCAATGAAAATGTGGATTGATTAGTGAGGAAGCAGAAAAGTGATTCAAATCTTGCCAGATCCCTTCTTTCGTAGAAGCCTCATTTCGTAGTACTCTTCACATTCTATTGTTTTAAGCCAGGGATCCTCAACAGTATTAGTACAGTCGGCTCTCCATACCCTTGGGTTCCACATCCGAGGATTTAACCAACTGTGTATTGAAAATACTTGGGGTGGGGGGAATGCCAGAATTTTCCAAAAAGTAAAACTTGAATTTGCCACACCCTAGCAGTGTAATGTTCTGAAGTTTATGCAGAAACTTCAGAGGATGGAACAAATATTTCATTTTGCAGTCTCCAGGCTTCTGAAGACTGTATGTATGCAGCCTGACTACACGGTGTCTCCCAAGTTTGCTTGTGCTATATTTTATTTATCTTTTAAATTTTATTTTGTGCTATATTTTATTTATTTATCTATCTATTTATTTATTGCGGTACGCGGGTCTCTCACCGTTGTGGCCTCTCCCGTTGCGGAGCACAGGTTCTGGACGCGCAGGCTCAGCGGCCATGGCTCACGGGCCCAGCCGCTCTGCGGCATGTGGGATCTTCCCAGACCGGGGCACGAACCCGTGTCCCCTGCATCGGCAGGCAGACTCTCAACCACTGTGCCACCAGGGAAGCCCTGTTTTGTGCTATATTTTAAATGAACATAAGTTTGACATTAATGACCTCTTTAAACTGTTGGGTTACCCAATATATAAAAATATTATAGAATTACTGTTAACATCTTACTTACCTCTTTGATCTGTATGTAAAACCCATTCTTAATTCTAATTGAAGTCAGGGTTATATGAGGCAAGGCATTTGAATTAAAATAATTTTCTTCTTATGTTGACTGTTTTATCATATTACATGCCTAGTGTATTAAAAATCAGATGGAAAGAATGTTTCATGTTTCCCACTCCTTGACTTATCTTTGGGCAACATTGCATTTTAGTGATAAAGATTATTTTTATTTTTTTAGGGAGAGGGCTCCTAATGGTACAGATGGCAGGTAGTGGTCTGTTAAACTCTGAGTAATAAGAGACAATTAGACACACTTCTTAACGCAGATTTTTCTCATGTAAAAGTAAGGAAGAGTTCTATCCTTAGACTAGCATTTCTCAAATTGTGATCCTCGAACCAGCTGCTTTAGCATCACCTGAGAACTTGTTAGAAGCGTGAATTCTTGGTTTGCCCACTCCATGCCTCCTTTCCCCCAGCTAAGTCAGAAATCCCACATCCAGATTCTGATGCATGCTAAAGTTTGCATGCATTTCTTGCATGCAGTTTTGATGGTGGAGTGCAAAGACAAGATTTGTTCCATTACTGTTACCTTTCCTCTGCTTGCTTCTGTCAGCATTAGACAGAGAGTTTCAGAAAACCAGAACCAGTAGGATAGATAAGAGGAAAATTAGTGTGGGAATTGGCTTACACAGTTATGGAGGCCAAGACGTCCCATGATCTGCCCTTTGCAAGCTGAAGAACCAGGAAAGCTGTGGTGTAAGTCCCACTTGAGTCAAAACCTTCTGAAAGCTAGGAGTGCTGATGTCTGAGGGAAGGAGAATCTGGATGTCTCTGCTCCAGCAGAGAGAGAATTCACCCTTCCTCAGCCTTTTTGTTCTATTCAGGTCCTGAACAGATTGGATGATGCCCGCTCTTATTGGTGAGTGTGATTGTTTTTACTCAGTTTGCTGATTCAAATGCTAATGTCTTCCCAAGACATTCACATATAATGTTTATCAGCTATCCAAGCATCTCTTAACCCAGTCAAGTTGACACATAATTATCATACAGTCTCACCAACTTCCATATAATTTGGCCCCCTTGGTTTTATTTCCCATTATTCCCTAGCCTAGCTCATCTAGTCTTACCAGTCAGGGTGTATATGTTTGGGAGGGTTAAGATTATTTTATAACAACATCATACTCATTTCCAATTGTATGTCTTCATTCCTCTCCTTCCATATTAACAAAGTCCTTTATTCTCGTCCTCTTTCACTCATGTAATTTCTCCTATCTTTGGTGGGAGCTCGGCATAGCCATCTCAATGGGGAAACCGAGTCTAAGGGAAAGTAACTCAAGCAAAGGCCTAAGCATAAGGACTGACCAGCTGGACAAAGGAATATGGCCAGGCAGCAACCTGGTGGGCACCAAGGACTAAGGCCCCTCTGGCAGATACAGGTTCTGAAAGCAGCAAATCTCATGTGGCCCTGCTGGCTGGTGAGGCCTAGTCGTGGTCAGGATGGATTTGGGCAGAGACCAAGCCTATAGGTTGAAGACCCCAGTGAGTCCAGCTGAAAGATTGGAAAGACCTGCAAAGATCAGGTCCAGTCCCAAACCTTCCAAGAACCATTCCCTGGTTATCCTCATTTCACTGTTTTTTTTTTTGTTTGTTTTGACCAAAGCTTGTTACACCTCACAATTTTAGTATTGACTTGGTATCCTGCTCTGTTTTCTTATACTGTCATTGTATTAGCTCATTCTGCTATAGCAAAGTACTATAGACTAGGTGGCTTAAATAATAGAAATTTTATTTTTCATAGTTTAAGAGGCTGGGGAGTCCAAGGTAAAAGTATTGTCCAGTTTAGTCCCTGGGTGAGGGCTCTCTTCCTGGCTTTCAGTTGACAGCCTTCTCTCTGTGTCCTTACATAGCAAGGAGTGAGTGAGAGAGAAAGCAAGCTCTCTGATATCTCTTATGAGGGCACTAATCCCATCATGGGGCCCCACCCTTAAGAATTCATCTAGGGCTTCCCTGGTGGCACAGTGGTTGAGAGTCCGCCTGCTGATGCAGGGGACACGGGCTCGTGTCCCGGTCCGGGAAGATCCCACATGCCGCGGAGCGGCTAGGCCCGTGAGCCATGGCCGCTAAGCCTGTGCGTCCCGAGCCTGTGCTCTGCAACGGGAGAGGCCACACAGTGAGAGGCCCACATATGGCAAAAAAAAAAAGAATTCATCTAAACCTAATTCTGTCCCTGAGGCCCCATCTCCAAATTCTATCATACTGGGGATTAGGGATCCAACAGTTGACTCCATAGCAGTCATTTTGAGATTCATACTAGTACTTATCCCCACTGAGCTTTTGCAATGCTAAGCATAGAGTAGGCAGTTGGTTAAATTTTGCTGGCTAATTGATATCCTATGTATAGTAAATGAGCATAGATTTTTAAAACATTGAATAAGTATTACCTAACTATAAATGTGGACACATTGCCTCTTAAAGTTTCTGCTGTATTGATTAAGTACTTACTTGTCTTGATAATTTATTGTTAGCCTCTGGAGGAGAAAAAAGAGCTAGAAACAGTAGCACCACTGCAAGCAGCCTTACTCAGTAGGCCAGGGATTATAGCATAGCTACTTTAAGATTTGCTTGCAGATCAGAAATTAAAAGCAGATAAATTGAGTGTTGCTGATTTTTTTTTTTTAATCTAAAATAATTCCTCCTTCCTGTGCCTTACTCACGATCTAGCCCTATTCCTGGGAAAGCATTTCTACAGCTAAAACAAATCAAACAGCATAGACTGAGAGAACCCTATGTGCCAGATTCACCCTGCTATACTGATAATGAGCTGGAATTCTTTCTTTCAGAAAACCCAGTTAAAATCTCCATTCAATTTGCAGATAGGTGAGTGGAGGAGTTATTTTGGACATATGGACCAAACCATGCCATATGGAAAGCAAAAACAAAGGTCTACAAAGAGATGTTTGTCTGTACTCAAAAGAACATACATTTCGGGCTTCCCTGGTGGCGCAGTGGTTGAGAGTCCGCCTGCCGATGCAGGGGACACGGGTTTGTGCCCCAGTCCGGGAAGATCCCACATGCCGCGGAGCGGCTGGGCCCGTGAGCCATGGCCGCTGAGCCTGTGCATCCAGAGCCTGTGTTCCACAACCGGAGAGGCCACGACAGTGAGAGGCCCGGGTACCACGCAAAAAAAAAAAAAAAGAACATACATTTCTCTTTCTACCTGCTTATACGTTTCAGGTGAAGAATACAAACACACTGTGTTCCAGTGTGTACACTTAGTTTGTTATGTAATGGGGCTCTGCTTTCTCTTTAAATATGAACTATAGATTCTTGAACAAAATAACAAAAAATTCTATCAGATTAATACAAAACTTAGGAAAAGGCCCTTTGGAGAAAATCTTAATTTATTTTTATCAGCATGAAACCCTCCTGAGAATATGGTGAGCTCTGTTTCCTCCCTGAGATACCACAGCTTAGAATCTGGCAGCATTTCCACCATCTACCACCCACAGAGCTTGATTTTTTTTTTTTTTTTAAGTTATTTTCCTCAATATAATGAGAACAGTGATTTCTAACAGCAGTCACATCCAATTTTCTTCTGGAATTGTCAGTTATGTATCTAAATGTTATTTTCCTGCTGTCATTTATATTTTGAAATTTAGATTTACAGGAGAGTTGCAAAAATTTTCTTTGTATGCTTCACTCAGCTTCCTGTGATATCAACCATGATACATTTATTAAAACTAAGAAATTAACACAGGTACAATGCTATTAACTAAACTCCATATTTTGTTTGGTTTTCTCAGTTTTTCTACTAATATCTGATCTGTCCCAGGATCAAATCCACGATGCTATGTTGCATTTAGTCATCATGTCGCCTCAGTCTCCTTTAATATATAGTAAGTTTCTCAGTCTGTCTTTATCTTTGATCTGGACACTTTCTGCTGTTTTGAAAGCCCTTTCCAAATACACCTTTTCATACATGCAGGATACCTTGTAACCATTGAATAGAATTGTTTATTTAAATATACTTAAGAAACACCATGTGGAAATTATTTATGTTCAAAAAAATCCTTGAAAGGAGCAAAGTAGTTGTTGAATTAAAAAAAAATTACCAAGGAAGAACACATCCTTTGGCTTTTTTACTTAACTTTCCTGCTTCTAATATCACTGTAACAAGGTACAGTGGGTACATCTCAAACATTCATAAACATTCAGAATAATCTTTTTAATGTATGACTTTATCATGCAGTTTTTATATTGATGGTTTCATAATCACTTGCATAAATTCCAGACTCTTTAGCATGGCATGTAAGGTCTCATGATATGGCTCCCACCCATCCGTCAAGAAGCACCTTTAGCTATGCCTGACCACTTGTCAAGTCCTCTGTGGTAGGCAGCCTTGGAGAGCTTCCAATAATCCCCATCTCCTTTTCTTTATGACACTGTGTAATCTATAATGTCTTTCGAGTGTGGGCTGAATTTGACTGGTTTCTTAGGAATAGCATATGCTTAAAAAGTAAATGAATGCCATTTCTGAAACTGTTAGAACACCCAAGACAGAAGCCACAGTCTTTATTATTTCTTCCATTTGAGGGAAGCCAACCACCATTTGTAAGTGGCCTTAAATTTCTCCTCAAGTGGACCTCTCATTATCTCTGGCCAGTAGCCAGTGAGGACGTGAGCCCTGCTGATAGCCATGCAAGTGAGCCTGGCAGCAGATCCTTTCCCAGCAAATCCTGGAGATGACTGCAGCCCTGGCCCACCATTGGATTGTAGCTTTGTAAGAGACCCAGCTCAAATCTCATTGCTGTTTTGAAACCATTTCTGACTATCCCTGCCCTTAATGATCTCACCCATTCAATCACTTACTGTCTCATACTGTTCATGAAGTGCTGCCCTAGCAAACTCTTTAGAATGGCGAAGTGTCTTTTCTTCATGCATATCAACAACATTTCTGAGCAAGTAGTTAGGTAAATCCTTATTGATTAATTGAAGATGGCATTTAGCTTTTGTGTTTCTTGAAGCCTAAATTAAAACGATTAAGCTGAATATACATATACCACCAGCAGCTCTAAAGCAACCCTGAGATACATGCCTGATAATGATGCTGAGAATGCAAACACGGGGAAATGGTTAGTGAGATCTAAGCTGTTAGAAGCATAGTCTTGAGGTCAGTAGGCAAGTGAAGACTTGGCACGAGAAAATGCACAGATGGGGCTGAGTGCCGCATGGACGGGAGCCTCTGGCCTAACTGGACGGGGCTTTGTTATAGGCAGCAGTGTGACAGGTGTTTGGGTGGCACGGGCAAGCCCAGCTGGGAAGATGTAAGCCCTGATCCACAAAGGAGAAGCCAGTTTGGTATTGGCCTAGGTGTTCTGTAGTCTAAATTGCATATTCTGGAGGACACATATCACTGTTACCTACCTGTGAACTCTTATTAATACAGGGTCATAAACCCCTGAATATCCCACAGAGTGTTTCAGGGAATCACAAGAAGTGTTCTACCTGAACTCACAAGTGAGTCACATCAGTTACCACGTGGCATCCATGTTTGTTCTGTTTCTCTTTTCCCATACCTCCCACCCCGTCCCTAGAATAGGACCACCACTCATTCCTTTTGGCCCCTCCCTGGACTGCTGTACACCACCCCTCCCACAGAGCATTAAGGAGACATTGTAGGTGGGCTGTCACTGCTTCCTCTGGATGGGGCTCGGGGCACACAAGCTTCTGGCCATCTGTCATTATAATCATTGTAGTCACATTGCCTGTATCATCTATGTGTTGCCCTGATGTGTTATAGACTAAACAAAACAAGTTATCAATTTCTAATCATGGTTTTATACCCTACTCACATCTTCTACCTCCCAGGACTTAGTCATGAGTCCAGCCAGGGGTAAGTAGAACAGAGGAGGGAGCTGGACATGAAGAAAAATCTTAGTGATAACCTTGATGTTTTATTCATCTTTTCTTCTTCCTCAGCACTAAGGCTGCCTTACTCCGTCAAGTGTGTTGTGTCTGATCCTCTCTTTATTCAGGGACTATGTAGTAATCCATCCATAGTCTTCTGGTAGGTTGACCCAGATATTCTCAGGCTTCTCTCAACTTTTGGTGGGGAACACAGCTGGGGCTCAAGCCAGGACCACAGCTATACCATGATCATGTATGAACAAGGGGTGTCAGACTGGGAGGGAGCTGTGTCTTCCAGATAGGGACAGAACCAGCAAATACAAGAGGGAGACTTATGCGTTGGGATGGACAAGGGGAGAGACAATCTGCATGGATTCTGCAGACACGGGTCTATTATTGCCTTTGCTTGACATTTTATTCATTCTTTCTCGTGATTGTATTTAAAAGTAAGAGGTAAGCAAGGGACTAAAATTATTATTAATCTTGAGGTTTTATGTTTATGATCAAGGTATGCAGTATGATTTAAACTAGAGTGATCAGGAAGACCAGCTAGGAAATTATTGAAATAATCCAGGTGTAGAGTGATGACCGTGCTTTATACTTTGCTTGCCTGTCAGGAAACTCAGAGTTCAGTTTTGTGCTGACTTGTAGTAGCTGTCATTTATCCAGATTTAGAATATGATTGCCTTTCATTTTCATTTTTCCAATGATATACATGCTTCCTTTACCTTACTGGTCTTTGGTTTTATTTTACTTGATTTTTTCCTTAAGTCACCACATCTTTTTAGAAGTAAATAGGCTCTAAGTAATAAAAATGAAAATAAATGAAAAAAAGGTTTATTGCTAGTAATGGCAAGACTGGAGATGAGTGTTGCTTATTTGACGTGTAGCGTTTACAAACAGTGGAGGATTTTAGAAAGGACTGGTTTAAGAGATGTCGCCGAGTGGATGAGTGGTGGTTGTGACTGGGAGTTAGAGAACAAGGTTAAGATGGCATTAGTAACTTTTAAACTTCGAATGACAAGAAGTAGGGGCTATGATTCAGAAATTGTTGAACTCTAATAAGGAGTTGCTGTGTCTCTACACCCACTTTAAACATCAGTGATCAAAACTGGGTAATGGCCTGAGTAATAACAGGGCTCAGTTAGATCTGCTCCTTTCCAAGGCTGGACAGGTACAGAAGTAGGAAGGATGGTATGATCAGAGTTCCCAGGCAATTCTCACTGAGCAGATGTACTCATCATTACCATAGGACAGTGACTGTATGGGGAACATAGTTATGTGTTAGGCATTATTAATTAGTGAGGACACTTGCTCTTCAAAAACTTAAATACAACATAATGAAAGATTAGCAGATGTTCTATAAATTTATATAAATGTATAAAACATATGTTTTATTAACTGTAAAACAATTGTTGGTTTAAATGGCATTTACCTGACACTAAGTTCCAGGGAAGTTGCTAGGTGATCTCACTTTTGAGCTATAACCGTTATTTTTCTTAATTATTCCTCACATGAAATTCTTCCTGTTAATTGGTTTCCACTGTGTCCATTCAAGAGGAAGAATCCCTTGCCCTATCTCTTTTGTTCTAGTCGCTCTTTGCATCTTTATGTGGCCCCTTTAACCTTTGGGAACAGTTGGGGATGAAAATGAGGAGAGATCAACCCACCTGAGGCTCCTGTTCACTGAGTGATTATTTTACCACTGTTCATGAGCCCAGTGCTAGAGAACTTTCCTTCTAAACAGTGGACATTTCCATTTAGAACATGGGCTTCTAAAATAAAAAGTCATGGCCCACTGCTGAGCATATATCCTGAAACACTCACTTAAAACCACAGGAAGAACTATTGGAGAATGTGAAAGCTTTGTCCTAATACAATTTTATCTGAAATGTTATATTCTTTGACTCTCTAGGGGAGAAAAAGAAAAGGAAATAGAAACAAATGAAAGAATAGGAATGGATGAGAAGGAATCCAGCCAAGCAATAGGTTGCCACACAGAAACGCAGAGAAAGGTTTCTACTAGCCAAACAAAAGCTTGTCATAGGACTGGGAATCAGAGGAGCTGAACCTGAAGATAAGTACCAAACATCATGAAAAAATGAATCCGTGTGAGAGGGAGAAAAGTAGGACATACATTCTTTTCTCTAAGTGGCTTTAACTACATTGGGTTAGCAAAGAAAATTACTTCTTGCTGTTGGTTGGTATCGTGGTAGCAGGTCACTGGAAAAATAACCCCCTCTTCATCATTTTTTTTCATACTTTTTTTTATCAATGCAGTTTTTAATTGCTTCTGTAATCACTTTCTACGATGTTAATCTATTTACAAACAAATAATAATGTAAGCTTATCTTTCATTTAATTAACTAAACTTTTGTCGAATACATTCATATTTGGGGGGAATTAAGACCTAAGATTTGAAAACTTTAATGCCTGCTTTATGAATTATTAATTGCTCTTATTGACTCCATATTTTTTCATACTTTCGAGGAAGGAAAATAGACCTTAGAGAAAGGGATAAAAACCAGACTGTGACAGCAAAGATTTCTTTTGAGCCTGATTTTATGCTAGACTGTTAAGTAGTCTAGAAATTTCTTTAGAAGATTTATACCTGACTGATAAAAATAGTTTAATACATCATACCCAGGAATCACTGGTCTTTAGGTTGATCTCATAATTAATATTTAAAACTTTGAATGCTTTTCTATTTAAACATGGTAGGTAATATTTCTTTATTGCCATATCTTTAAGTTAAAAGACATCTCGAATCTAAAATACATAGAACTCAAATATGATATTCCATTCTTCAGTGCTTCTTATACATAAGCCACGGTGTTAGGTGCTATAATTCAGATTATGTCAGTTCTTTAAGACCTTTTGGTGTCTTCCCGTTGAACTTGGAATGAAATCTGAACTCTCACAGTGATGCCCTGTGAGCTGGCCTCCACCTGTCTCCCACTTCATCTGGACCACACTCCCTCTCTTCTTCCAGTGCCTCTCACGTTCCAAGCTCTTTGCTACTGCAGGTCCTTTCCACTTGCTGTTTCTTCTGCCCGGAATGCTAACTTGCTGTTGTGTTTCTTTACAGGTGGCTCCTTCACACTCTTCAAATCCCAGCTTAATGTCATATTCTCAGAAAGACCTTCCCTGATTCTCACTTTAAAGTTGCTTTCCCATCTACACCCCACACCCCACCATCACCGATTCTGCCACAGCATGCTTTTGTTTCCTTCATAGAGCTTGTCACAGTCTGTCTTCTTGTTTACTTTGTTTCCGCAGCTGTACTAGGGACCTTGTCATTATTCTTTTCTTTTGTATCAAATCCTGGAATGGTGCCTGACACACTCAATATATGCTACTTATTTGCTAAATGTAGGAGATGAATAAATGCAGGGAACAGAAACTAGTAGTTATAGAACCCTACTTTTATATCAAGCATTTTAGTTGACATAGTTATTGTGAGAAGCGTTTTTCCATCTCACTGATGAGAAGAGTGGGAACTTAGGTCTTATAATGGTGCCGAGTCCTTAAGGAATGCCCAGTCTAACTATATCATTAGCGAGTGAGCTCATTATATAATGGATCTAGATTTTCTGTTCTTCCACTATGGCCTGTTGACATCTCATATAGCAAGCTTAAATTAAGTGGTTGGATTTAGCCCTGCTCATCGTGCCTCCAGTGAATCATACATGTGTTTGTGGGTATGAATGTCTTTATGAAATACCTTTTGGAGTAAAGACGCTGTCTCTTATCTCCATAACAGTGAAATGCCCATTATATTAACACTTGTGATCCTTTAATTATAATCTTTTACATTCATATAACAATTCTGCAAAGAATTCTCATACACATTGGCTCCTTACATTTCCCTTCTTGTCTGCAGTAGGCAGGCAGGGCAGATGTTATTATCTTCCTGTTGCAGATGCTGCTGCTGAAGTTCTGTGATGTTAAGTGGCCTGTCCAAGGTCATACAGCTGGTATATGGTGGAGAGGCCTCTTGGCCTCCATCGTCTGTCCCCAGAGCACAGTTCTGTTGTTCCAAGGCTCATCCTGTCTGTCCTCCCCACCCCAACCATCCTTTCTTCTCTGAGCATTTCCTGAAAGTCAGCACTATGACACAGTGAGAGCTTTAAACAGAGGTGATAATGAAGGGGCTCTTGGTAGGGAAAACAGATGAGCAAACAGATTTCTGTGCCTGCTTCCCATCTCTCCCCAGTGTCCCTCTCCTGCCCCCCTCCCACCAAAAAAGTGTTTCCATGGAGCCCTTACTTCCATGCTTACTGATCCATGATATTTTAATAGGTGACAGGAATGAGATAAATATTTCTTCTCTGATCATTTGACCCAATGTGCTAATAAAGCATGTCCTAAAATGTCTGATAGTTTCCTTGCCCTGCATTCCCACTAGTCCTACTCTAGTTTTAGTCATCATCTTTCTATTGTCTTCCAACGGTTTTGACTTTCCTCTTTCCTTCAGCCTAGCTACCATCCATTTCACTCCCTACACTGTAAGCGGGGCTTGCGTTCTATAGCACAGATCTAATCATGTTGCTTTTCTCCTCCCAAGTAATCAGTGGCTCCCCTTTGCTTATAGCCTAAGTCCAAACTCTTCAATATATCATCCAAAGCCCTTGACGACTGAGTCCCTTGCTGTTCCATCTCCCTTCCTGATATATGCCATGGTTTTCTTTTAAAAAAGACTTCTGCCTGTTGTCTGCGTGTGCCATGAAATCTCATAACCCTTGTCCCTTTTCATGGTGTTCCTGCTTCCTGGAATGCCCTCTCTCTACTTCTCTGTAAAGTTTAGCTCCAACATAATTTCCCATTTGATGCTTTCCTGGACTTGCCTCCATTACCCCTTTTTACCAAAGAAGATATTTTTCTTCCATCCTTGCTCCCATGGCAGTTTGCTTAGGTATCTATTATTAGGGCTACAGTTATGTTACTTTGTGGATGAGAATTAACTCGGTACTTAAAGTGAACATGAAAGCCAGGAAAAGGAAATTGGAGGAAAGGATTTGGTGGGGCAGTGGTGGGGGGTGAGAAAATTAGTAGAGACTGCACGGGACATAGCATCAGCAGAGCTCCATGTAAGCAAGTGAACTAAGTCCATGATTTACTGGAATTGCTTTCTATTACCTAAGTGAAAACTTAGCCCAAGTAAGATACACTGGTTGAAAATGAAAAATAATGCAGTTGACAAAGATGTAGAGTATTTTAGAAGTGCTTGAACAGGTAGAGTCCTAATCTTGGTTACAAGGCTGGCAGAGAAGGCTGACTTCCCAAGTCTCACCTCCTGCCTGTGGTTTTTATTCTTCGTTCTCTACAACCTAGAAACCATGTAGTGTTTGGCAAATTTGACAAACATATCACATACGTAATGACATCATTTCACACTGAACATCTGTAGCCCTCTTATTTGGCTACAGGAAGTGCAGGAAAAATCAGATGGGACATTGGATGAGAGGTCAAAACCCCCTAATAAATCCTCTTACACGGTGACATTGTTAGACGAAGTTATTGCAAAACACTTCCAGGTTGGTTTGGGGATTTTCAGAATTTTCAGTATTTTGAAAGGAACAGTACATTTCCTTTTTGCAAGAAGGACACTTCTGACCAAGGCAGCTCCAATGACACACTTTCCAGAGATGAGAGAATAGTGCACACACATGTTCACCAATCTTAGAAAAAGGAATGAGATGTTGGCAGATGCTGTGCTCTTAACTTGAGGAAAGGACTCTGCTTCTTTAAAGGAAGCAAATTAGTTGCAGGCAGCCTCTGACAAGTTGAAGAAACATCTGGAAAAGCTGATAATAGACTGACTTCCTGAAATGTGGGTTTGACTATGATGACTTCAGACAGGAAGCTTATGTTTCTTATCGTAACATTGGAAAAAGACATAAAATTACAAAGTAAAACTGATTAACTGCATACAGAATTGGAATTCTCTAAACTAGTATATTAAAGTTATTAAGGTTTAACATTGTTATCTTCAGGAAGATCTAACTGTTATCAAACATTTTTTATCTACTCTCCTTCATAGGGAATATTTAAAGAAAATCTATGTACTTTTGTCTATTAAGTCCAAATGCTATAATCTCTTCTTCAAATTATATCCTGGAGGCAGTTTTAATAGAAATTACATTTCATTCCTCCAAACCAGAATTTTGATGTGAAAAAAGTTTGAACTATGATAACGTTGAGAGCACTACCAAGGAGAAAAATTAATAACCAGTAAAGAAATGAACCACATTTTTCTAATGATATGGCTGTTGGCCTTTTAAGACCTTAAAGCAGGGCTATAAGAATAGTCCTTGGAGTTATCAAATACATGTGCAATATTGTAGATTTTATACACGTGTCAGTATTGTACATGAATATAAATTCAGGGCATTCTCTCAGGAGATTGGGAAAATCCTTTAGCACTATGTTCTACCATATTCTATCTTGTTTCCCTCATTACCAACAAATTGCAGGGCTCTGTTAATATTTAAATGAATATTTATGCCATTTAAGGCACCCCACATACTTAGGAAGTATTCTTCTGTGTTTAAAGGAATATGCATATATTTTAGTGCCAAAACTTGAGTATCTTTTGGGGCTTCATGTTGGCCATCTCTGCATACATGAAGTTGTAAAGCAACTTTTCTTTCACGTGGGAAGAATGAGCTACGCTCTATCTCCTCTTGTCAGACAGGCACGTACATCCTGGCCTTTGACCAAAAGTTGCATATAATCAAGAAAATAGCAATTCTTTACTCAATTGCTGTTAATGAGGAAGGGTGCTTTTTCATGAATGCGGAGTGCAGTGTCCATCTAAATATGGTCGTGGACACATGCTTTTAAATCTTACACAAAGTTCACACATCAATTTCTCACTAGTTACATTTCTTACATTATAAAAAATTAAGCCTTCAGTTTTTAATCACATGCAGATGTTGTACCTTTGTTCTCTACCTAATGTCCCCTTTGTACTTTATGTTCATCCAAGCAAACTTTCCAATCTTCCCCTGACAGATTTTACTTTCTGGTGTATGTTGGCCCACATTGCTTCCTTTCCCTGCAGTGTGCTTTCTCATTTCTCCACTTCTCGATGTCCTTCCCATCTTTCTAGGATTGATCAGCTCAAATGCAAACTTCTATTTTAAGACATATCCATCCCCTCTTCAGTAATGAGTCTTTTTCTCCTTCAATTGAGCTCTATTATTTTGTACATTTAATTCAGAAAATATTAGCAGGCTGTCCTATGTCCTGTAGGGGTTGGGAAAGTAAGAGAACACTTACCCTCCAAAATTAGAAAATAAGGCATGTACAACATAACCATAATATTAGCAGATTCGTATTTAGTATCTGTGTCCTACTGATTGAAATGGAATGATTGGAAGTTGCGTGCACACACATGCATGTATGTACATATAAGGTTCACCCAATACTGGGCCTGGAGTGATTGAATAGGAATTTAATGGTATTGCATAGGAGAGTTCATGGCATTTACCCTTTTTTCCGGTTGGGGATTAATTCATTTATCTGTTTAGCTCTCAAGTGATTCTTTGGCTCAAAGGGGAATTAAAGTACATGTTATCAACATTTTCTTTTATTACTATAAAAATGTTCATTGCAAGATGATTTAAATTTGTACATGTGTAAAACAAAGTATCGGTATACACTTACAGGTATTTCAAAGTAGCAGAGCTAGGATTTGAACCTAGGCAGGCTGGCCCCAAAGTCTATGCTCTTAATCACATTGTACTGTATGCTGTCTCTTATAAAGCTGTCTTTAAACTTTCTCCTTAATGTTTAGGTACTTCTCATTCACAAATTTTAGTTCCACCATTCCAGAAATGCTTTGGTACACTGAATAAAATTGAGAGGCATTATACAAAAAACAATTTGTGTTTTAGAGAAATTCACCTTGTGTTTTCCCTAGTTATACTCTACATTTACATATAAAATCTATCTTTAAGGAGAAAGAGAGAACCATTTAAGTCTGCATACAGCCTGGACCCTTGCCATGCCCCCTCTCCAAACATGCATACACACATCCTACTGCCACCTGAATCTCACAGTCCTGATGCTGGAATCATAAGCAGCATTCAACCTACTCCCCACCTTTGAGTCCCTTTTCCACTCTAACTCTAGACATTGAGTCAAAAGAGGTGGGCTTGGTTTCCCTCAAGTGCAGAAACATACCACTTGCAACTTCCTTCCCCTTCAGAAGGAGCAGAAGGTAGCAGAGTCCCGCAGAGGGGGCTTCTGTTGAAATTCAGAATCTCCCCAAAGGTGGACCTTGGTCTATAGGGTGCTCAATACCCTTAAATCATAATGGATTTACAGCCCGTGGTTACAGAGTTATACTTTTTAGGTACATTTCAAGTGTCTGTGGACTCACCAGAGGACTTTACAACTAGTGAAAACACTATTTCTGTGGTAAATTGAAGGTCACTCGTTTGGAACTTGAAACACACAAAACTTTGGAAATAGCCTATATCTGAAATATATATATAAAGTAAGTATAGGTGCAAATTAGACACCCAACTTGATTCTACAAAGATGCGTAGTCAAAGGAATGCAAGTGGACCCTGAGTTTCATTATCCAGTAGCAGAAACAGTATTTGTAGAAGTTCTTGAATACCCACTTTTAGAAGGAAGTGAAGAAAAGGACTTTGCAGTCCAGTAGTTAAAGACTATACCAAATGACTGGGCTAGTAAAATAATAAAAACTAGTATTTCTTAGGCACTTAACCTCATTGCTCAACTTCTCCACCTGTAAAATGGAGGTAATGACAGTACTTACCTCACAGGGTTGTCATGTGAATAAATGAGTTAATGTATATGAACCACTTAGAGTGCCAGGCAAATACAGTACGTTAATGCCCATCATTAGCACCAACTGATCATCCACAAACCCTTATTATGAACGAACATATAGAAGATTCCTTCAGGCACCAGAGGAGAATCGGTCTATCCCCCAAAAAGTACATTAGGCTGCTGTATGTGAACAACCAAGCGATCTTTAAACTTTCTTTTTTTAAGGGAAGAAATGAAACTGCAACAAGTCTGCCACTCTTAACTGCTATTGAGAATGGGGTTTCTTACTGAAGGTGAAGAAAATATTCTAAAATTAGATTTTAGTGATGGTTGCACAACTGGTTATATACTAAAACCATTGAACTGACATTTAAGTGGGTGAGTTATATGGTATATGGATTGTCTTAATAAAGCTCTTAAAAATCTGACCCTCTTAAACGTTCTTTCTGGATATGGGAATTTGCCCAATCTGAAAAGGCAAATCAGGATAACACTGTTAAAGGTTTTTCAAAGACAATAATTATTTGTGAAAACATACCTATAAGGTCTGGGCATAATAACAAGATCTGGTACCAGTTTTATGCATTAAACAATTTTATATCTGAATAATTTTATTAGAGGGAGACTTTTCAGATTTCACTAAGAAGCTTTCACCTTAGTGTTTCTGATACTAATGATGTTAGGTTTTTATTTTATCCAAGTGCTAAGTTTCACAGAAGCTCTACTCAAGTCACATCACTCATTCCAAAGAAATAAAGCAGTAAAATTGGATTCAGATCAGTGTGACCTTCATCAAGAAGTTCTGCCACACTTTTTAAGAAAACTCACATGACATCTTAAAAGCTCACCAAGAGTGACCCTTCAGCACACAGTCATGGTAATTAAACAATGGAGATGAGATGTTTCCAATCTACTGTTTATCCTCTGTCTGAAGATCAAATTCCTCCATAGTGGCTACAGTGAAAGTCAATCTTATTTTTATTAACTACACATTCAGCTGGTAACTGTTGGGGCTGACATAAGCCCAACTGAAAGACCTAGGACCTTATGACGTCCTTTTCACACTCACTTGTTGATGACTGTGATCTCAGTGGAGGCTGTAACTGCCCTGTGAGGAGAGATACCACGTGGGTTCTGTCTTTCACGTTGTGAGATTGATCATCAGAAATGCCAGTCATCAGTCTTCCGATGATAAAACTTGTCGAAAAGTATACTTCAAGCTACTTGACTATTTCCTGTTTTTTTTTTTGGGGGGTGCCGTACGCGGGCCTCTCACTGTTGTGGCCTCTCCCGTTGCGGAGGACAGGCTCTGGACGTGCAGGCTCAGTGGCCATGGCTCACAGGCCCAGCCGCTCCGCGGCATGTGGGATCTTCCCGGACCGGGGCACGAACCCGTGTCCCCTGCATCGGCAGGCGGACTCTCAACCACTGCGCCACCAGGGAAGCCCTCCTAATCTCCTTTTAAACTTGAAATTCACATCCTTTGGAGAGGGAGGGCAGGGGAAGATCTGTGATATGAATTAACTTTCTTTTTTTTTAACTTTATATGCATATGTATTTTGAAAAGAGACATGCATGATGGTTTACCCTTTTTTTGAAATTTAGTGTCTTCTTAATTTAATGATGTGCCATCCTGGCATGTTGGGTTAGTTTCTTTTAAACTTTTATTGGAGTAGAGTTGATTTACAATGTGTTAGTTTCAGGTGTACAGCAAAGTGAATCAGTTATACATATACATATATCCACTCTTTATTAGATTCTTTCCCCATATATGTCATTAGAGTATTGAGTAGAGTTGCCTGTGCTCTACAGCAGGTCCTTATTAGTCATCTGTTTTATATATAGTAGTGCGTATATGTCAATCCACATCTCCCAATTTATCCCCCCTCCCTTTCTCCCTGGCAGCCATAAGTTTATTTTCTACATCTGTGACTCTATTTGTTCTGTAAATAAATTTATTTGTACCATTTTTTTTTAGATTCCACAGCTTGTTTCTTATTGGTTCTATTTTCTCTCTTCAGCTACACTAAGACAGCTACTGCTTCTGCATCTGGTTTTCTGCTTCAGAACTTCTGTTCTCATTTCTCTGTTGTGATCTTGTCTCCCATTCTCGTTGACCTTGGATATTTGTCTTTTTAAAATTCCTTCACCGTCATTATAATAGAGTTTTGGGAAAGAGTAGAAAAAATGCAGTTGTTCAAACTACCATGTTTAAATGGAAGCCCAGAATTTATATTATATTAAATGTAATCTTGATGGTTCTAGCTATCAGTATTGTTCGCCGAGACCTTTTGGGTGTTAGTATTGTCATCCAGCACACTGTGTGTATCACCAAGCTTTCTGACATCTGCAAATATATCCTTTTGAGGAGTTTAGGGTGAACATAGCTGTTCAGTTAAGTTTTTCTAAGGTTTTCAGCAAAAGAGATACTCGACTCTGCTCCCCTAATAGGAATTGGGCTGCCCTGTATGAAGACTCCCTCTAAGCTGTATACATCACCTTTTGTTCTTGAGCTGTGACCAGAGCTTCTTAGAAATTTGTCAGGATATCTGAAACAACTGCCTTGCCCCCCAATATCTCTGTCTCTCTAACACACACATCCACATCCACACAGAGTAGTTATCAATCTATAACCAAATGCATCTATAACTTCTGGATTTTGAATAGCATAGTTTGGGGCTGTGACCTTAACTGGCGTGGTTAGCCAGAGTGCAAGTAGCTGATAACTTTTAATAATATATCATTGATTCTCACTTTTTAGACCTTTCCAGTATGCTTGCTGATAGCCTCTACCTAACAGGGATTGAAGGTGATCCATAAGGCACACACACAGTTCTTGTGTGTACCTTATGCTTTACAGGAAAGGGCTGAAATCAATTTGATGGAAGATGCCAAAATATTCTAAAAGAATCGAGACGTTCTCACAAATGCAAGAACGGCCAAATTAAAGCAAAATAAGTAAAATTCTGATTGTGGTATCAGATTCCACTTTATTCAGATATCTAAAATGAAATTATATAAAGTCTGAGCTGCAACTTAATATCTGTAGAAGCTTTGTGTTTGAAACTTTGAAGCTAAAATATTTGAGTTTACTTAAGCTAGTCTCCTTACCGTAGTCGGTGACGTGTCCCAAAGCTCTCCTGTTTTAAGGTTGATATTTACAAGTTCTCTTGATTGTTATTGAAATCATTATTGTACATATATACCATTTCTCTTTCTGTCCTCTTAGGTGAAACTAATTGTTCACAAAACCTAAAAATTGAATATCACAAATGGTCATAATTATCTTTCACTTTCAAGTTACAAAGGCATATTCCCAGCTAAATTATATACTAAAAGATATAATTCGCCTTTTTGAATCATCTGTCCCTAAGAGGAAAAGAATTTGAATCTCGTCCAAGCTAGTTTTATTCTTAAATAGCCGTTACGTGTTTTTACTTTCATTCAAGAATTCACATTAAGAATCATAAATCGGTTGATCTGGATAAACATAAAAGTTGTGATATTTTTCTGCATATTCTTTCAACAGTCTTGAGTCGTAACAGTGGTAACTGAAGGGGGAATGAAATGTTTTACATCAACTTAAGCCCTAAGTATCAGTGAATTCAATTACAATGATTCACAGTGCTCCTTTAGACTTCCTTGGTTCTGATAAGTCTATTTCCTAAAATAGAGTCCTGGAAGGCCCAGGAGATGGGCACACCCCCTAGCCAACTCTGTGCCATCACTCCCCAGGAAAGCAGCTTGTCTTGCTGATAATTAGTAGTTTCTCTGAGCGTGGACTCTGCCTTGTAACAGCTCATCATTTCTCTTGGACTTGGACAGGACCCGACTCTGTATGACATGGGATCAGAAGCAGATGCTGGTGTATCTGAAGTACAGTGCAGGGAAAGTGAGTGAGACTTACCACGGTGCTTGATCATTCAGTAAAGATTGTGATGTAGCTGTCACTGCTATCGTTGTAAGGATCGTCCTCCCCGTTTCTTATAGTAGTTTATAAAAGGAAGAGAGAAATACTGTACTTTTTATCTAACCTCGTGAGCGGCATTAGGTACTT
This sequence comes from Aethalodelphis obliquidens, assembly GCF_003676395.1. Classification (NCBI taxonomy): domain Eukaryota; kingdom Metazoa; phylum Chordata; class Mammalia; order Artiodactyla; family Delphinidae; genus Aethalodelphis; species Aethalodelphis obliquidens. Next base: position 1,569,283 of record NW_020838025.1, read on the forward strand.
AGACACATGGAGGCGTTATTAAAACAAAATGGTTCTAATTGTATAGCCACCTGTAATTACATATTACAGTTAGGCTAGGGCAGTGCAGGTGTGATTCATTATTTCACTAGTGCTTCTTTGTGTGATTTTCCCCCCTATTATAGTGGGAGCTCTTCCAATAGTGGCTAGAGAGGTCGGGGAAAAGGAAACCCTGACAATTTTCCTTTGACGAAACAATTTAATACACAAAAGGCTTTTACAGCAAAAGCTTAAAATGAGTTCTAGAAATACTAGATTAGGCTAATCTGAACAGAAGTATTAATGCAGCATATGCAATTAAAATATTATTACCAACACCATAACTAATAACAGCAGACATTCCCAATAGCACTCAGGGAATACAGTATATATGCACTTAAAAGTGAATATGTACTTCAACAGAAAGATAGTATAAATACAGATATAGTAAAGGATTCCTCCAATATTCCTCCAGACTACTGTGCTACAATAACTGGGTTATGTTGAAAGGGCACAAATGTCACTGGGACACTGTTTTCCAGAAACAGTCCAAAAAGTTGGCTTTATACTTTTAAATGCCCAGAGGCAATGAATAGAGGGTTTTGGTTTATGGGGACTTGAGATAATAATTTTGTCTTGGGAGAATAAGAGAGGGGTTAAAAAAAAATCAAGACTGTTGCCTGAGGGAGAAAAACGTAAACTGTTTCCAATTACATCAAACTGAAATGGGCATATGACAGAGCTTAACCTCAGAAGGGAATGTGATAGATGGAGAGCTATAGGGATACTCACAACTGTTGAATTCCTGCCGCCTCTCCCTGTGGGAGCAATGTGTTTAATAGTGCATTCGGGTCACATCTGCACTGACTGCGGGGAAATCTTATTGCGGTGTTATCTCTGTGACTGCTCTTCTGCTTGTTGAAATTTCTTACACAGAATTTGCCTGCAGGAACAGAGGGGCTTATGCAGAGGGTTCAATGGCGTTTCACGTAGTTGGAAAACATTTTGAAACATCCTTATGTTTTTTCCTTTTATGTCATCTCATCATTGCCTATGTTTTTCAAAAAAAAATTTAACTTAAAAGTAGCAGATAAAGGAGCACTTCTGTCCCGTGAAACTCTAATTTGGGTAATTGTTTTTTAGAGAGTCCATATTCCTTGTGTAGTAATACCTCTTCCTTGTTGAACTTTTCCAAACAGATGTGAAAACTGAAATATGACTATAAAGGCAGGGAAAATTAACTTTTTTAGCATCTGCAATAAAATTACCATCAGAGTCACCGAATTGCATATTTATTTCTTTTGGGTTACTTCATCATTTGAACACCTATATTTACTCAGAAAATTATAAGCTCTGGTGTTGGGATGTAAGGTGAAAGGTAAAAAGTGATTGCCCATAAAATAGAGCATGTAGAGTGTGGGTTTGTGATGCAGGTAGGGGCGTGCCCCTGCTGTAAGTAATGGTGCTAGAAAAGCCGGGTCGGATGAGCACATGAAATAGACCAAGATATAATCAGCTTGGGTGTGATGCCAGAACCAAAGAGGCCAGTCACCCCTCTGTGGCCATGTGATGGGGATTTGAGTTGAACTTCCAGGGAAGGGGTGGTGACCCTCATAGTACCTGCCAACTCTTCTACCAATGATGCTTTTTCTATATAGTTAGAAACTTCAATAAAAGAATGATAAAATCTGAATTATAAATGCTTCAATTATAATATCATTGGTTACCAAGTTCTTGTCAAGCTACAATAGAAAACATTTTCAAAGAAATAAATACCTTATCAAAAGTAAACACCTCTGCTCATGCAGCTCAATATCAAAAAAAACAACCCAATCCAAAAATGGGCAGAAGACCTAAATAGACATTTCTCCAAAGAAGACATGCAGATGGCCAAAAAGCACATGAAAAGCTGCTCACCATCACTGATTATTAGAGAAATGCAAATCAAAACTACAATGAGGTATCACCACCTCACACCAGTTAGAATGGGCATCATCAGAAAATCTACAAACGACAAATGCTGGAGAGGGTGTGGAGAAAAGGGAATCCTCTGGCACTGTTGGTGGGAATGTAAATTGATACAGCCACTATGGAGAACAGTATGGAGGGTCCTTAAAGAACTAAAACTAGAATTACCGTATGACCCAGCAATCCCACTACTGGGCATATACCCAGAGAAAACCATAATTCAAAAAGACACATGTTCATTTCAGCACTATTTACAGTAGCCAGGTCATGGAAGCAACCTAAATGCCCATCAACAGACGAATGGATAAAGAAGATGTGGTACATATATACAATGGAATATTACTCAGCCACAAAAATGAATGAAATTGAGTCATTTGTTGAGACATGGATGGATCTAGAGACTGTCATACAGAGTGAAGTAAGTCAGAAAGAGAAAAACAAATATCATATATTAATGCATATATGTGGAGCCTAGAAAAATGGTACAGATGAACTGGTTTGCAGGGCAGAAACTGAGACACAGATGTAGAGAACAGACGTACGGACACCAAGAGGGGAAAGTGGCGGGGGTGGGGTGGGGATGGTGGTGTGCAGAATTGGGCGATTGGGATTGACATGTATACACTGATGTGTATAAAATTGATGACTAATAAGAACCTGCTGTATAAAAAAAAATTCAAAAAGTAAAAAAAAAAAGTAAATACCTTATCAAAAGTCTACTATCATTACTTGCTTATGTGATCTTTGGCTTCTTATGATCCTTGTTTTGTGAAATATACTAATTTCTGTAGCCATTTATAGTAGGGAAGAAGGGAAGGAAAGGGGGAAGGATGGACGGAAGTAGGAAAGCAGAGTGGAATTGAAAGTATGGGATATGAAATGTTTACAATCTTAATTTAATGAAAGATTGGCTTTCCTTTATGGGAAGTGCCACGTGGCCCTTTCTGCTCCTTAGTTCTAGAGTCCTTCCCAGACCAGAGGTGCTTTGTGTTCCTCTTTACCGCAGGAAACACTTACATTTTGGAGACCCTCCCACCTGGGGGACACCCAGTGTATTTTCTTTGTCTGAATCAAGAGTGACTTTGGATATTTCCTCTCAGGGCCATGAGTTTTCTAGACTCCACTTTCACCTTCAACGGCCTGGATTTCTGAGGACTGCAGTGGGTTTTAAGGATGTAGTAGCATGGCCTGTCATTTCAGACTTGTAATGGCCTTTAATTGGCTTCCCTTCCTTATCTGTTCACAGGTTGGTCTATGAAAACTGAGCACCTGAAGTCTCTATGCCACTTCTTCCCCCAGAAATACTAGTTTCAATTTTTATTCTAAGTCATAATAGAAAATCTTGACCAAAAAAATGGCACTATTGCAAATGCACGAGATACATGTGACCTTCTGCTTTCCTAATATAGTTACTGGTATATGACTGAGTTTTTCTCCTCTGTGGTTTTTTTCTTCAAGTTTTAATTCATAGTGACCAACTTTATAGACACAGATGTGATTTGCTGACAAAGAGGGCCAGATTGTTTTCTTTTTGGTTTCTCTAGGTGACTGGAAGGTTCTTATGGACAGGGCTGTGTCCTGTTTCTCTTTGTCATCCTTAGGCCCTAACATGGAGCCTGATATCCAACAGGTGCTCCACTGATGCTTTTAAAATCAAAATATGAATGCATTTAACCAAATTTGACATATAAACAGAATAGGTTCTTTCCCATTTGTACCCTTCAAAGCAGTTTTATACTAGTTTCTACAGTGCCCTGGGGGCGGGACTGGTCTCTCCCTCTTTAACTGCAGGCTTATCTTAATATTAATGAGTTTGCTAGTATCACACTTGAATTACCATTACTATTCAAGTATCCCATGCCTCCACTGCCAAATAGTTCTTTCACGTCTCTAACACGGAGAAACATACACCTAGAGTCTGGTTGGCCTATTCATTAGGCATCCTCACTCTTAGTTTAGACTAGGCAGTATATTTTGTTGGTTTTGCTTTAGAGGAAACACACTTTGTTAGACTTGAGATGATGTGACACTGATCTGTTGGAATAGATGGCACCCAACCTGTGATAATTACAGTAGTGAACCCTTCAGTGATGATACCTGGAGATTTCAGATAAGCTTTCCTGCACACAAAACACAATCAGATAGTTTTATCACCCTAAGAGCTTCAGTTAGTAGTGTCCAGTTTAAATAAAACTTATCAAACATTGTTGACAGCAAAGAATGAAGCCAAGAGGAAAAATAAATATTGCTTTTACTTTCTATTTCCTCCAGCAGCCTCACCACGATTAGAACTATCTATGCTGAGATATTATCTACTAAGAGTAGACAAGGAAGGCGTCTGTAGTTAGACCTGCACTTGAATCTCAACCCCATAATTTTCTCGCCATGGGGACTTGGGGATTTGATTCACTTCTCTCAGCCAGGCTTCTCACTTGTAAAGTACAGAAAATATGTAACTCCACAGGGCTGTGGTTAAATAAAATGTGAAATTTCTCGTATAGTGATTGGCAAGGTGAGCTCATTTTAAATATTAGATTCTTCCCTTCCCAAATATATCTGGTATTGATCTTAATATTTATAGTGGAAGATCAATGCCTGGGGGAGAAAATGTAAAATAACTTCATCTTAACGATTTTGTTTTTTGATGAATTGATCAAAATGCTAAGCGTATTGAGTAACTTGTCTTCTAAAAGTATAAAGTAAAAGGAGAATGAGAATTATTTTAATGGAAAATCTTGATAGAATACTGGGGAAAAGTCTGATTGGGAGTCAGAAGACCTGCTCTCTAGTTCCACTTCTGCCCCAAGCAAAATATATCAAATACACAATCCATCTTTTTTAACTTTGTTCATCATTTCAACTCTCCCTATGAGGCAATCTCAAAGTCATCCATATTTGTTTTCCTCAGACTTTCTCTTCCTCCATGCATCTAACGAGTCATTATTTTGTTGCTTTCTGCTTCATAACGACTTTGTCATCTGCTCCGTTCTTTTTATTCTCACTGCTAGATCCTAACCCAACACTTACTGTGTTTGCAATCGCAGTAGTCTTTTAATTCTGCTTTCTATTCCATACCTCTACTCAAAAACAAGACAAAACAAACCTTGTTTGTTTCAAATAATTATTTGCTTAGATTACTGAAAAACTATCTTTATAACTAGCTGCAAGTTACCCCCATATATCTGATTAGGGTGATTACATTATACAGATGGGGCACGTGCCATGGACTGCAGTAAAACTGGCAGGTAACTCATGGAGTTGTGCAGTAGATAGCCAGTGTGGCCTGCCACTGAGATCGATCTATAATAGGTCCAAATTACTCATTTAAACAATTCTTGGGCCTTATAACCCTTCAACGATTCTCACTGTCCATACCATAAATTCCAGAAAATCAGACAAAAACCTGGGATTCATCATCATTATAATCTAGGTCTGACCTGCCTTCCCAACCCTGTGTCCCACTTATTTCCTGATAAGCATCTTTCATGCCATCCAGACTGGTTTTCTCCTGACTCTTGCCAGACCAATCTAGAAGCTACCTGTGGAGCAAGAAAGAAGGAACAAAGGGAGAGAGGGGTGGATGAAGTATTTTGAGGATTCATACTAAGCCAAACTGAAAAGCTATTACTAGAAGGGGACTAGGGATCAAAAGTCAGAACTTCGATTGGAGTACTACACTGTAACTGCAACTCCATTGGCTCAGAAAGGTCAAGTGAGCAGAGAGTCTGAATTCCTCAGCTTTTCATGGACCCCCATAGGCATTTTGACTATCTATTAAAAACCTTAGGATAGAAAGTTTAAATCCTAGCCTCATGATTAAAGTCCTATATATGATGGTTAGGAAAGCAATGTGTAAAGCATATTGAATAAAATAAGAACCACATTTTCATAAGGATGAAGAAAAAGTAGCTCATTGACTTCGTTGCCAGGGTCACCATAATTAATAAAGCCTGTTTGTATTGCAGAGAAAGAAAATTATTATTGCAATTAAAATAATTTGGAGCTACCAGAATAGCACTAGGGACTCCTTGTTAACTTTACTTACTTCTGTCATGTCGTGCCTCTCACTGCCTTCTGCATAACCTCGTATTCTTGTCAAAATGAAGGCAAAAGAATTCCAGATCTCAGATGTGTGCTGGGAGATTAATGAAACACATTCTGGAACAGAGGGAGTGCAGAAAAAATAATACCAAGTCTTCAGCCGTTACATGTGCTGCTGCAAGTCCTCATTCTGTAGCCAAATTCTCCTCCCTCCTAGAGTTCCTCTCCCCCAAGCCCCCCAACTTTAGTTTGTCTGTCACATCGTGCTTCACATCACTGACTCAGCTTCTCAGTTTCAGTGTTAGGAGAATAGTAATACTGCTGTCAACCACACTTCCACATACCCCAGAGGTCGAAAGTATGTGTGTGTATATATATATATATATATATATATATATATATATATATATATATATGATATTGAAAAGTGGGCTCATTTATGTGCGTAATGATTTTCATATGTATTATATTCATACTAAAATTTAGTTGGGCATGTATCAGGTACTTATTGTGGTGCTAGCTATTACTTTAACTCAGATGTTGTGAAAAGTAAAGAGAGAAACAAGATGATAGCACAAAAGAAAAATCGAAAGTATTCAGAAATAGTTACTGCTGCTGTTGCCGGGGGGATAACTGATAGAATGAATCGGGGAGTGTCCAAAGAAAAGGGTGATGTATGCTTTCAAGTTCTACTCATCCTGGAAGTTGTTCTGTGCTTAATGATAAGAAGGGATGTTTATGAAACACACCATTACTGAAGCACAAAGATCAAAGAATTATCCCCAGATAGTAAACAGCTAAAGCCTATGCTTTATATTGAAAAATATTGAACTATAATTGCCATTCCAGCATTTGAACAAATCTTTGCAGCTGTATATAGGATCAGAAATATCTAGAACTAAGTTATAGATGAATAAACCTCCATAATTTAGAACCTAGATGTTGTCAGTGCAAGACACAGTCTCACCCTTTTTTTTGTTCATTGTGTGTCAGCTCTGAGCAAGAGGGTACTCGTTCAAACTGAACTGATACTGGATTTCTGAAAGTATTTTTATCCCCATCTGGCCAATGGAGTTATAAATAGCATAATGAAGTGGATTGGCAAGTAACGGAAATCTCACATTGAAGGATTTGGTAGAGTTTTGTTTACATTATTTATGATTAAGATTTTAATAAACTGAATATTGTCCATTTACTAATTTGAATCAGTTCTTAACATACGCTGGTGTTATCTTCAAAGAGATTCTGTGGCAAAAAATTTCTTTATTATAGGTAAGATTTTGGACTCTAATCACACAAGATATTTCTTTGAGGATTTCACATAAAAATGGGCAGATCAGACATGCAGCACCACTTACAGAATTATGTCTCTGACAGGGCTTATTCCTTTCTAGATATTCTTCCTGACACATTGACCGTTTGGGTTTTCCCAAATGGTGAATTTTAACAAATATTTGGGAGAGCAGCAGTAAGGAATTATATTACATGTTTATGTAGAGTGTAAGTCCTAGACATACATTACATCTAGGTATATAAAATACATATAAGTATATAAAATGTATTCACTAAAAATTAATTTGTTAACAAAACACTACTACATATTTTGTCTTTTGGGGATGCCCTTTTATATTTCTTTGAAAATAATCCTTGAATAGGGTGTGTTCCTGTCTACATTTGCTATACTTATGCAGGAGTCAGAATATATAGCAAATATATATATTCTGAGGATATAAAAATCTCACTGGAAATCATTACATGAATAGTAAAAAAACAAAAGTATAAGAGCAAAACAGATATGATTAGAGGCAAAATGTTGATATGGATATCTTTAAGTATTTGTGGCATTTGTTTGTTCATTCATTCAACAAATACCAAGTGCCTGCCACCTACCAGGCTCTCTTCTAGGCACTAGAAGTTAGGTGGGAGGGACAATTACTTATTGTCTAATTACTAATTATTACTTGGAAATGTTAACTTTGGTGGAGGAAAAAAATCAGGGAAAAATGGTAGTTGATATTTTGTAAATGACTGGGGAAATCCTCTCTATTAAGGTTCCTTATAGAGGGTTTAGGCCAGGAAGGCAGAGCACTTCAGGCAGAGGAAGCAGTATGCAGAAAGGCCTCAGGCAGATTATACTCAAGGTACAAGGTAGTTACATATGGCCTGGGAAGGTACTGAAAGCCCTTAAGCTTTTTCTGACCAAAGGAGCCATCCAAAGAGTTTTGAACAGAATGATGACATTTGACCAGGATGCTGTGACAATTCAAAGGAGAGACGATGCTGGAATTAACGAGTGTAGTATATATCAAGGTGATGAGTAGCACCAGATCGTGAATATATTGTGGGGAAAAAAAAAGTGATATTGCTTTTTGCTGAATGTGGGGGAAGGAAGAGAATTCAAGAAGTCAGGGAGAATTCCAGGTTTTCTGATAAACAACTAGGAGAATGATGTTGCCATCTACTGAGGAGAGTTGCAGAAAGAGCATCCTAGTGTGGAGGCTGGAAACCAGAAGTTGGGGTGTGTCAGAGACTTCTAAGTGGAGATGGATTATAGGCAGTTGGATATATGGGTCTGGAAATCAGTGGAAAGATTCAGACAAGGAATATAAATTTGGCAATTATAATATAGCCCTTCAGTGTTTAGAGGCCAGGGAGATGACAAGGAAACAACAAAGGAGACTGAGGATGAGTGATAATTGAAAAAAATGAGAACCAAGACAGTAGGCTTCTAAGATCCAAATGATGAAAGATTTTTGTGAAGGGAGTGATCACTGTACCCAATGATGATAATTTAACAGAAAAATGAAGTCTGAGAATTAAGCAATGGCATTTGCTTCAGTAGATTATGGTTTTGTTGAGATTATTCGTTTGACTCTTTCTATAGTCCACTGAGCATTTTTTGTGGCATAAAATTATATAAAATTGAAAAAATATCAGTGGCATGTATTGACAATTATAATACTAGTATTGTTCTGGGTGATCTCTGCTACTGATGATTTCTACTGCTATGAAGAGTTTCATTTAAAAGAGCTTCTGCTAGTAGACTGATGACTGGACAAGGGGGAGGAATGCTTTTATCTATTTCGTCATTTGTTTTGCATTTTTTATGTAAATGGTAGTGAGCTTGTCTTGATTAGATCTAGGCCACAGAACATGTCTTTATTATGCTTGCTTTATTCACGTTCCATTTTCCAGATCAGAATTAAAGTATTGATACCATTTCAATCATGACTGCACTTAATCTAATCCCAATATACCTTTCTTATAATAATAAAGGTGTAACATTAAAAAGCAAATTATTAATTTCCTCAGTAGACTTCCTCCATATAATTTAGACCAAACTTTTGATTATTTTTTGATCGCTTTTATTCATTCATAATTTTTAAATATAGTATTTCAGAGAATAACATAGTAGATACCCATATATTCACCTAGGATTAATAAATGCTAACATTGACTACATGTGTTCATATTTTTACAAGTTAAGAAAAATTCCAGATGTCGTTGATGGTCTTTATACATCTCCCCTCATCCTTTATCTTCACCTGCTTGCCCAGAGGAAATCACTATTCTGATTTTGCATTCATATTTGTCATTCTTTATAATATGTCCATGAACAATATATAGTATTTATGTGTATCTTATAATTTTACATAAATGTTATTTTACCATAATTTTTCTCATTCAACCTTATTTCTTAACGTTCTGGCAAATTGATATGTAGATTTACTTCATTCCTTTTGCTTGATATACAATATTTTACTGCATGATTATACCACAGATTCTCATATTAGTAAATATTTAGGTTGTTTCTAATATTTCTCCTATTACGGAAGAACTGTAATCAAAATCCTTCTGCATAACTACTTGTAGACCTGTATAAAAGCTTTTCTAGGGGGTAACTTTAAGTTGAAATCAATTGAATGAATGTCTTTTATTAGTAATGAAAAATTGCTTTTTAAAGTGGTGATAGGATTTATATTTCTCCCATAAATTTTGAAAGTTCCCATTTTTATACATTTATTCATACTTAGTATTGTCAGACTTTTATCAATTTGATAAACTGTTGAAGTGGTTCTCTAAAGACTTAAAAATTTCCCCTAACATGACGCAATCTTTCATGTTTGTTGGTCACTTGGTTCTCTTTGTCAACGAATTACCTGTTAATGTCTTTTTTCTTTTTTGGGGGGGTTTTCTATTTATTCTGTAGTAGTTCTACTTAGGTTTCTATCGGTACTCTTTTATTATATGCATTGAAGATGGCTTTTCCCAACCTGTGGCTTTTCTACTTTGTATACGTGAGCTTTCAAAATTATATCTTTAAAAGATTTCAGTACGCTTATTAATCTTTCTCTTTATGTTTTGTGTGTACTTTTTATGTCCCGTTAAATAAAGCCTTCATTACTGAGAGGCCATAAAAATATCCTCCCTTATTTACTTACAGATGTGGAAAGCAAAACTTTAAAATTTTTATGCCTTTAATCTATCTGTGTTTTGATTTAAGCGTGGTAAAATTCCTACACCTCACATATTTTCCTTTCATATATATGTTGTCCCAGCATTGTAGAATAGTCCACCTTTCACCCACTGATTTATAATGTCAACTCTCATATGTAGCAAGTTCTGTATTGTTATGAGTGTCTTTGTGGGTGCTCTGTTCTTTTCCACTGGTCTTTTGTCTATCGCTGAACCAATAGCTAATTCACGTGTCGCAAGTCAACTCTTCATTCTTTTACGCCAGTGCAGTCTTTACTATTTGTGACCTTTTTTTCTCTATGAATTTTATAATTGACTTTTCGAGGTTCATGAAAAATACAGGTGATGTTTTGATTGCAATTGCATTGAATGTGAAGATTTACTTAGGAAAATTGCTATCTTCTTAGTAGTCTATCTTCTCACCCATCAACATTTTATATCTTTCTACTTACTTAGATCAGTTATTTATATCCATCAATAAAATTTTATCATTTTCTCAATATAGGTATTAGTATTTAGAGCTATTTTTTGCTACTTTATAAATTACTCTTGTCCTAAAATAAATTTTTTTATTAGATGTTATATACATTGGCAAAAACTATGTAGAAAATGTGTATTTTACACAAACACTCATGTCATTAGAAAAGCTTGTTAATTCTGTTCAAAACTTCTTAATTTTGTCTTTTTGATCTATCCATTTGAGAGAGGGTTGTAAATTGTTTCTCTATGATCAGAGGGGTTATTGATATCTCTTAACAAGTCTGTTTTTGCTTTACGTACTTTGGAGATACACTGTTCAGCACATATGTATTCAGGTTTCTAAGTGTCTTTATTTTACACTGAAAAATGACTCTTTATATTATTAATGGGTTTGCCAAAAGATATATTTTTTCTGATATTAATAATGTGATATGGGCCATCTTTTGATTAGAATTTGCCTGGTATATCTTTTTTTCATTTGTTTAAACTTTATTTTAAAATTTGTAAAATATCAAGACATATCAAAATACATGAAGATTCATATAAGTACAGATAGTCCCACACTGATATTAAAAGATAGAAAATTGCCGATTGAGTTAAGGTCTTCCTGTATCTTCTTCTCTGATTGCATCTCTCGTCCCTTCCCTGTGTTAACATTAGCCTGAATTTGGTGTTCTTATTTTCCTTGCATTTGCTTGTACTTATAGTAGTGTTTGTATTGCTGTGTGTGTGTGTGTGTGTGTGTGTGTGTGTGTGTGTGTGTGTGTGTAGATACCATCTTATAGATGCTATATATGCTGCTATTTTGCCTTTTGAAAACTATTTATTGCTACATTTCCATATTCTAATACTTTTTTGTGTTTTTTCTAACATTTATAATTACAATGGTGTGTGAAAGCTCTAGTTCAATTCATTTTAATCTGGATGGTATTTTATTGCATGAATTTATCATTTATCTTTCTGATGTACAGATTGTCTCCATTTTAAAAAACGTATATATAAACGATGCTACTATAAACATCTTTTATCTCTGTATCCTTGTGTATATTTGAGAATATTTCTGAAGAATATAAAATCAGGAAGAGAATTGCTGGGTCATATGACTATACTAATTTATATTCTTTTCAGGAGAGTATAAATTCCAGTTATTCCACATCTTTGGTAACACTTGATATTGTCGGACTTTAACTTAAACTTTTGCTTCTCTGATGGGTGTAAAATAGTATCTTATTGTGACTTTAATTTGCATTTACCTTTTCACGGTGAAGTTGAATGTTTTTACATGTCTTTATAGGCTGTTTGGGATTCCTTTTTTCTTAATTGCCTATTTATATTTTCTGTTTTTACATTGATTAGTTTGTTTGTTGTTAGAATTTTGTAGACCTCATTTACTCTGAATGCAAACTGTTTGTTAATGATATAGTCTAATTTCTTTTCTCTAGTTTGTTTCTTGAATCTTATTTTACAAATATTTCCCTGCCTCAAGGTCATAAAGCTAATCTCAGTTGCCTCCTAAAGGTTAGTTTTTGCTTTTCACATTTAAGCCTTTAATACACTTAGAGTTGATTTTTGTGTAGGGTATGAGGTAAGCGTCCAGTTTTTCTCTATATGGATAGCCCATGATCCAGTACTATTTACTGAATAGTCCATCTCTCAGCTGACCTGCAAGGTCACTTCTGTCACCTATCAGGCTTCTGCTCTGAATGGGTTTGTTTCAGGGTTTCCATTCTATTCTTCTGTATATCTATCCTTTACATCAGTATTACACTGAATAGATCACATGTCTCATAGGGCAAGTCTGCACACCTTAATTTTGTTGCAGATAATAGATTTGTTAGAGACTATATACATATACGGTACATGAGTGTATAAATGTGTGCTTACATGCATACACCATTTCTATATGGAAGGATATATTTTAAACTGCCATTGATGACTGTTAAATATAGAAAAATCAATTACATTTCTATATATACTACCTTATAATCAACATTTTTAATACTTCTAAGTTGTCTGTAGATTTTTATTGGCTTTTTTCTGTGAACAGGTCTATCATCTGAGGTTAATAATGGCCTTATTGCCACAGATATTGTGGCAATTTTTAATAGAAACTAGCAGGCATCCTTGACTCTGTCCTGATTTTTTGAAGGGGCTGTTTTATCTCACCAATAAGAACGCTGTTTGCTCTAGCATTTCTTTGCAGATAATTTTCACTGGGTTAAGAAATTCTCTTGTGAGGTTTACTTAAGTTTATATTATAAAACAATTGAATAAAACATTCAGTAATTCAACACTTGAAGTACTCATGTACTCTAGTCTCCTTTGATATTTTTTGTAATGTGGATTAACTTAGTAGACTTTCTAATATCAAAACATCTATTTCTTGAGGAATCCAAACTTGGTTTTTAAAAAACGTACTAGTTTGCCAATAATTTGGTTAGGATTTTGCCTCTGTGTTTATAAGTAAAAATGGCTCAGAATTTTCCATCTCATACTGTCTTTGATTATTGTTGATATCAAGATTATATTAGTTTCAGACAGAGAATTATGGAGAAATCCCACTTTTTCTATTAACCTGGAATAATAGTTTGCACAGATCTTAATATTTGTTTCTTGGACATTGGTTATTACTTACCTGTAAAATCATCTGGATTTTTGTGTGTGGGGGAGTGGCTTCTTTTGATTTAAAAACATTATTGATAGTAATAAAACATTTTGTGCTTTCTATTTCTTTATCAGTATGTTTCAGGAAGTTATATTAAATAGAACAAATTATTGAAAAATGTCTTTTTTCAAAGTTAATGACAAAGTGTTTTTTTCACTCTTATCAATCTTTAAAATTTTTACACCATATTACTCTTCTAGTTTAGGTCTCTTCAAAAATGTAATTAATTGTTTAGTGCACCCACCTTTTTAGGGAATGTGAAATGCAATTTTCCTGTGTAAATGAGCACAGATTCACTGTAACTTTATAGACTTAGAGATTTATAGATAATATTTTCTTATTATTTATAAAATAGGAACTCTTTTCATAAGCATTATGTCTTATACAAAATTAATCATTAATATTAAGTATTCTGGTCAGTGTTTATATGTTTCAAGTTTTTTTTTTTTTTTTAATTTTAGGTGTTTTTTTGTTTGTTTTCCTGTTTGTTTGGTTTTTTTTGCTGTACGCGGGCCTCTCACTGTTGTGGCCTCTCCCGTTGCGGAGCGCAGGCTCCGGACACGCAGGCTCAGCGGCCATGGCTCATGGGCTCGGTCGCTCCGTGGCACGTGGGATCCTCTCGGACCGGGGCATGAACCCGCGTCCCCTGCATCGGCAGGCGAACTCTCAACCACTGCGCCACCAGGGAAGCCCTAGGTGTTTTTTAAAATTAGGATAAAATTAAGTTCCATAAGTGCAATTGGTTGCTATCTCAAGTTTCAATCTATAGATTCTTATTTGTTGATGAACTTTGGTCATTCTTCTTGTAGAGTTTCTTAAACATTAGTTTTTATTGTATCTTTTGTAAATTAATTTTTGTTGGAGTATAGTCGCTTTACAATGTTGTGTTAGTTTCTGCTGTACAACAAAGTGAATCAGTTTTATATATATATATATATATATACATATATCCACTCTCTTTTAGATTCTTTTCCCATATAAGTCATTACAGAATATTGAGCAGAGTTCCCTGTGCTATACAGTAGGTTCCTATTAGTTATCTATTTTATATATGCTAGTGTGAATGTCAATCCCAATCTCCCAATTTATCCCTCTCTCCCCCCTTCTTTCTTTGTAACCATAAGATTGTTTTCTACATCTGTGACTCTCTGTTTTTTTGTTTTTTTTTTTTTGTGGTATGCGGGCCTCTCACCATTGTGGCCTCTCCTGTTGCGGAGCACAGGCTCTAGACGTGCAGGCTCAGCGGCCATGGCTCACAGGCCCAGCCGCTCCGCAGCATGTGGGATCTTCCCAGACCAGGGCACGAACCCGTGTCCCCTGCATCGGCAGGCAGACTCTCAACCACTGCGCTACCAGGGAAGCCCATGACTCTCTGTTTTGTAAATAAGCTCATTTGGACCATTTTTTAGATTTCACATATAAGTGATATCATATGATATTTGTCTTTTCTCTGTTTGACTTCACTCAGTACGACAATCTCTAGATCCACTGATGTCACTGCAAATGGCATTATTTTGCTCTTTTTTATGGCTTAGTAATATTCCATTGTATATATGTACCACATCTTCTTTATCCATTCATACATTGAATCTATGACAAAGGAGGCAAGAATATGCAGTGGACAAAAGATAGTCTCTTCAGTAAGTGGTGCTGGGGAAACTGGACAGCTACATGTAAAAGAATGAAATTAGAACACACCCTAACACTGTACATAAAAATAAACTCAGAATGGCTTAAAGATCTAAATGCAAGACCAGATACTATAAAACTCTTGAGAAAACATAGGCAGACCACTCTCTGACATAAATTGCAGCAAGATTTCTTTGATCCACCTCCTAGAGTAATGAAAATAAAAATAAACAAATGGGACCCAATTAAACTTAAAAGCTTTTGCACAGCAAAGGAAACCATAAAATGAAAAGACAACCCACAGAATGGGAGAAGATATTTGAAAACAAAGTGACCGACAAAGGATTAATCTCCAAAATACACAAACAGCTCATGCAACTCATTATCAAAACAGCCCAATCAAAAAATGGATGGAAGATTTAAATAGACATTTCTCCAAAGAAGACATACAAATAGCTGAAAAGCACATGAAAAGATGCCCAGTGTCACTAATTACTAGAGAAATGCAAATCAAAGCTATAATGAGGTATCATCTTACACCAGTCAGAATGACCATCATCAAACAACCTACAAACAATAAATGCTAGAGAGGGTGTGGAGAAAAAGGAACACTCTTACACTGTTGGTGGGAATGTAAATTTGTACAAGCATTATGGAGAACAGTATGGAGGAGCTTCCTTAAACTAAAAATAGAGCTACCATATGATCCAGCAATCCCACTCCTGGGTGTATATTCAGAGAAAACCATAATTTGAAAAGATACATGCACCCCAATGTTCATTGCAGCACTGTTTACAATAGATAGGAGATGGAAACTTTGATGGTATCTTCATGGTGTCCTTTAACATGTTAATAGCTCCCTTGTATTTTCTGTAAATTAAAATTAGATTTAGATACAGTCACATGAAAATTCCATTATTGGAGAGGCAACTCTACTTCACAGATGGTTATATACTTTCATCAGACGTACATAATGTCTGTTTTTTATCTAATTGTCATGATTTTAGCAGCTACTGATGATGATCATTACTAGATCTACTAATTTACTAGAAGTTGCAAAATATTCTAGTTCTGCTGTTTATTTTTTATTAGATAGTTCATGAAGGAAGGTTTCACTTTATAGAAATAGCCTGTTTGGTTGCCTGGAGTTATAGCTGGCATAGTAGTAAGTGCTAGTGAGGCTCTGTCAGCTGCATAGTAACAGAACTGAAGACTGTCTTCCTAACACATTCCTGCATCACCAGTTCACAGCGTGAGGCTGAGCCTTGTGAGCACCAGTTAGAGAGATTTAGTTGCAGTTGTGTGTTTGGGGGCTGATGATACCAGCTTACTTGTAGACATATCAGCACACATGTTGGGCATAAGGGAAATGAACAATGCATTTAAAAAATTTCCCATGAATGTTGAGAACACTTGTCTCACGAAATGTTCCTTTCTTAGTGATGAAACACATGTCTGTCAGATACTTGTAACTGTGCCTGCCAGACCAAGCTTAGGCAGATCTTTTTCTATTGGAGGCCTATCACCAGGATTCCAGTAATAGGGGCTGAAATCATGTTCTCAGTTCCCTGAGATGCTGAGTAAATGCCACAAAGGGACTCCAATCTGGGAGTAAGCAGGTATTTTCAGAGTTAAAAGAATCCTGTAGTGCAGAAGCAAGAAGAACTACAAGCCTTCAGCCTGTGAAACAAAAACCACATTTACAGAAAGATAGACAAGATGAAAAGGCAGAGGGCTATGTACCAGATGAAGGAACAAGATAAAACCCCAGAAAAACAACTAAATGAAGTGGAGGTAGGCAACCTTCCAGAAAAAGAATTCAGAATAATGATAGTGAAGATGATCCAGGACCTCAGAAAAAGAATGGAGGCAAAGATCGAGAAGATGCAAGAAATGTTTAACAAAGACCTAGAAGAATTAAAGAACAAACAAACAGAGATGAACAATACAATAACTGAAATGAAAACTACACTAGAAGGAATCAGTAGCAGAATAACTGAGGCAGAGGAACAGATAAGTGACCTGGAAGACAGAATGGTGGAATTCACTGCTGTGGAACAGAATAAAGAAAAAAGAGTGAAAAGAAATGAAGACAGCCTAAGAGACCCCTGGGACAACATTAAACAACATTCACATTATAGGGGTCCCAGAAGTAGAAGAGAGAGAGAAAGGACCAGAGAAAATATTTGAAGAGATTATAGTCAAAAACATCCATAACATGGGAAAGGAAATAGCCACCCAAGTCCAGGAAGTGCAGCGAGTCCCATTCAGGACAAGCCCAAGGAGAAACATGCTAAGACACATAGTAATCAAATTGGCAAAAATTAAAGACAAAGAAAAAGTATTGAAAGCAGCAAGGGAAAAATGACAAATAACATGCAAGGGAACTCCCATAAGGTTAACAGCTGATTTCTCAGCAGGAACTCTACAAGCCAGAAGGGAGTGGCATGATATACTTAAAGTGATGAAAGGGAAGAACCTACAACCCAGATTACTCTACCCGGCAAGGATCTCATTCAGATTCGATGGAGAAATCAAAAGCTTTACAGACAAGCAAAAGCTAAGAGAATTCAGCACCACCAAACCAGCTCTACCACAAATGATAAAGGAACTTCTTTAAGTGGGAAACACAAGAGAAGAAAAGGACCTACAGAAACAAACCCCAAAGAATTAAGAAAATGGTCATAGTAACATACATATCAATAATTACCTTAAACGTGAATGGATTAAATACTCCAACCAAAGGACATAGGCTTACTGAATGGATACTAAAACGAGACCCATATATATGCTGTATACAAGGGACCCACTTCAGACCTAGGGACACATACAGACTGAAAGTGAGGGGATGGAAAAAGATACTCCATGCAAATGGAAATCAAAAGAAAGCTGGAGTAGCAATACTCATATCAGATAAAATAGACTTTAAAATAAAGAATGTTACAAGAGACAAAGAAGGACACCACATAATGATCAAGGGATCAATCCAAGAAGAAGATATAACAATTATAATTATGTATGTACCCAACATAGGAGCACCTCAATACATAAGGCAAGTGCTAACAGCTCTAAAAGGAAATCGACAGTAACACAATAATAGTGGGGGACTTTAACACCTCACTTATACCCATGGACAGATCATCCAATATGAAAATAAGGAAACAGAAGCTTTAAATGACACAATAGACCAGATACATTTAATTCATAATTATAAGACATTCCATCCACAAACAGCAGATTACACTTTCTTCTCAAGTGCACATGGAACATTCTCCAGGATAGATCACATCTTGGGTCACAAATCAAGCCTCAGTAAGTTTAAGAAAATTGAAATCATATCAAGCATCTTTTCTGACCACAATGCTGTGAGATTAGAAATGAATTACAGGGGAAAAAAACATAAAAAAAACCAAACACATGGAGGCTAAACACTGCGTTACTAAATAACCAAGAGATCACTGAAAAAGTCAAAGAGGAAATCAGAAAATAGCTAGAGACAAATGACAATGAAAACACGATGATCCAAACCCTATGGGATGCAGCAGAAGCAGTTCTAAGAGGGAAGTTTATAGCTGTACAAACCTACCTCAAGAAACAAGAAAAATCTCAAATAAACAATCTAACCTTACACCTAAAGGAACTAGAAAAAGAAGAACAAACAAAACCCAAAGTTAGCAGAAGGAAAGAAATCATAAAGATCAGAGCAGAAATAAATGAAAAAGAAATGAAGGAAACGATAGCAAAGATCAATAAAACTAAAAGCTGGTTCTTTGAGAAGATAAACAAAATTGATAAACCATTAGCGAGACTCATCAAGAAAAAGAGGGAGAGGACTCAAATCAATAAAATTAGAAATGAAAAAAGGAGAAGTTACAACAGACACTGCCAAAATATAAAGCATCGTAAGAGACTACTACAAGCAACTCTATGCCAATAAAATGGACAACCTGGAAGAAAAGGACAAGTTCATAGGAAGGTATAACCTTCCAAGACTGAACCAGGAAGAAATAGAAAATATGAACAGACCAATCACAAGTAATGAAATTGAAACTGATTAAAAATCTTCCAACAAACAAAAGTCCAGGACCAGATGGCTTCACAGGTGAATTCTTTCAAACATTTAGAGACGAGCTAACACCCATCCTTCTCAAACTCTTCCAAAAAATTGCAGAGGAAGGAACACTCCCAAACTCATTCTCTGAGGCTACCATCACCCTGATACCAAAACCAGAGAAAGACACTACAAAAAAAGAAAATTACAGACCAATATCACTGATGAATATAGATGCAAAAATCCTCAACAAACTACTAGCAAACAGAGTCCAACAGTACATTAAAAGGATCATACACCATGATCAAGTGAGAATTTATTCCATGGATACAAGGATTCTTCAGTACACACAAATCAGTCAATGTGATACACCATATTAACAAATTGAAGAATACAAACCATATGATCATCTCAATAGATGCAGAAAAAGCTTTTGACAAGATTCAACACCCATTTATGATAAAAACTCTCCAGAAAGTGGGCATGGAGGAACCCTACCTCAACATAATAAAGGCCATATACAACAAACCCACAGCAAACATCATTCTCAATGGTGAAAAACTGAAAGCATTTCCTCTAAGATCAGGAACAAGACAAGGATGTCCACTCTCACCACTATTATTCAACATAGTTTTGAAAGTCCTAGCAACAGCAATCAGAGAAGAAAAAGAAATAAAAGGAATACAAATTGGAAAAGAAGTAAAATTGTCACTGTTTGCAGATGACATGATACTATACATAGAGTATCCTAAAAATGCCACCGGAAAACTAGAGCTAATCAATGAATTTGGTAAAGTTGCAGTATACAAAATTAATGCACAGAAATCTCTTGCATTCCTATACACTAATGATGAAAAATCTGAAAGAGAAATTAAGGAAACACTCCTATTTACCACTGCAACAAAAAGAATAAACTACTTAGGAATAAACCTACCTAGGGAGACAAAAGACCTGTATGTAGAAAACTATGACACTGATGAAAGAAATTAAAGATGATACCAACAGATCAAGAGATATACCATGTTCTTGGACTGGAAGAATCAATATTGTGAAAATGACTATACTACCCAAAGTAATCTACAGATTCAATGCAATCCCTTTCAAATTACCAATGGCATTTTTTACGGAACTAGAACAAAAAATCTTAAACTTTGTATGGAGACACAAAGGACCCCGAACAGCCAAAGCAGTCTTGGGGGAAAAAAACAGAGCTGGAGGAATCAGACTCCCTGACTTCAGACTATACTACAAAACTACAGTAATCAAGACAATACGGTACTGGCACAAAAACAGAAACATAGATCAATGGAACAAGATAGAAAGCCCAGAGATAAACCCACGCCCCTATGGTCAACTAATCTATGACAGAGGAGGCAAGGGTATGCAATGGAGAAAAGACAGTCTATTCAATAAGTGGTGCTGGGAAAACTGGAGAGCTACATGTAAAAGAATGAAATTAGAACACTCCCTAACACCATACACAAAAATAAACTGAAAATGGATTAGAGACCTAAATGTAAGACCGAACACTATAAAACCCTCACAGGAAAACATAGGAAGAACACTCTGACATAAATCACAGCAAGATCTTTTTTGATCCACCTCCTAGAGTAATGGAAATAAAAACAAAAATAAACAAATGGGACCTAATGAAAGTTAAAAGCTTTTGCACAGCAAAGGAAACCATAAACAAGATGAAAAGACAACCCTCCGAATGGGAGAAAATATTTGCAAATGAATCAACAGGCAAAGGATTAATCTCCAAATTATGTAAACAGCTCATACAGCTCAATATTAAAGAAACAAACAGCACAATCCAAAAATGGGCAGAAGACCTACATAGACATTTTTCCAAAGAAGACATACAGATGGCCAAGAAGCACATGAAAAGCTGCTCAACGTCACTTTATTTTTAATTATTAGAGAAATGCAAATCAAAACTACAATGAGGTATCACCTTACACCAGTCAGAATGGGCATTGTCAGAAAATCTACAAACAACAAACGCTGGAGAGGGTGTGGAGAAAACGGAACTCTCTTGCACTATTGGTGGGAATGTAAATTGATACAGCCATTATGGAGAACAGTATGGATGTTCCTGAAAAAACTAAAAATAGAATTACCATATGATCCAGCAATCCCACTACTGGGCATATACCCAGAGAAAACCATAATTCAAAAAGACACATGCACCCCAATGTTCATTGCAGCACTATTTACAATAGCCAGGTCATGGAAGCAACCTAAATGCCCATTAACAGAGAAATGGATAAAGAAGTTGTGGTGCATATATACAATGGAATATTACTCAGCCGTAAAAGGGAACGAAATTGAGTCATTTGTTGCGACCTGGATGGATCTAGAGACTGTTATACAGAGTGAAGTAAGTCAGAAAGAGAAAACCAAATATTGTATATTAACGCATGTATGTAGAACCTAGAAAAATGGTACAGATGAACCGGTTTGCAGGGCAGAAGTTGAGACACAGATGTAGAGAACAGACATATGGACACCAAGGGGGGAAAGCCGCAGGGGGGTGGGGATGGTGGTGTGCTGAATTGGGTGATTGGGATTGACATGTATACACTGATGTGTATAAAACTGATGACTAATTAGAAGCTACTGTATAAAAAAATAAATAAAATTTAACAAAAAAGAATCCTGTAGCACTTAAAAATAACTTACTTAAATCTACACAATCAAATATCACCTTAAAAGATATCCAGTTTAACAGGCTATTCTTATTTCTGTATTTGCAGAACATTTTAAAAATACAAATACTAGGATAAATTCAAATCTTTAACTACCTAGGAATAATTCTGAAAAGAACTCTTATTCACTGTTAATTGAAAAAGACAGAAATTTGAATGTAGACTAGCTTCTGCTTTCTCATCTCTAAAATTAAGGGGAGGGGGTTTAGATGATGTGGGTGAGTGTGTGGAGGCAAGGGCTGAGGGTTGGGCAGAGTGTTTAGGAAGATGAAGAGAGAGAAATAATGTTGAGTATTTTATATATAGGAAGCTTTAATTCTTAGAATTATGCAGTGAAGAGGCTACCACTATTATCTCCACTTTACAGATGAGGAAACTGAGAGATCCAAGTAAGTGAGTTACAGTAAGTGATGGGGATAGGATGCAGCTCTCTGGTGTGTGTGTCACACCCTCAGAGTTAAGAAAAGGGCACAGGGTTGACATAGAGTCAAATGGGTTCCTAAGTGGTTGAGGTAGGTTTTAATTAGGGGTTTTCATAGCTAATTATGAAGATGCCAACACACAGAATATATTCCCATTCCCCTGTCTTCATGGTCCCTCTTCCCCTTCTCTAGTCAACTTAATTTTACGAATTATTTAGACAGAATGTAAATGGTGCTCAGTACATCACTACTAGCACACTGGGTCAGTCCTGTCATGGAAGAAGAAATGCTCTACTTTCAGAACTGGGGTCATTTAAAACTGAACTGTTCCTCTGTACTTTGTGGGCCATGCTGCAAAATAGAACATAGCTGTTTAATCACTTGATTCTTTTTACTTCTCTGTATGACTAAATTTTTTTCCACAATCAAAGCTCTGATTGCTTTTTTGGGGGTGGGAGAAGAGACCAAAAAGTTTCTGTTACCTTTATTTTACTTATGTGTAGATTTTATATCTTACTATAACAAGAACTAAAATTGATTCTCTGAATTCACTGCTAAATATCTTTCAATCCTAGAAACTCTGGCTTTGCATTACCTCAGTAACAAAAGCAAAAGCAGTTACAGGGGTTTTTTTTTTTTTTTTCTTCAGTTGCCACACTACATAATAGCTGTAATCTAGTCTTCGATCTTAGTCAAGAGGCATTCTATGGATTACAAAAGTCTCATTTCCCTTTAGTTATATTTGTATAATTAATATATAAATATAAAGTTATATTTGTATAATTTTAGTATTTTTCTTTATATTAAGTTGAAATCTGCCTTTCAATTACTTCCATTCCATGAGGTTAGTTTTCCTCCTAGTATATTTGTCAGATCCGGTGTTGCCCTTTTTCACCTGACGGTGCATTTCGATATTTTCAATCAGCTGTCAGGTAGCCTCCTGCTAATTACTTTTTTGCTTTCAACTGAAACATCCCCGGTTTCTTCACTCATTCTTCAAGATGTGGTTTTCTTACTCTTCTTACAACCCATTACCTCCTTTCAATCCAGCCTACTTTGCCAACCGCCCACTAAGGGTGCTGCCCAGATGTAATACAGTTTTGCAGATTTGGTCTGACCAGCCAGGGTGCACAAAGACAGGACTTGTTCTGGATGCTTTCTTTCTAGTGATGTATTTGGTTAAGCCAGGAGGTCCCTGAACAGGCAGTCTCTGTAAGAAGAACACGCCAGAGACAGGACCACACAGGCAGACCCCGTTGTGGAACTGACTTGCATAAAGGCATTTTGTCTTTGCCCAAGCAGAGGAGGCTGATAGATTTATCTTCTAGGCACTAGACATTGAGTACTCATATCTCTCTGGTATTCTCTGCATGGAATGTTCTCTGTCTCATCCAACTACTTGGCAGATGTCTCCTTATTTTTCCAGCTCCTCCTTTGTGGGGAATTCTTGCCTACCCACACCCTTTGCTAAGTGACTCTGCCCTAAATGCAGAAGCTGCTGAGGGGGGATGGCTGTGTCCAGTCTGCAGTCACAGCTGATTGGGTAGAGGGGTGGGACACCTAAGTTAATGGCATGCATGGTGTGGTCTAGCTGAAAACGCTGAGTGGGGGATATGGAAAACAGAGACTGGGCCTGTAGCTACAGGTACAGCCAGGTCATGGGTTATCTGGGCCTGCAGTGGTCCTCTTGTTCTTTGCAAGTTGCAGTCCTGGGGACAACAGTCCATAGAGGGAAGACAGCAGAGAAGACGCATGGGCAGAAACAAAGCCTCCCTAAGTGAGAGACTATGTGGCCCAGAGATACTCCCAACTTCCTCGTGGCTTTCTCATTGCTTCCATTTCTAGTCCATAAGTATGTTTTTAATCAGGCCTACTTTGCTTGCGGTAAAGTGAGTGCCCCTTTGTTCTTTGAAACAAGAAAAACCCTTGCCAAAGCATTTTCCACATGGAATTATTAATTCCAACCTGTGCAATCTCGCTGTACCTACTACATAGTTCTGTGATGATACCTGCCACCCTCCCTGCTCCCTACGAGATTGTAAAGTTTCTTGAGAACTAGTGTATTCTTGGTTCCTATCTTTTGGTGTGACAAGTCTTTACAGTATGAATTTGTTACTACATAAAATGTTATCAGGTTGTAAATTCTAGGTGGTTCTGATTTTCTGCTTGAGGTACACACTAAACATTTGTTGAGTGCTGGGTATTTCTGTATTCCTGTAAAGATACGGAGCTTTGTTCTGGGAGGCAGTTAAAGTACTTGAAAAGAGTTTGATACTCTTGGGTCTTACATTTAAGATTCATTAGGTGGGACCAGAGCAGTGCTTAGATAAGGGCTAATTATTCCCCATTATTGAAGCAAAACCATTCTGAGCACTCTACAGTTGCCTATAAATTGAGGTTTTTCCAGTCTGACTGTAGTGACAGGTACTATTTTAGCCCTGTGTGGGTACCAGTCACTGTTTCTTCCTTCGAATCCTTTCAGGTGGTTCTCGTCCTGGTTTCAAGTGGTTTCCTCATATGTGTATGTGCCAGTAGTTCTCTACTGAATAACTGAGGAGAACTCTGTAGATCTCTGGAGTTGTGTTTATGCCACTCTCTCCTGTTAGGTATCCGGCAAACTTGAGCTGCCTTGATCTCCTCTGAGTCTCAGCCCTGTCTCCTCAGCAGGGACTGCTCCGGGCTCTACTTGGGTTCCCTTTCCCTGCTCAACGGCCTGGAAATGGGCTCAAGGCAGTGCTGGAACAATCTTTTAGTTCATCTTGTTTGTTTTCCATCTCTCAGGGCTCACTGTCCTTCATTTTCTCATGTCCAGTGTCTTAAAAACTTTTTAATACGTATTTTGTCTTGTTGAAGTGGGAGGGTAAACCAGGTCACTGTTATTTTATCTTGGAAGTGGGAGTTATATAACTTGTTGAGATAGTTCTTTAGGAAAGTTTGATAAATACATATTGTAGTCAGTGGGCTGGACTACATTTTGTTCAGTTGGAAGATTTTCTTTGCTTCCTGATTAGGACCTTAATCAGAGTGATGTATGTCATTCTCATAATTTAAACCAGATCCATTGTGCTATAAGTATCTTTGACATGAGTATAACATGTGTTAAATCTTTGATTTCATTGCTGCTCAAAATCAAGGCTGAAGTTAAAGGCAATGAGTTAATAATGGATTAAGATGTTATCACATTTCCTTTAGAGGAAATCCATTCCAGTGAACCATTTGGGTAAAAATAGTTTCTCAAGAGGAACTTAATTCTGGAAAGATAATGATCTGTTTTAGATGCCTGTGATTTACAATTATGTGTGGTTAGCTTCTGAATTGTGAGTGTGGGAAGTGTTGCAAGTCTTAGAAAGTTGGTTGATATGTAATTCATGCAATTCATTTCTAAAGCTCTGGGGAACCAAACATTTGGGAAGAGAGCCTGGGCCTGCATTCAAGAAAGCCATTCAAAGTATGCATGGTTCTACATGGGAAAGTACTAATATTGTTATCAGTAATAGTAACATACTTTTTCCTTAAAAAAAAAAAAAAGTGGCAGAATGACTTTTCTCTCGACCTAGAAGAGCATTTACATATCTGTGAAATCCTAAAGGAAAAGATTTCTTTCTCTTGCCAAGTATTCATCCAAGGAGAATGGACTCCAAAGTTTCAGTTCCTAAAATGGGGATCCCTCTGTAACCAAGTAGAGCAGAGAAAGGCAGATCACAGTTAAGCCCTTCCACTTAAGAACAGCACCTAGGGTCTCTTCTATGGAGAAAGCCCCCACTGCTCAACAGGCTCAGAATAAGCTTCCCTCTCTTGTTATATCCTGGACTGAAGGAATGATGGTACTGTAGGCAGTTAGGCACGAAGCCCATGGTTTCTTCAAGCTTTCTCAGAGAGGACTGATCTCAGGCCATTCAGTGAGAGAAGAGCCCACTGACTGGCAAATGATAAAATATTTCTAGGAGAAAAAGCAGAGCTTTTCATCACAAATAACCAAATGGCTCCCTGACGATAAGTGTGTAGGATGATTCTTTGAGTTGCCAACCTCTGCCTCATCTCACTTTTCTATATCCTAGCCTAGATCTTTGCTCTACGAATCACAGATGCTATAACTTTCCCTCTAGGGATCAGATTAACAAAATATATATTGGATATATGATTTATCTCTCTTATTAGTTCTAAAGCTAAAAACCAGTTATTGCCTCTAAAATGCAAAATTAAATGCCCTTCGTTCTTGGGGCTCAGAAATGAAAATCCAGGTCATTTAATAAGTTACAGTAGAGGGAAAGGTCAAAGCCTCCAGCGTAGCCTACAGGTGCTGTGTGTATTTATGGTCTGGGAGCCATACCGGCCATACATGGGCCTGTTCTCCATGGACTCTGAGGCCTGATGAGTGGCAGAAGCTAGCAAGTGATTTACTTATGGGGAGCGGGATCCACAGGGGTAGCCAAGGGTATTTGCTGACCACAGTGTCTACCTTGGTCCTAAAGAAATCTGACCCTGGACAGTGAAGTAAGGTATAAGGGTACAAATTGAGGGTGAAGTGGTGGGTGAACGGTTTCCTCCATAAATTAGTGACTTTCAAGACCAGAAATGTGTTTTGTGAATTTTGAGTTTTCCTGAAGGCAGTGTTGGCCACTACAATCAGGCTGGAAGCTCTGGGTAGTAAAGAACTCATGTCCACAGTGGTCCAGAGGGGAAAGTCCATATCTTCAGTCTTTGCCCTGAAGTGCATGACGTGAATGTTGATGGGTAATGGTCATCATTTAATTGACTGGCGTTTCTGGCCAGCACCTTGCTCCTGAGGCCCTGTTCTCACTGCTCAGTCTCCAGGCATGGATTCCTAAATCTGCCTGTAAAGACCATCCTTCTGAACTTGAATACTATTACCTATAAAAAACCATGAAATCTGCTTTATCCTGCCAGTGTTTCTCAATGGGAGCCCTGCTGTTACACTGGGTCAGAAAGTTCTTCAGTGAGCGGACTCTCACTCATGACTTGACTTGTAGCAACCACGGTCTCAGCACTAAATGCCAGTAGCACCCTGTCATTATGAGAAGGTGACATAAAATATGACATAAGGGCTTCCCTGGTGGCGCAGTGGTTGAGAGTCCGCCTGCTGATGCAGGGGACATGGGTTCGTGCCCCGGTCCGGGAGCATCCCACATGCCACGGAGCGGCTGGGCCCGTGAGCCATGGCCGCTGAGCCCGCGCGTCCGGAGCCTGTGCTCTGCAACGGGAGAGGCCACAACAGTGAGAGGCCCACATACTGCAAAAACAAAAAACAAAAAACAAAAAAAAACACATAAAAATATGTCATTATTTTATACTTTCCCATTTTTCAATGTTCAGCCTTCATCAAGTTCAGTGCCCTGTTGTATTTACACCTCAACCCCTTACCTCTGGCCTGCTCTGACTTCCAGCCTTCTGGTGCCCACTCCAGATCACTCATTTAGTTCCAAATCTCAAGACTGTCCTTATTCCGTAAGGTAAGTTTATATTATCTTTATCCGTTAGGCTACTTCAGAGGGAAAGTTAGCAAAGCATTCTGAAGTGTTTTGTTTTGGGTTTTTTTCTTGCTAAGCAATTGCATCTACATAGACCCAGCTGGGTAAGATGAGAACTCTTATTTAATCTAATCAAATCATTTTCCTCTTGCAAAGAAAAGAATAAAATCAATAAAATCAACAAAAACAATCATGACATTTTATCTGTAAACAAGTATGTTCAAACAGCAAAGCTTTCAGTTATAACTGTTTTTAAACCACCTGATCATCTCATTGTGGTGAAATTCTTCTGCGTCAAATACAAGTCTTGAATTACCTCAGTTCTTTTCCAGTCTTATCAGTGGGTAACTTTTAGCAAATGGTTGTTTTGATTCCAATTCCTCATAATGATATTTCCTTACAAAATGACGTTTTTTGTCTACCTGTCTTATCAAGACAAAATGAACAATAAACATCCCATGTTGGGCTTTGACCCATAACAGCAGAATTATTTGCTTAGAGCATAAACTAACTGATATGATTTGAGTTATAAAGTATGCACATTTTATTTACTTTATTACCAATGATCTAACATTGGGAATAAGAGCTGTTAATACTTTTATGTGGGCTAGTAAATTTTCCATTGTTATTAATAAAAATGTTTTGTTTTTGAAACCAAAAAGATTACAGAAGAAATTTTATGACTTGGGAATATGTGACTATAATTAAATGAATGCTAAAGTGAAATGTTATTTAATTGGAATATGCCACTAGAAACTTTAAATTTTATTGGAACAACTTTCAGAAACAGTCTCAGATATTATTGCATAAGTGTTGAAGGTTGTTTTGCTACTTCCAAGTACGCCTCTGTGCTATTGCTGTCCCACAGGCAGGAAGTGATTTAATTGCCTTATTTCTGCCAGTTTTATTATTTTACTTCCAATTTTATTGAGATACACAGTGCTGTATATCAATTATAAGTTTAAGGTGTACAGCATAATGATCTACAGAATCATGAAAGAATTATCACAGTAAATAGAGTGAACATCCGTTATCTTGTATAGATACAAAATTAAAGAAATAGAAAAAGATTTTTTTCCTTGTGATGAGAACTCTTCGGATTTCCTCTCTTAACAAGTTGCATAGATAACGTACAGCAGTGTTCATTATATTTATCAGGCTGTATGTTACATCCTAGTACTTATTTATCTTACAACTAGAAGTTTGTACCTTGTGACTGCCTTCATCCAATTCCCACTCCCCCACCACCCCTGCCTCTGGTAACCACAAATTTGATCATCTTATTATGAGTTTGTTTTTGAAGTATAATTGACTTACAACACTGTTAGTTCCTGTTACACAGCACAATGATTTTGATCTTTATATATTTCAAAATGATCACCACAATAAGTCTACTTATGATCTGTCACATACATATTCTATAGTTATTGACTATTTCCCACACTGTACATTTCATACCCATGACTCATTTATTTTTGCAGCTGGAAGTTTGTACCTCTTAATATCTCTCACCTATTTTTCTCCTCCCCTCTGTAATCTACCAGTTGTCCTCTGTTACCTATAACTCTGTTTCTGTTTTGTTACATTTGTTCGTTTTGTTTTGTTTTTCTGATTCCACATATAAGTGAAATCATGCGGTATTTCTTTCTCTGACTTATTTTACTTAGCATAATACTCTCTAGTTTCATCCATGTTTTCACAAATAGCAAGATTTCATTTTTAATGGCTGAGTAATATTCTTGTGTGTGTGTATGTATGTATGTATATACCACATCTTTACCCATTCTTCTTTTGATGGGCACTAAGATTGCTTCTGTATCTTGGCTATTATAAACAATGCTGCAGTGAACATAGGGGTGCATATATCTTTTTCAAATTAGTGTTTTGTTTTTTTCAGATAAATAGCCAGGATTGGAATAGCTGGATCATATGGTAGTTCTATTTTTAATTGTTTGAGGAACTTCAGTACTGTTTTCCATAGTGTCTGCATAAATTACATTCCCACCGACAGTGTGTAAGGGCTCCATTTTTTCCACACTTTTGCCAACACTTGTTATTTGTTGTCTTTTTGATAATAGCCATTCTGACAGATGTTAGGTGGTGTCTCATTGCGGTTTTGATCTGCATGTTCCTGATGATTAATGATGAGCATCTTTTCATGTGCCTGTTGGCAATCTGTATGTCTCCTTTGAAAAAATGTCTATTCAAGACCCTCTGCTCATTTTTCAATCAGATTATTTTTCTTTTTTGATGTCAAGTTGTATTACTTCTTTATATATTTTGGATATTAATCCCTTATTGGATATATCATTTGCACATATATTCTCCCATTCAGTAGGTAGACTTTTCATTATGTTGATAGTTTCCTTTGATATACAAAAGCTTTAGTTTGATGTAGTTCCATTTGTTTATTTTTGCTTTTGTTTGCCTTGCCTGAGGAGACATATCAAAAAACAAAACCAAACAAAAAACCTTACTAAGACCAATGTCAGTGACTCACTGCCTCTGTTTTCTTCTAGAAGTTTATGGTTTCAGGTCTTACACTTAAGTCTTTAATCCATTTTGAATTTGTGCATGGTGTGAGAGAATAGAGTAGTCCAATTTGATTCTTTTGCATATAGCGATCCAGTTTTCCAACACCATTTATTGAAGGAGGCTGTCTTTTCCCCAATGTATAGTCTTGTCTCCGTTGTCGTAGGTTAATTGCCCATATTGGTGTGGGCTCATTTCTAGGCTCTCTATTCTGTTCCATTGATCTATGTGTCTATTTTTGTGACAGTACCATACTCTTTTGATTATTGTAGCTTTGTAGTATAGTTTGAAACCAGGGCACATGATATCTCCAGCTTTGCTGTTCTTTCTCAAGCTTGTTTTGGCTGTTTGGTATCTTTTGTATTTCCATACCAATTTTAGAATGCTAGTTCTGTGAAGAATTCCATTGGTATTTTGATTGCATTGAATCTGATTGCCTTGGGTAGTATGGTCATTTTAACAATATTCTTCCAATCCAAGAGCACATTATATCTTTCCATCTGTTTGTCTTCAATTTTTTCATCAGTGTCTTATGGTTTTCCGAGTACAGAGCTTTTACCTCCTTAGTTAGATTTATTTCTAGGTATTTTATTCTTTTTGATGCTGTCTTCCCTTATGATTTGATTACTGTCTTTAGTGTAATATTTGGATTCCTTTTTCTTATATGTGTATCTATTATAGATTTTTGGTTTGTGGTTACCATGAAGTTTATATATAGGTATCTATCGCTTATATGTGTGTGTACATATGTGTATGTATATATGTGTGTATATATATATATACACATACATACATATGTGATTATTTTAGGTTGCTGATCTCTTAAGTTCAGAAGCATTTTAACAACCCTGCATTTTTTACTACCCTCCTCCATATTTACTGTTTTCGACATATTTTATCTCTTTGTCTTGTTTATTTCCTTAACCACTTAATATGGATATAGATGATTTTACTTTTGTCTTTTAACCTTCCTACTAGCTTTATAAGTAGTTGATTTACTACCTTTACTGTATATTTGCCTTTACCGTGAGATATTTTCCTTTCATAATTTTCATATTTCTCATTGTAGCCTTTTCCACTTAGAGAAGTCCCTGTATCATTTCTTGTAAAGTTGGTTGGTGGAGCTGAACTCTTTTAACTTTTGCTTGTCTATAAAAGTTTTGTACTCTTCCATCAAATCTGAATGAAAGTCTTGCCAGGTAGATTATTCTTGGTTGTAGGTTTTTCCTTTTCATCACTTTAAATATATCATGCCACTCCCTTTCTGGTCTGCAGTTTCTGCAGAAATGTCAGCTGAGAGCCTTATGGGAGTTCCCTTGTATGTAACTGGTTGCTTTTCCCTTGATGCTTTTAATATTATCTCTTTATCTTTCATTTTTACCATTTTAATTACAGTGTGCCCCAGTGTGGGGCACAGTCCTCTTACTCCTTGGGGAGAACCTCTGTAATCTTAATTATCCTCCTGTTTGTGGGTCACTCACCTTGGGGTATGGGTCTTAACTATGCCATATCTCCACCCCTCCTACACATCTCGTTGTGGTTCCTTTTTTATATCTTTAGTTGTAGAAGATCTTTTCTACTAGTCTTCCAGTCTTTCTCATCAATAATTGCTCTGTAAATAGTTGTAATTTTGGTGTGCCCATGGAAGGAGATGAGCTCAGGGTCTTCCTACTCTGCCATCTTGGCCACTTTTTCTCTGCTCATTTGAATTACTAATAAAGATCAAAAGTTGGACATTTGGAAGCAAACTGAAATATCTGTTTTTGTGCAACTGAAAGTTGGAATATACTATCTTTGAACTTTAATTTTCTCAGTATTAACTCAGTAACTAAATATCTTATATTTCGTTCATATATACACTTAGGCTTAACTTTTTACATCACCTAACAACTATTAATGAGTTATTTGGTAGGTTTTGATTGTACAAAGCGTGCTGCCTTATTTTTCTGAATTCAGAACCTACCATAAGATCTTTTTGTCAAAGCAGTAATTTTTCATCTTGTAATGACTAACGTTATATAAAATTAGGTGAGATTGCTTTTTTTTTTTTTTTAGCAGTACGTGGGCCTCTCACTGTTGTGGCCTCTCCCGTTGTGGAGCACAGGCTCCGGATGCACAGGCTCAGCGGCCATGGCTCACGGGCCTAGCCGCTCCGCGGCATGTGGGATCTTCCCAGACCAGGGCACAAACCCATGTCCCCTGCATCGGCAGGTGGGCTCTCAACCACTGCGCCACCAGGGAGGCCCGTGAGATTGCTTTTGACAAGAAGTTTTCTATTAGAAGCTTGATGCTTGCTATGGGTGTCATTGAACTCTGTGTCTATGAAACTGGACAGCAGGTTTTATTTTAATGACTCTGCTGTTTGACATTCATTTTAACATAGCCACATTTCTGAACTTGACTATAGAAAAATTGGCAAACTGCCTCAAAGGAACATCTCCATTGACTGAATATGTAGAATTAGAGTATTCCTTTTTGACTTTAGATGCAGGAAAGATCACAGTAAGTGGAATATTTGATTTAACTTGGAAAGCCTAGTACAAGGTCACAGATGCAGTGTACGTATATAAATCATATGGGCACATTAGGATAGGGACATTAGGAAAGGGATGTGTGGTGTAACAGGGATACATGCAACTAAAAAATTATTTTGTATCTTTTGGAATACAGTGTGAACAGCTATTCATCACTTTCTTCTTTAGCTTTTGATGTGTATATCAGATAGGAATGTGTTTGTTGCAGGTGAGAGAGATAGCAACATACTGTCTAAAGTTCAGGGCATTACCAGCATTGGACCAACTCAATACGTGGGATAGTATGGCTGTCAGAATCTCTGTCGTGGCTTACCTCTGTTCTGTGTGTTTAGTACTGGCTTCCTTTTGTTTAGTACTGGCTTCCTTTCCAGACAAGCTCTCTCATCGTGCTTCTGAGATAATTATAGTTGTAGGTCTTAAGTTCTTTTAACTTTAGATCCAAAATGGAAGACAGGGCATCTGCATCTGAGGGTAGGGTCTGTCTTACCTAAACTGCTTGAGTCTTAATGGATAGAAGGGAATGATAGTACAATTGACCCTTGAAAATGGGGTTTTTGGGACTCTGACCTTTGGTGCAGTCCAAAATCCCTGTATAGCATATAGTTGGCCCTCCCTATCTGGGGTCCCTCCACACCCATGGTTCTGCTGCATTCATGGATTCAACTCTAGTATTTACTGTTTTTAAAAAATCTGCATAAAAGTGGACCTGTGTAATTTAAACCCTTTTTAGTCAAGGGTCAACTGTACTTAGTTGGCTAGAAGAAAGTTGAATGGTTTTTGAGGACAAAAATAACATATGGCCATTTCTAGATGATTCTGTCCTATCCCACTAAAAAAAATAAGGCCATGGACAGCAGGAATCATATCTTATACTTCATGTTGTTTTCCTTGGTCCTTCATAATGCTTTGTGCTCAACAGACATACAGTGCACAGTTTGTGTTAATGTTAAATGAACATTTACCAAATGTTAAAAAGAGCTTGGAAATCATATGTCTTATTCTTATAAAGAGATCAAAGCATTTTAAATGTTTAAAACAGATAATTCTGAGTTTCCATGGAATAAGAGTAATAGGGGAAAAGCATGCTATCCTATTTTATTTATTTATTTTTGCGGTACGTGGGCCTCTCACTGTTGTGGCCTCTCCTGTTGTGGAGCACAGGCTCTGACATGCAGGCTCAGCGGCCATGGCTCATGGGCCCAGCCGCTCTGCGGCATGTGGGATCTTCCCGGACTGGGGCACGAACCCGTGTCCCCTGCATCGGCAGGCAGACTCTCAACCACTGTGCCACCAGGGAAGCCCATGCTATCCTATTTTAAAGTAATAATCATTCAAATGACTTAACTGAGGTGATAGTTATATAATAAATTTTCCACTTACTCACCTAATGCGTTTCAGAGAGAAGGTAGATCAAAAAGTAGTTTCTAAGTAAGGGAAGAGGAGAATGCAAATATATATCATTATTACTAAGGAGTTCTTTCTGTAAGAAAGTTGTTTTCCTATATAATATAAAACCATAAAGGGGGGCTTTCTGAATCTCTGGATTCAAAGATATCAAACACAAGGATCTAGATATCTACAATCAGACTAAATAAAAATAAAGCTTATTTACATCATGTTTGCTTAGGGATTTATTTGTGTAAGAAAATTAGACTGCACATTTCCTAAGCTTAACTTCATATTCAATTAGCTATTTGGAAGCTGCATTGTTTTGATACCACTTATGAAAAAGAAAACCAGACAAAATTCCAAAAACACTTAATGCATCATCAACAAGTCCTGGTTTTGATCAATACCAAGCTTCATTCACCCCAAAGACTGACGGCATGATGCCCCCATCGTGCTTTCTAATGACACATCTCTGTATAAGAGAAATGCAATTGTTATTCCACAAAACACAAAGCACATTATGTTAGTTGAGGTCTTGTATTTCCACATTTTGGCAAAAGCAAGAGCATTCTCATTTGCACAACTAATGTGTTTAGTTTTAAAAACACAATTATTTCTTCTAGTGTAATGAAGATGATATTTAAAGTCATACTGAAAGCTCTAAGTTTTTTATTTATGGAAAAGCAACATAATTCTAAATTACTTACGTAAATATGTTCAGATGCACTCTATACACATTTCTAAATGTGATTCATTGAAAACAATACACTTAATTTGTTGCCAACTCAAATAACAATAAATCTGATCTCGTAATATTTCAAAAAGATTCCTTTTTCAGGTTGGAGATGATTACATGTTTATAACTTAGAAGGGAAGATACCAATTTACATAGATAATTTAAAGAATAAAAATCTATTACAAATGTTAATAGGAAGAATTGTAGAAGCACCTTTGGTATATTTTAAATAAGTTTGATTTTGTTGTTGTTGTTGAATAAGGATATTCAGATCTGCTCTTTTGCCGTAGTTTTTAATTATCTGGGAAAACTTTATTTACCGAGATGATTGCTGTGCTGAGTTTGGGTTTATACAATTTGAGTGATGTTGGTAACCAATAAAAGAAATCATAAATGCCATGACATTTACCTTCTGGACAGAGCTGGTGAACCTGGGGTGTTTAGTGCATGGGGGAATGTTCTGCTGGCAGTTAGCCAGGTATTTGTAAATTTTAAGTATCTCCCTTGTGTGCTTTTCTTAAAAACAAGGCTGAGGTTATTGTTTGAGGTTTCTGCTACTTAGGAAAGTTGCAAGGTATTTGGCTTCTTCTAATCCTTGATTTCCTAATCTATAAAATCAGTGATAGCTATTTATAGAACTGTTTGGGGGATCATATGAGAAAAGGGATGTGAAAGAGTTGAGCACAGGGCCTAGGACCCTGGAGGCTCAATGGTTGTTTGTCCCATCTTCTTAGGTGACTTCCAGCTTCTGGTTCTCTCTTGCTCCTCTCAGCCTGAACCTGCAGGTACTCAAAATGACCTCTTCCTGGAGATGTCTCTGCTTCTACCTTAGACCAAAGATTTCAATGACTGGAGTTAAATTTTCTGAGTAGGACCATAGGCATCATTATATTCCCAAACCAACTGGGGGGGGGGGGGGGGGGGGGAATCCTGTTATTATACAATATACCTAAAGTAGGAGAACAAATATCCTCAGAGTGTGACCGTCCATAAACTTATCTACACTTTTCTCACCACCTTACCTTCTCTACTGGCTTTCTAGGACAGAATGTTTTTAACTTAAATTCAGTAGAGGATGTAAAGATGAATTTGCGTGGGGAGTGTATCAGTGATATGTCAGTTCAGGCATTTTCTTGAAAGAAAGCAACTCTAGTTGAATCACTCAGTTCCCCAAAAGAAGGAGGGTGTGGGCAGAGATCCAAAGTATAGGGTACACGCTTTGACAATGGTTGTGAATTTCTACAAATCCTAATGTTCTATGTGACTAGTTTATAAGCATATTCCTGTCCTTCTCTGATGTAATTACAGCAATATCCAGAAATTTGCCTAATTCAAAGTTGTTCATTAATGGAAGACAAGGGAAAAAACTGCTAGTACTTACCATTTGAAAATAATCAACATGGAAAGTATAAATGAAATAGTTATAGCTACTAGGTAATAGTATAGTTATAGTTATATAGTAATATATAACTATATAGTAGTATATAACTATATACTATAGTTATATAGTAATAGTTATAGCTAATAGGTGATTCATCATAGACTTTAGCAAAAGGTAGACTAAATTAGTGACATTGAATTTTCAGTTGTCACAGAAATTTAGAATAAAGTAGTATTCATTGCTTAATGACAAATGATTTAATATAGTAAAATACTATGCTTATTTTTAAGGGTTTCTAAATGTAAAATAAAGGAAATATGTGAAAGTATTTGAACTCTAAGTATTTCTTAGATACTAAAAGCTATTGTTTTCAGTGAATTTAGTAACAAATCTGATTTTTCTAATTACTAAATATATTAATAATTATTTATATGTAATGCTATTAACAATTCTATATATGTTTTATGGATAAACTCCATAAAATCAGAAGTCTTACATACAAACTGACAGAAGAATTCTCTATGCATAGTGAGTCCATAAAAGACAGAGCTAGAAAGAATGCTAAAAAGGTCTTCCTCTTCACTTCCCTCATGTCTGGGACCCTATGAGGCATCAGCAGGAAAGGATTCATATTTTCCCAGTTAAATGTAAGCCCAGAGGCCCAAACAGAGTTTTACTTGTAGACAGTTTTTGTATGTCTAATCTTCCATGAAGAGAGAACGGAACTTCTAATAAGTTAAAGTAAACACAGAGAACATTCTGAAAATCTGAGAGTGTTGCATGTAATTATTTGGCAGGATGGACTGCCGAATTAAAATATATGTACATATATAAACTATATATGTTATAAATCTCAAAGAAACAAAAGATATAAAGTAGAGCACAGGGAAAACGCTAATAATAAGAAGAAATAAAGCCACCAGAGAGACTAATATTAAAACACTAAATTTTCAAATAGTAAAAAGGCAGTAACATCTCCTGGGACTTCATAAAATGGGATTCAGACCCACTATTTGTTGACAATGTAGGTAAAAACAGAAGAGAAGGCGCAAATAAGTGTTACAGGTTTGCTCTAATAGAAAGTATTCTCTCAAAAGGATAAAAAAAAAAAAACAAAACAGCTGGAGAAGAAAGTTTCACTGCAGGTTCTCCAAGAGATTATTTCTAGTCTCATAGGAAAATAAGTGAGCATGGTGGATGTAAGGTTGAACGTCTTCAGGTTCTTGAAAAATTATAGTAGGAAGAATAGCTAAATCCTTTTCTCCCTAGTTTTTCCATCTGCTGACAGAATGCTCAGGCTGGCCATTTATGGACTAGAGGTGGGGCAAGGTGGAAGGCAAGAATATCAGGTAAGAAGCTGTTAAGACAGTTCAGACAAGAGATAATGAGCACCTTGGCTATGGTCACGTGGATGAACTGAAGGGAGGTGAGGGCGTGGATTACATGCCTATTTAGAAAGTTAAATCATATGGATTTACTGAGTAAATGGGGAGGAAACCAAAAACAAAACCCCAAAACAAACAAAACAAAAGAGAAAGAGTCCAGCATGACACTCAGGTTTCTGGTTTGAATAGGAGTGGGTTCTAGCCTATGAGAACTGACTTGCAAATACCTCAGCATCGTGTAGTGTGCAGTTGGTGTGTAATGTTGACCCACTACCTTTGTACAGTGAGCACTAGGGGTGTCTGGTGATGTTTTCTGACTTGATCTCTTTGGCATGTGTCATATGTCTTCAGTGATTAGGACCTTCCCTAGGGCTCACTAACATCCCAATTATTTCAATCAAGAGACAGAGACCTCCAGGGGTTGGGAGGGGTAGATAGGTGGAACACAGGATTTTTAGGCAGTGTAACTACTCTGATATTATAATGGTGGATACAAGTTACATATTTGTTCAAATACAGAGCATGCACAATAGTAAAAGTGGACCCTAATGTAAACTATGAACTTTGGGTAATGATGATGTGTCAATATAGGTTCATCAGCTGTCACAAATGTACCACTTTGAGGGGAATGTTAATAATGGGGGAAGCTTTGTATGTGTTGTGGGTACAGGGCATATGGGAAATCTCTGTACCTTCTACTCATTTTTGCTATGAACCTAAAACTGCTCTAAAAGTAAAATCAGATTGAAAAAAGACAACTGCAAAGTAAATATACACAAATCTAATGTCTTAGACCCAAGTTAAGGGGTGAGATGGAAGGGAATTGTATAAAGTCAGAAATAAGTTGTGATATATGTTGGGATACTATAATGATTGAAGCCACACAATTCTGTTTAGGGATCAGAAAAATAAAGACGTTTTAGGAAAAGAATCCCAGTGAGAAAAGTGAATAATATAAAAATTTTTTTTATCAGTATAAATACAAGATCTGCAACTACTCCACGGAGGCACTCTAATTCCTATGTTCCAGAAACATTTTAGCACATATACACTAAGTGCTCTCTTCTGGGATTTTTAGGGGTTTTTTAAATGATTTATTTATTTAGTAAGATTCACTCTTGGTCCCTATAATGTGTTACATATTAGCTGGAACATATATCTGAGGAGCACGTTTTCTACTTTGAATACTTTTGGAATAATCTCTAGGAATTGAAAAATAATGCATTCAACACACTTTTCATTGAATACCTGTTATGTTCCAGACACTATTCTAGGTGGTGGGGGATATACTAGTAAACAAAACAAATAAAAATTTCTAGTTTCTTAGAGTTTGCCTTCAGGTTAAGAGAGAATATAAATGTATTGCTAGCTAAGATTATAGTACATACAAGCTAAGAATAATAAGGAAGCAGGAGAAGAAGCTAGAGAGGGATCAGGGAGGGAGATGATTGCTCTTTTCCACAGAGTGGTGAGGAGACTTAGTGAATGAAGGAATTAGGTGCATACTGGGAAGAAAAGGACTTCAGGCAGAGAGAAGAGCAGGAAATGTTTGGTAGGTTGAGAAATATCAAGGAGGCCAGAATGGCTAAAATAGAGAGGAGGGGAAGTACCCTGTGGTCAGATCATCCAGTACCTCATAGAGCTGTATTACCTTCTGCTACATAGCACATCACAATAAAACCTAGTGGCTTAACACAGTAATCATTATTTCTCACACTTCTGTGGGTTCCCTGGGTGATTCTTCTGCTGGTCTTGCCTGGGTTACCTCAAGAGCTGAAGCCATCTGGCAGCTCTGTTGGAGCTTATGGTCCAGGATGTCCGTAGGTGACATAGTTTTCTATGATGGCCTTCATCACATAGTGACAGAAGTGTTCCAAGAGGATGAGAGTGGTGGGAGCTTTAGGCCTCAAGATCTGGGTTCAGAGCTTGCTCAAGGGCCCCTCTGATACATTCTAGGAATCAAAGGAAGTCCCAAGGCCCGCCCAGATTCAGGGAGTGGGGGAGGAGACTCAGCCCCTTCATGGGATGAGTAGGAAAGCATTTGTGGCTATTTAAAAACCACCTCACAGGCTGTAGTAAAGGCTTAGAACTATTTTGCAAGAGTCATGAGAAGTGATGGGAGGATTTTGAGTAGAGAAGTCATATGAACAGGCTTGTTTTTCAAAGAGCACACTAGCTTCTGTACGAAGAACAAACAAGAAACCACTTAGGAGGCTAACACTGAATAGCATTCCCTCTGTCATTCATTAAACCTACAGAAAGAAGCTGACAGCTTTTAATAGACAGAGCTGTTATGGTCATATTCCATGGGTTCCCTCATGGTTCAACTTGCTGCAATGTAGTAAAAATCAGTTAAGACATAAAATTAAAGCTTTCTTTTCCAGAAAAAGACAATGACCTTTATGTGCTATATTTCTACTTTCATTTATGTTTAGTTAAATTTAGTTGTCAGCATTCAAAAACCATGAGCTTTCACAGAAAGTCTATATTTCTGGCTTCTCTTGAAAAAACAAGTGTAGACATTACATTAAATTCTCCATGCTGCACAGGGACTTTGTCATTTAAAATAAGAATATCATGATTATCTCAAGGCATTTATGTCTTTTTCCAAAGAGCTCTAAGCACTGTAACAATACTCTGGAGTGGAAACAGCCATTTACATAATCAACTGTAGGAATTCTTGCAGTCCTGTGCACGTTTCATAGATGTGCATATGTTATGCATGCCATAACTATGTATAGATTCTAAGTTAAAACTTGCTGTCATTTCCTGATTTTGTCTTCATCTTTGTTGTTCTTCTCATCACAGTAGTCTTCCATACTGTAAGTACAGGTGAGAAGGCTATATATTGAGTGAATTTAAATAAAAGACTGAACAGAAGAAGGCCAGAAAGGATGTTGGTTAAGATAGAAGAGAGAACGGAGTTTGAGACTTTCCACTGCCCAGGAGGGAAATGTTAGCGCTTGAAGTAACTTAGTGGTCATCTACTTCAGTTTCTCCTGTAATAGTCAAGAAAAATGAGTCTTGCAAATGCCCCATTCTGGAGGCCTGTAGGCAGAATGTAGCCTGTAAATAAGTTTTATTTTACCTTCAATGCATTTTATTATTAGTTAAATTTAGTTTTCAACATTCAAAAATCAAGAGCTTTCACATCAATCTCTATTTCTGGCTTCTGTTGGAGATTCACGTTATCTTAGAATACTGGATTTTCACAGCCTTCCCTACTAAGCCTGCCTCGTCATTTCCAATCCTACCTGAACTTTGGTGACATTTTATTGCAGCCTCTGGGTCACACAAGACTTAATGGCAGAGATGAGGCCAGAAGCTCTAAACCCATGTTCTTTCCAGTTCATTCTTCTTGCCTTTCTTTGTGATTCTAGTTTTACTGGTTGTTTTTTCCAGACAATAAATAGCCATTACAATCCTATTTTCTTCTCGAAATTGGATAAAGGTATTTGTGGATCTTAGTAAAGCTGCTTCCACCCCTTTAATTTAAAAAAAAAAGTTCTATAACTCACTGAACAAAAGGCAGATAGGCCATTTCAGAGTCAGGATCTTGAGGGATCATCAGCTGACAATGAAAGGGCAGAGTGATTTCTTCCTCAGTGAGGTACATGGTAAGAGTGACTCCAGCTGAAGAAGTCATTAAGAAACTCGTAATAGTCATGTACCACAATGTTCATTGCAGCACTATTTACAACAGCCAGGACATGGAAGCAACCTAAGTGTCCATCGACAGATGAATGGGTAAAGAAGGTGTGGCACATATATACAATGGAATATTACTCAGCCATATAAAGAAACGAAATTGAGTTATTTGTAGTGAGGTGGATGGACCTAAAGTCTGTCATACAGAGTGAATTAAGTCAGGAAGAGAAAAACAAATACCGTATGCTAACACATATATATATGGAATCTAAGAAAAAAAAAATGGTTCTTGAAAGAACCTAGGGGCAGGACAGGAATAAAGATGCAGACGTAGAGAATGGACTTCAGGACACGAGGAAGGGTAAGGGTAAGCTGGACGAGGTTGAGAAAGAGTGGCATTGACATATATACACTACCAAATGTAAAATAGATCGCTAGTGGGAAGCAGCCGCATAGCACAGGGAGATCAGCTGGGTGCTTTGTGACCACCTAGAGGGGTGGGATAGGGAGGGTGGGAGGGAGGCTCAAGAGGGAGGGGATATGGGGACATATGTATGCATATGGCTGATTCACTTTGTTATACAGCAGAAACTCACACACCATTGTAAAGCAATTATACTCCAATAAAGATGTTAAAAAAACCAAACTCATAATAATCATGTACCTTCTCACTTCAAAGTCTACTCATTAGAAAACATCACATCTTTTAGCCTTTTATTAATATGCTATAAAAAAACCATTGCCTTCTGTATGCACAGATGAGTTAGGCATACAACGGAATAAGATTCTCACTGCCAGGCAACAAATTAAAACAAAAGCTGTCAATATAGAATCTTACCCAGCTTCTAGAATATGCATTAGATGCATTCAATTTGATAAATTCAGCTAAAGCAGTGTATTCATAAAAGGGTTCATTGTTAACTTTGAAGTGTCTTTTCTGAAAAACAGACAAAATCCTATAATATGGTTTCACATATTATCTTTAGATATATTTATGTAGAATACTTGCTGATTTTTTAAAACTTTTTTTGAGTTAAATGTTTACTTATCCTCACCATGGCCACTCTGCGTGTCACAGGATGGTTTGTAATTAGCAGTTTCATGTCTTTGAGGCTAGTTAAAGAAAACAACTCAAAGAGCTACTTCAAATATCATGGAGAAGGAATGTGCAAAATATCACATCCTATATACTGTACCTGAGGTAATTAATTGCCTATTTCTGTACATTTCACATATGTATGACATGATCAGCACACCTACATAGTCTCAGCAGAATGACTACCTCCAGATCTTTCCAGAAAAATCACTAGGTGTAGTACTTACAAACTATTAAAGCCATATTATTGACCAAAGAGAATAGTAAGTTCTGTAATAAGAGTAAGAATTCTAGTAAAAATATTTGTCACTTCACTGAAATTTATATCCCTATAAATGATAGAATTAAAATATTCATCTTTGATTGTCTTGCTATAACTGAAGGGACTCAT
This sequence comes from Aethalodelphis obliquidens, assembly GCF_003676395.1. Lineage (NCBI taxonomy): Eukaryota > Metazoa > Chordata > Mammalia > Artiodactyla > Delphinidae > Aethalodelphis > Aethalodelphis obliquidens. Next base: position 1,612,304 of record NW_020838025.1, read on the forward strand.
AGTTTATAAGTATCATTCTCAGGGGAGGTCTAAGATGCCTTTAGACCAGTGATCCCCAACCTTTTTGGCACCAGGGACCTGTTTTGTGGAAGACAATTTTTCCACGGGCGGGAGGGTGGGGGGAATGGGGGTGAGGGGGGCGATATGGTGGTTCAGGCGGTAATGCGAGCGCTGGGGAGCGGCAGATGAAGCTTCGCTCGCTCGCCTGCCCGCCGCTCACCTGCTGTGCGGCCTGGTTCCTAAGAGGCCGTGACCAGTACTGATCCACGGCCCAGGGGTTGGGGACTTCTGCTTTAGACAATTACTTTTTGTTGACATCTTACTTGGCATATAATCAAACTATGTTGCCCTGCAGACCTGATCCTAAACTTTCCATGCTTATACTTACTGTCCTGCTAAATATGAAGCTTATATTCTTCTGTACTCTGACTCTTCCTCTAAGTAACTGGTTATTAAATTGATTCATATGGGATTAGTAAGATCATGTCCTTAGTATGTCTTCCAGTAAGTTCTAGATTATCTCTGAGTGTATAGAAAGTGTCAAGAAGTATAAAAAAGTGAATGAGATCAAATTCCTTCAAAAGGGGATGCCTGTATTCCTCTGTGTATTAAAATCCTCCTAAATCAGGCTGCATCTGCCTTTTAAATCTGGCCTCCATTAAACTCTGCTCCAGCCAGCCTGGTCTACCAGCAGGGTCTGAGCATGCCTTCAGCTTTTCTGCTTTCTTACTCTACCTGAGTCCTCAATCAGATCTTCCCCATCAACTTTTTTTTATTTTATTTTATTTTTGGGCGGTACGCAGGCCTCTCACTGTCATGGCCTCTCCCGTTGCGGAGCACAGGCTCCGGACGCACAGGCTCAGCGGCCATGGCTCACGGGCCCAGCCGCTCTGCGGCACGTGGGATCTTCCCGGACCGGGGCACGAACCCGTGTCCCCTGCATCGGCAGGCGGACTCTCAACCACTGTGCCACCAGGGAAGCCCCCCCGCCCCATCAACTTTTATACATCTTTTAGGACTTGGCTTATATCCTTCACACCTTGATTATAAGATCTGTTTTTGGAAAATTGAGCTAATCTCTCAAGAGTCAGTTCCATTCCCTGAGCCAAGCACTGGGGCTCTGAAGATTGCAGCACCTGATTCCTGTTCTCAGGGTGCTTGCTGTCCAGTGGGAGAGACCGTGGCCACACTGTGCATCCAGTGCTTTGACAGAGGATTCCCAGAGGGCCTGTGTGCTCAAAGAGGAACACTGACCCCAAAGATGGGGCAAATGGAAGTAAAGCTGGATCATCAGAGGTCACCTGAGGAAGGGGCAAGTAGAGATAGATGATTATGGTAGACAGTGAGGAGGGGGCAGAGGCTCAGAGAAATGAGGATGGGATACTCCTGGGCTAGTACAGATCCTGAAGTGGGAGGGAAAAGTGGTGGGAGATGCAGCCAGAGAGGTGAGCAGCAGGAACCTCCTATCTCCTGTAAAGGAGTTTGAGTTTTATACTGAGTTACGAGGAAGCATGGAAGTGACGAGAGATCATCTCTAAGGTATCTTATAGCTTTGAAATCTGTAATTCTCTGACCCCAGTTCTCTTCTACTTAACACGCTCGCCCAAAACTAACTTGAATGGCATAGCGTTCTTATTTGCATTTGTATCGTATCCTTTACAGTGGGCTTTGTATACAGTAGGTGATTAAAAATGCCTATCAGATTTCTCTATTTTACTGTTATATTCTGAGAGGCAGAAACCATATGTTCTGTTTTATCCACATAGTACCCAGTATTATAAATATTAAATGAGTGAATAAAAGATATGGGTGGGACTCCAGCCTGAATCTATGGCATCTTCCTTTTAGTGGGCCCAAGGTTTAAGAGCCTGAATGCAAACGTGTTTCCTTTACTTTTTTGCTGCACAAATACTGGCTAAAAGCCTATGAGGTGCCAGGACTGAGACATACAACATTGCAGTTACAGTCAGTTATGCCCTCTTGGATTTTATATTGTCCCTTTTCTCTTGCTTCTCTGTCCCTACCCATGTGATTACAAAGGTTCAGCAAAATTAGACACCCCTCCCACATAAATCATGGGAAATAATTTAAAAGAATCTGGAGCCCTGCTTGAAATTAAATTGTTCTTTATATTTCTGTTTTACCGTTGCTGCCAAAATTTTTGATGTAGTGGAAAGAGCATGGAATGCCATATCAGACAGACTGGGTTTGAATCTTCATTCTGCCATTAATAGGTGTATAATTCTTGCACAGTCTACCTTCTCTAAATCTGTTTATCCAACAGAAAAACTGAGCTCACTAGGACAACACATGGTGTTTGTTGGATGCATAGTAGATGCCAGTTTCCCATTCTTCCGCTTGTTTTTTTATAAGGATGTTAATTTCATCATGGAAGCAGAGTGAAGAGAAGAACTTGCAGTAAAGCCATTTGAGGTTCTCCCAGTGTCAGATGTCAAAGTAGCACAAAATCATTTTAGGTCTGTGACACAGGGCACAACAGTGAGAAAATGCCAGAACTGTCAAAGCAAATGGGTAATGAGAATAGAAGTTTTATGTCTTGTTTTATCAGATGTGCCTATTAAATATTTTATAATAACCCCAAGAGGCAGATTATATTCATCTCCATTTCACAGATGAGAAAAAAGAGGCTCAGAGAAGCAAACTTGCCCAAAAGTCATGTGTAAGCTGAGATTTGACTCCAAGTACATTCACCATCAAGCCTTTTCTTCCCAAGCCACAGCATGGGACAAGCCACACTGCCAGCTGTGAAAAAAGTAAAGTACTGTTGTCCATCTTCTGGTCTACTACTGATTGTAAGAGCTAAAAGGCAGAGACCTGTTTTTAAAAGTCTAAGAAAAAGTATCAGAAAAAAAGTGCGCCATAGCAGCTATATTCAGAAGTGCAAATCATTAATTTTTTGTGTGTTTGTTAAGTTCTGGCCATGAAAACTTATTGAACAGTTGGGCTAAAGGGCATTGAGCAGAGCAGTAACTGTCAAAATGTTAGCTTGGACACTTGATATACTTCTTTAGAAAAGTGATACTGTATGTTCCAAATATTTTCCATTCTCGTGTGTTTAAGTGTAATACATGACATGTAATATATGTAGGTTCAAACTGTTAGCTTTCATAATTGTCTCTCCTGATCTCACCTGCTGATGATATCAAGCTGAGATGGACCCCATTCTTTGCCAAATTATAGAGTAAATGAAATGAGAACTTAGGGTGCCATTAATTTTTTAAGATTCCTGCTCATCTCCTGGTGATGCCTCCACTTTCCTTGTCCAGACCCCTACCTGTACCCTGGATTTCAGGTTCTACCATGTTTCTCTGTGTAAATTCATAACCTCAAACCCCAATTAGGCGTCCCCTCTGTCCACAGTGTCAGCTTGTGCTCTAACCTGGTCTGGAATTGCCCTGACTGCTCAGTAAGAAGTAAAATTAATTCAGTCTATGGTATTAATAACAAACAGAACCCAGTGTGTTTCTTCCAAGCATATTTGCAGTCAAAGGAGAAAAATCGTGGAGGAGTGAGAGCTGGTGCATCAGGCATAAAATGAGGTACTGGTGTCATTAGAAGTAAAGGCGTGTTTGGACGGGTAGTGGGACATCCCATGAGGAAATGCTCTATTACAAAGGAAGAGATGAGGCAGAAACTACTGATGGAGTTGTCTGACTTTGTGTGTGAAGGAGGAGGGGTGAAGAAATTAGATTTGTAAAGATGCCTAAAGTATGGATCTGATTTTTTTCAAATCCTAAGGAAAAAAATGCACATTTTTAACAGCTACTAGGTATAAACATACATTTTGCAATAGCAGTGTTTGTATCTTTTTTAAAACTACAAAATGTTAAAAAAAACACAACTTCATATGTGTTCCAGGTAACTTTTGTCTACACAAAAAGCATGGGGAGTTAGGAAAGGATTCCTACATCAGACAAACTTGCTGCACCTCAGCCTACTACCCACTTTCTCCTTATCCCGGTACCTCTGGCAGATGTGTTCTTGTGTGTTTGGTAGCTGGATATAGCCAGAGTTCCAATGTCAGTTTTTCTGAATAGCTGCCCTCCCTACATCACCTGGTTAGTTGGGGTCCGTGACAGGAACTCTTTCCTCAGTGACTGCAAAGTGTTTAGTAAGTCCCAAAACCTAAGAGGCATAATTTTGAAGTCAGTGAGAATCAGAACTCCAGGGCAGTTTTATTGAGGTGGCAGCGACTTTAAATGATTCTGGAAAATGCTTCTTCACAGCTATGCTGGAAGCCAGCAGATAACTAATTGAGCCATTACTCTGGTAACAGGTGAAAGGCATCAATTTTCATTTACTCATCCCTGCTCTGCCTCTCATTTAGACTCTCCCTGCAAACTCACATATTTAAGAGGGTAGGAAGAATAAAAAACACAAAAGCCAGATAGCTAAACACATTGCTAGTCTTCTAGGGTCTTCTAAACTACGTGGCTTACAATACATGCTGTTGCCAGTGCACCATTATGTTCTCTGCCACCTCCTACTCTTCTCAGTGCCAAATAGACTATGTGGGGAAGCTCTCTGCAAACTTTGACAGGCAGCCATTCACAGGGCCTCCCATGACAACTCCAGCTTCTAGATTCAGAAAAGAGTTTTCTGTCAGCAGGATTCATTTACATTCCAACTGACAAGGTTTTGGTCTCAGAGTCTTTGTTTTATGCTATGGTGTCTGTTCAAATTAACAGTAAGCTCAGTTGTGCTCTTCTGACCAAGGGTCACATTCTCATCTGGTGACTTGCTCTGGGCGGGTACAATCTGCATTATAACAAAGGCCATGGCTGTTAACGTGCTTTTACAAGAGAATATCAGAATCTGCTTTATGCATAAGCTCATTGATTTGTGTACATTAATTTTACTCCGTTGGCAGCCATATCTACTTTTTTTTTTTTTTTTTCTTATTGTGGAGTGAAAAAGTCTATACAAGAATGTGAGGCTCTTAGGAGCTGAATATCTTATGTGAGTTCTTTAAAAGATAGTTCTCTGCAAGTTGTATGGTGATCTATTTTACCCTATCCAGTGTGACTTGGGAATTACTGTGGCTTTAATTAAGGTGGCTTTGATTCTGTCTTGTGAGCTAATGACTCTGTATGATTCCATACTAGTGTCATAGTTTGTGCTGGCATATTAGGGGTGACTCTGGGCATTCAGGGCGGGTGTGTGTCAGGAAAGAAGGCTGGGAAATTCCTGGGGCCCTTGTGGTGGGGAAGTGGGGTGGATAGCCCTGTGAATAACTCAACGGCCTCTGCAATTACTGATATCTGTGAAACTTTAAAAATCCTTCCAATGCTGAAACCTCTTCTGAGCCTCAGCTGTATAGACTGACCAATTTTAAAGAGGCCAAATTATCTGCAAATTAGCAAATGAAAATTCTCGAGTTTAAAAAATTGATTTGTAATTTAAAAAAAAAATCTTAAGCCTAGAAACTTTTAGAATTTTAAAACTTAAAAAAAATTCATTTGCTAAATGATATTTATTTTTGAGATTTTAATTTTTTTAATTCAATACAATCCTATGCTGAGATATGTTGTCATATATTTCCTGTCAGACTTCATTGATGTGTTGTCCAAAGTCATCTGTTGTTGGCAACAATGAGATACTATGAGAATTGATCTGCAACAACATTTGAAGCATGTATTACTAAAAGAAAAAGTGGTCTAATATTACATTAGTGGTAAATAAGATTTATAAATCGATTTTAGATAATTTTCAGTTTTATCTTAATCGTTAGTCTCAAATAAGTTTGGCTACTTTGCCCTTGATATTTTAACAAGTCATTAATTAAGCTGTGAGGCTATTTTTCCTTCTCTTTTATTGGCTAAATGGTGAAACTGGGTGCAGATGTGTAGTTATCAGAATGATTTCCAGTCTATTTTCACTCTCACCTCTGCTGCTCTATAAATCTGATGGCTGTGGCAGGTTCATGGTGTAAGACATTAGTTATTAAAACCTGAAGCCTGAGTTATTATTTATGAAATCTTATTATTCAGACATTGAATTAATAATGTTTCTCCAAAAGTAATATTCTCAAAATTGGACTGTCTAGAATGGAAATGAAGAAAAATTCATAATTAATGAAGATTTTTTAAAGAATTTGCCAAATTAATCACAGCCTTAGTGATAAGTTTAATTGAAGGGTGTAATAGAGGATGTTAGCATTGATTTCTCTGTCAACTGAAAAAAAAAAAAAGCACAATCTAAAAGTTGAGAATTATGTTTTATTAAGTGGACATACTGAGGACTTAAGCCTAGGAGACAACCTCTCAGATAGCTCTGAGGGATTGCTCCAAAGAGGTAAGGGAGGAACCAGAGTATGTAGGAATTCTGCATGTGCACCCCGCCCAGATAGCTGAACATCAAAGATTACTGCTAATTAGAAGAAAAAATGGACATCTCCAGTTAATGAATTTAGGGCTTTTCTATTTATGGGAAGATGCAAATGAAATCATTCCTTCAATACGCACCTTAACTATCTAGGCCAGTATCGTGTTTTTCTCCATCCTGAATCCCCTCACGCTGCACAGTTGGGGGCTGCTGCAGTGGCTGAGGGCTTGTTGGCCACAACATCATTTGTTTACTGATGTGGCAGGTGACATTCTTTGTCCACATTTGCATTTATATGCCTAGTAGAAGAAAATTTGTGGACATTATTAAATGACTTTCATTGATGAGTTTATTTAACACGCAAGAAGGAAAAAAGAAATGAAGATGACGTGTTTGACCACTACTAAGAATCAGAGGACCTGGAGTTTAGTTATTTTGCAGACATTTACTGCCTCTCTTCTCCCTTTCAAGGTTCACAGTTGCCACCAAAAAGCCTGTTGATGTTTGTGAATGTGTCAGTTCCAGTGGCCCTGAACTCTCATGCCAAATACCTTTGCTCCATATAGCTATGCAGCATTCTTGCTTCTAAACTATAGCTTGTTCCAACCAACCACAGTTATGTTGACATGAGTAGGAACAGAGTCAAAATGAAGGCCACTTCAAGGTTTCAGCCACCTAGTGCAGTTCAGATGTTCAGAGTAAAATCTTATCTAGAACAGTGGAACAAAGTCTAAGATCTTGGGCTCCAGAAACAGTGATTCAAATCTCAGCGCCTTCCTTCAAACTAAGTGAACTTGGGGTCTCAGAGCCTCAGTTTTCCTTTTGAGAAGGATGTATGGTGATGTTAAAAATAAAAATAATAGAATTGATTAACAGTGACTGGTGGTTATTATGTGCCAGGCTCTATGCTAAATTCTTCCTCTATAAAGAACTTAGCCCAGAGGACTTTTGGGAAGAGTTAAATGAGATCGTGAACGCAGAGCACAGAGGGAAACACTTTGTAAATAGTTGTTACTTTTCCTACTACTATTACTATCGTAGCTGGTGGTGTTCCTCCCCAGACCCCATCCCGCTCCTTCTCTTTCTCTACATAATAGCTCTAACCTGAAATGGCCTTTCCAATAGGGTTGCCAGATAAAACACAGGGTACCCAGTAAATACAAACTTCAGATGAACAACAACACACTGTTAAGTGTAAGTATTGTATGGGATACGGTTGCATCAAATATTACTTGTCCTAAAAAACTTTTTGAAATTCAACTTTAACTGAGTAATTGGTACTTTTCATTACTAATCTGTCAATACTACTTCTCAAATATGTGTATAATTTGTCCTAGTGGTGGAAGATTGGGGATTTTCATGTAATTTAGTCATTTGTTTTAGTCAAAAAAACAAAAAAAGTATTTCAGAGCATTCTCTAAGTTTGGGAGGGGCAGTGGCTGTCTTTGTGTCTCCAGAGGAGAATTCAGCTGTGTATCTCATTTAGTTTTGACTATTCCATTCACAGTGTGTTTCGTAGGTTAATAGAATAGCTTTTTCAAGAATATGGACTCTGTTCCTGGTTGTCTGGGTTACTGTTATAATGCAGTGGTTTCATTTGGATCACTATGCATAGATAAGTAACAATAAAAAAATAATAAAGATACACATAAGGATTTTAAATAACTGTGTTCTGAATTCATCAAGCATTTCAGAGGAATTTTCAACTGTTTGGAAACCTCAAATATTTTGCCAAATATAAAATTCTTGATTATAAAATTTATCTATTTTAAGGAAACTTAGGTCTTCTGCCCGTTGCTAACCTATTTATCTTTATAAGAATGATATTTATATAAAAGTTATTTTTAATGTTCTTAAGAGCTTTTGAGTCTTTGTCCATGCTCAACGTCTTATTATTTCTAAATTATACTATAACTTATATATTGCAAAAAAGTGTTTTATTCTTACAGTATGGCATAACACTACACACAAGGAAAGAATTCTGATTTTCACACTTGAGTAACATTTCTGCCCCTCCTTCCATATCACACATTAATCTAAAGATAAGACATGCCTCACACACCATTTGGAAGTTATTCTCCAAAATGTCAGGGTTGAGCATTAACATCATGTGTTTTTTCGTTTGTTTGTTTGCGGTACCCGGGCCTCTCTCTGTTGTGGCCTCTCCCGTTGCGGAGCACAGGCTCCGGACGCGCAGGCTCAGCGGCCATGGCTCACGGGCCCAGCCGCTCCGCGGCATGTGGGATCTTCCCGGACCGGGGCACGAACCCGCGTCCCCTGCATCGGCAGGCGGACTCTCAACCACTGCGCCACCAGGGAAGCCCCATGATGTGTTTTTATATACAAAGTCACCCCTTTGAACATGAATATCAGTCTAGTTATGCACTTTTCAATGTTATTTATTATGAGGTTGCTGTTTTAATACTGCGTTAATTTGCCCACTAGTTATAAATCAAATGAAAATACTTTCTCCTCTAAATAATGGCAAACTTTATATTCTGCTTGACTTTTGACAATATAACATTTACCATTATCATCCCACACTTCTCTTTTGGAAATTAGTAACATTTGCAGCATTCTCAAATCAATTCCATCTTTATTCATTTGCATGAGTAAGGGCAGAATCATGAAGTGAGTTAAGTTGGTCTCTCGTGACACCCTGCCACATGTCCATGACTGAGTGTCTCCTCCTTGACACCTTCCCAAACATTTGTGGGAGGAATGCACAAATGAATATTGAAGCAATCAGATGGCCACTGTAGAGTGTGTAAATTTCAAAGTGACTGACAATACACAGTATTTACTCCTTTGCTAAGATAACTGTCCAGGATGGACTGGGGGAAAGTGTCAAATAGTCATCACTACAACATCTGTCACCTCTAAAAACTGATAGGAGGGAACAGTTCTCTAAACACTGTACGTTCTGCATAGATTTTTAAAAAAATTTCTTTCCTGCTATGCGAAGAAATCTCATAGCAGCAATGATTATTATCCTGACATTTGTTTGGTATTTTATGGTTCATAAGAACTTTTACAAATCATTTTGGGGAAATTATTAGCTAAAGATCAAGAAAAACTCCACTCACACTGTGAGAGTCTGAAACAATCAAACTTTTTATTTGCTTTGCTTTTATATTTCTTTTACGTAAGACAGAAAATGAGAGATTCAGAACCCCAAGGGACATGAAGCAGTGAAAAGTATGGGGGTTTTTTTGGCCAAGATATTTATTTTCTCCCTAGATAATATTAAGAATCAGACATTATCCTCCACCCTCTCCTCTTTTGTTTCAAAAGAAAGCACAGTGAAAAGTGAAAAGTCCCTCTTCTCCCTTTCCTTTATGGGGAAGAGTGAAGTGACAGAACAAGAAGATTCAGCCATAGGTAGAATCTCTTTCTATGACACCTGGTTACCATTTCCAAGGGCCAAGGTGACAAAACTTCATTTCTTGTATCCTAGGTAACTGGTGGTGATAATATTCAATCATAATTTTTCTCATTTGGGAGGTGCTTACTGATGTCTCCTTTTATTCTTTCGCAGGAAAGTGACAAAGCAGTGCCATGCTCAATTTCTCAAAATAGATAGGAAGTTAAAATGTTTGCAGAGCACCTCAAACTTCCATTCTTTTTGTTTTTGTCGTGTACAAAATATTTTTGGGTAGTGGAATGGCGCAGCCTGCGTAGAACTCTGTTCTAGTACACTAATGATATTTATCAGTCCCCATTTGCCAAAATAAGGAGCACTTGTCACATAGCAAATAGCCAAGGGGCACTCACACCAAAAGTGGAGAATTCTCCAGGAGATTCCTAGCACCTTGCCACTCAAAGTGTGGTCCCTGGGCCAGGGACATCAGCATCACCTGGAAACTTATTTTTAACAAATTTCTTCATTTCTAATATCTTACCCCAGACCTACTGAATTGAAAACCGCTTTTTAACAAGATCCCAGGTGACTGGTGTGCACATTAAACTTTGAGAAGTGTTGTCTTCACACATAAAGAGAATAAACTAGTGGTTACCGTCCGGGGGAGCGTGGGGACAGGCAAGATAGGGATAGGGGTTAAGAGGTACAAACCACTATGCATAAAATAAGCTATAAAGATATATTGTACAAGACAGGAAATATAGCCAGTATTTTATAATAATTATAAATGGGGTATAATCTTTTAAAATTGTGAATCACTGTGTTGTACATCTGAAACTTAATGTTGTAAATCAGCTGGATATATGTATATGCATAAATGTATATGTATAACTAATTTACTTTGCTGTACACCTGAAACTAACACAGCATTGTAGATCAACTATACCCCAATAAAAATTAAAACAAAAAAAATACCTCAGTAAAAAATAATAATAATAACGTGGTGGTTGCTGGAGAAAAGAGAAGTATTATCTTAGCACAAACATAGTATTTTATTAAAGCCTTGCAATAAACCCATGAGGCAGATTCTTGCTATTATCCTTAGCATGGTTATGAGGAAGCTGAGGCATTGAGGTGTTCAAATAGTCTTAAAATAAATTCCTCAAGTATATAGCCTTTAGTAGTAATATTAACAATGTAACAACAATTAAGAAAAAACAGCAGCAGTACAGCACATAAGTAGCTAACCGTCCTGCCTCTGGAGTCAGACTGCCTGGGTTCATAATCCTGACTCTACTACTCACCAACTGTAAAATATTCAACAAGGTGCTCAATGTCTGTTTCCTTTTTCAACAGTAAAATAGGGGGTTTTGAAAGGGGGGAGGATTAAATGAATAAATTCAAATAAAATGCTTAGAATAGTGCCTAGCACATAGTACAAATTCCATATATATTAGACAGTAGTAATAGTAGGAGTAAGAGTAATTGTAGTAGTAACATTTTTTCCAATGCCAACTACGTATTTCATTCAGTCCTTGAAATTACTCTACTGTCCCTTCTACCTTGCGGTAGAAGGACTAATGTTACCCAGCTGAGCTTGGGTTGACTTCCCTAACATGCAGCAAAGCCAATCTGCTGATGCTAGGTTGCACTAAAAAAGTACAGCATTCTTCGCAGGGTGCCAAGCAAGGAGAATGGGCAGCTAGTTCTCAAAACACCCCATCCCCGTCAGTGGCATTCAGGGGACGATTTTTAAAGGCGACATTAGGAATGAGGATTACACGCTGTGGACATTTTTTCTGATTGGCTGCTGATGAGGTAACAGGGTGATGTTTCAGGAACCTTAATTATCAGCCTGGTTCCAACCAGTCTGGGGTCTGTGTGCTTGTGGTCAGCACGTAGTCACCATCCTCCCCTTTTATTTGGTGGGGTGGGGGAAGGTCTTAGTTTCTGAGGAACAAATCAAAGATATGCATCAGATCTTTATCTGTTTCCCTTCAGGAAAACAGATCTGTTTGTTTGTTTTTTAAAAAACAAATCTGTTTGTTTGTTTTTTAACATCTTTATTGGAGTATAACTGCTTTACAATGGTGTGTTAGTTTATGCTTTATAACAAAGTGAATCAGCTATACATATACATATCCCCATATCTCTTCCCTCTTGCTTCTCCCTCCCACCCCTCTGGTGGTCACAGAGCAACAGCTGATCTCCCTGTACTATGCATCTGCTTCCCACTAGCTAGGGGAAGTGGTAGTGTATATATGTCAATACATTTGGTAGTGTATATATGTCAATGCCACTCTCTCACTTTGTCCCAGCTTACCCTTTCCCCTTCCCATGAGCTGAAGTCCATTCTCTACGTCTGCATCTTTATTCCTGTCCTGCCCATAGGTTTGTCAGAACCATTTTTTTCTTTTAGATTCCATATATATATGTGTTAGCATATGGTATTCGTTTTTCTTTCCTTATTTTTTTTCCCATGGTATCCCAGCGCTTGAGGATAGAACCTGCAGACAGGAAGCCACTGGTACCGAAGACATGACGCCAGGGGGGCCAGAGCGCTTTCCCTCTACCTCTGTACATTACATGGACTGGGACCGCAAGCCCGATCCCTGCCAAGAAAAAGAGGGTTATTTTTCTCTTTCTGACTTACTTCACCCTGTATGACAGACTCTAGGTCCATCCACCTCACTACAAATATCTCAGTGTCATTTCTTTCTATGGCTGAGTAATATTCCATTGTATATATGTGCCACATCTTTTTTATCCATTCATCGGTTGATGGACACTTAGGTTGCTTCCATGTCCTGGCTATTGTAAATGGAGCTGCACTGAACATTGTGGTACACGACTCTTTTTGAATTATGGTTTTCTCAGGGTATATGCCCAGTAGTGGGATTGCTGGGTTGTATGGTAGTTCTATTTTTAGTTTTTTAAGGAACCTCCATACTGTTCTCCATAGTGGCTGTATTAATTTACATTCTCACCAACAGTGCAAGAGGGTTCCCTTTTCTCCACACCCTCTCCAGAATTTATTGTTTGTAGATTTTTTAATGATGGCCATTCTGACTGGTGTGAGGTGATACCTCATTGTAGATTTGATTTGCATTTCTCCAGTGATTAGTGATGTTGAGCATCCTTTCATGTGTTAGTTGGCAATCTGTATATCTTCTTTGGAGAAATGTCTATTTATGTCTTTTGCCCATTTTTGGATTTGGGTTCGTTTGCCATTAAGCTGCGTGAGCTGCTTGTATATTTTGGAGATGAATCCTTTGTCAGTTGCTTTGTTTGAAAATATTTTCTCCCATTCTGAGGGCTGTCTTTTCATCTTGTTTATGGTTTCCTTTGCTGTGCAGAAGGTTTTAAGTTACATTAGGTCCCATTTATTTATTTATTTATTTATTTTGCGGTACACGGGCCTCTCACTGTTGTGGCCTCTCCCGTTGTGGAGCACAGGCTCCAGACGCGCAGGCTCAGCAGCCATGGCTCACGGGCCCAGCCGCTCCGCGGCATGTGGGATCTTCCCGGACCGGGGCACAAACCCGTGTCCCCTGCATCGGCAGGCGGACTCTCAACCACTGCACCACCAGGGAAGCCCCCATTTGTTTATTTTTGTTTTTATTTCCATTTCTCTAGGAGGTAGGTCAAAAAGGATCTTACTGTGATTTATGTCATAGAGTGTTCTGCCTGTGTTTTCCTCTAAGAGTTTTATAGTGTCTGGCCTTACATTTAGGTTGTTAATCCATTTTGAGTCTACTTTTGTGTATGGTATTAGAGAGTGTTCTAATTTCATTGTTTTACATGTAGCTGTTCAGTTTTCCCAGCACCATTTATTGAAGAGGCTGTCTTTTCTCCATTGTATATTCTTGCCTCCTTTATCAAAGATAAGGTGACCGTATGTGCATGGGTTTATCTCTGGGTTTCTCTCTTGTTCCATTGATATATATTTCTCTTTTTGTGCCAGTCCCATACTGTCTTGATTACTGTAACTTTATAGTATAGTGTGAAGTCAGGAAGCCTGATTCCTCCAGCTCTGTATTTCTTTCTCAAAATTGCTTTGGCTATTTGGGGTCTCTTGTTTCCATACAAATTATGAAATTTCTTGTTCTAGTTCTGTGAAAAATGACATTGGTAGTTTGATAGGGATTGCACTGAATCTGTAGATTGCTTTGGGTGGTAAAATCATTTTCACAATGTTGATTCTTTCAATCCAAGAACATGGTATATCACTCCATCTGTTGGTATCATCTTTAATTTCTTTCATCAGTGCCTTATAGTTTTCTGCATACAGATTGTTTGTCTCCTTAGGTAGGTTTATTCCTAGGTGTTTTATTCTTATTGCTGCAATGGTAAATGGGAGTTTTTGCTTAATTTCTGTTCAGATTTTTCATCATTAGTGTATCAGAATGCAAGAGATTTCTGCGCATTAATTTTGTATCCTGCTACTTTACCAAATTCATTGATTAGCTCTAGTAGTTTTCTGGTAGCATCTTTAGGATTCTCCATGTATAGTATCATGTGATCTGCAAACAGTGACAGTTTTACTTCTTTTCCAATTTGGATTCCTTTTATTTCTTTTTCTTCTCTGATTGCTGTGGCTTAAACTATGTTGAATAAGAGTGGTGAGAGTGGGCAACCTTGTCTTTTTCCTGATCTTAGTGGAAATGGTTTCAGTTTTTCACCATTGAGAACGATGTTGGCTGTGGATTTGTCATATATGGACTTTATTATGTTGAGGTAAGCTTGTTATTTAAAGCTTGTTTCCTTATTTATTTTTATTTTGGATGATCTGTCCATTGGTGAAAGTGGGGTGTTAAAAGTCCCCTACTATGATTGTGTTACTGTTGATTTCCTCTTTTATGGCTATTAGCATTTGCCTTTGTATTGAGGTGCTCCTGTGTTGCATGCATAAATATTTACAATTGTTATATCTTCTTCTTGGATTGATCCCTTGATCATTATGTAGTGTCCTTCTTTGTCTCTTGTAGTAGTCTTTATTTTAAATTCTATTTTGTCGGTTATGAAAATTGCTACTCCACCTTTCTTTTGATTTCCATTTGCACGGAATATCTTTTTCCATCCCCTCACTTTCAGTCTGTATGTGTCCCAACTCTGAAGTGGGTCTCTTGTAGACAGCATATACATGGGTCTTGTTTTTGTATTCATTCAACCAGTCTGTGTCTTTTGGTGGGAGCATTTAATCCATTTACATTTAAGGTAATTATTTATATGTGTGTTCCTATTACCATTTCCTTAATTGTTTTGGGTTTGTTATTGTAGGTCTTTTCCTACTCTTGTGTTTCCTGCCTAGAGAATTTCCTTTAGCATTTGTTCTGAAGCTGGTTTGGTGGTGCTGAATTCTCTTAGCTTTTGCTTGTCTGTAAGCTTTTAATTTCTCCGTTGAATCTGAATGAGATCCTTGCTGGGTAGAGTAGTCTTGGTTGTAGGTTTTTCCCTTTCATCACTTTAAATATGTCCTGCCACTCCCTTCTGGCTTGCAGAGTTTTGCTGAAAGATCAGCTGTTAACCATATGGGCATTCCCTTGTTTTTTATTCATTGCTTTTCCCTTGCTGCTTTTAATATTGTTTTAGTATTTAATTTTTGATAGTTTGATTAATATGTTTCTCAGTGTGTTTCTCCTTAGATTTATCCTGTATGGGACTCTCTGTGCTTCCTGGATTTGATTGACTATTTCCTTTCCTTTGTTAGGGAAGTTTTCAACTATAATCTCTTCAAATATTTTCTCAGACCCTCTCTTTCTCTGTTCTTCTCCTGGGACCTGTATAATTCAAATGTTGGTGTTTTTGTTTTTGGTTTTTTTTTTGCCGTACGCAGGCATCTCACTGTTGTGGCCTCTCCCGTTGCGGAGCACAGGCTCTGGACGCGCAGGCTCAGCAGCCATGGCTCACGGGCCTAGCCGCTCCATGGCATGTGGGATCCTCCCGGACCAGGGCACGAACCCGTGTCCCGTGCATCGGCAGGTGGACTCTCAACCACTGTGCCACCAGGGAAGCCCAAATGTTGGTGTGTTTAATGTTGTCCCAGAGGTCTGTGAGTCTGTCCTCAGTTCTTTTCATTCTTTTTTCTTTATTCTGCTCTGCAGTAGTTATTTCCACTATTTTATCTTCCAGGTCTCTTATCTGTTCTTCTGCCTCAGTTATTCTGCTATGGATTTCTTCTAGAGAATTTGTAATCTCATTTGTGTTGTTCATCATTGTTTGCTTGCTCTTTAGTTCTTCTAGGTCCTTGTTAAATGTTTCTTGTATTTTCTCCATTCTATTTCTAAGATTTTGGATCATCTTTACTATCATTACTCTGAATTCTTTTTCAGGTAGACTGCCTACTTCCTCTTCCTTTGTTTGTTCTGGTGGGGTTTACCTTGCTTCTTCATCTGCTGCATATTTCTCTGTCTTCTCATTTTGCTTAACTTACTGTGTTTGGGGTCTCCTTTTCGCAGGCTGCAGGTTCGTAGTTCCCGTTGTTTTTGGTGTCTGCCCCCAGTGGCTAAGGTTGCTTTGGTGAGTTGTGTACGCTTCCTGGTGGAGGGGACTGATGCCTGTGTTCTGGTGGATGAGGCTGGATTTTGTCTTTCTGGTGGGCAGGACCACATCCGGTGGTGTGTTTTGGAGTGTCTGTGAACTTAGGATTTTAGGTAGCCTCTCTGCAAATGGATGGGGTTGTGTTCCTGTCTTGCTAGTTGTTTGGCATGGGGTGTCCAGCACTGGATCTTGCTGGTTGTTGAGTGGAGCTGGGTCTTAGCGTTGAGACGGAGATAACTGGGAGAACTCTCGCCGATTGATATTATGTGGGGCCGTGAGGTCTCTGGTGGTTTAATGTGCTTCATTCGGCTCTCCCACTCAGAGGCTCAGGCCTGACACCTGGCCAGAGAACCAAGACCCTTTCAGACACACGGCTGCTAGTGTTGGAGGGTCTCCTGCAGATGCAAGTTGTGGCTGTGACTCACTGGGGTCAAGATCACTGGCAACAGAAGCTCTGGGAAGTACTCCTCCCTCACATTCCTTTGCTGCTTTGTCTTTGTCTTTGTCTAGGGAAGCTTCAGGTGATCAGGGGAGGTACAGCCCAAACTCAAGCTGTTCCTGACAGTGCTCAGAAACCTGAAGAAGCATCAGTCTTGAGCAGGAAGCCAGTTCCATTCAAGATCGACCTATGGACCTGGCCACTCCCTGGGGACTTGGTGTGGCTCTGTTTTATGCACTGTTGTTTAAGCTATCATTTCTTTTCTTGCTTGATGCTTTTCCTTTGTTTCTGCGTTCCCTCACTTCTCTAATTAGTAACTGCTTGAATCTGCTCTTTGGAACTTGGGCAAGGTCAAACAAGAAGCAGGGGCTGTGGAGGGGCTTGTACTTGGGAAGACCCCACAGGGTCCTGCTTGGATTCACTAAGAAGTAGTTTTGCCTGAAGTCACATAGCTGTGAATGTGATACTGGCTTAAAACCTCAAGATTTGTCTCCACCTTATATTGCACTGCTCTTTCAGTGAGTGCCTTAAGTTCAGGTCTTTTGAATTCAAGCCGTCTATTTTTCCACCAAACTGCACTCTCTCCAACCATGAACGAGAAGAACACTTTCAGATGGCAGATGACTCATTAATGCTGTTTGACTCAGAACATAATTATCCGCCTTTAGATCTGCCTCTCTGTTTTGCTCTGGGCCCTATTCCTTTCCTCTTTGCCCTGGCCCTAGAGAACACTCTTGTCATTCTTTGCTTGCCTAAGGTTTCAAATCAGTATCAAAATATTCTTAGAAAGTAATAGAATCCTGAGCTGAGAGTTCCAGCTTCCCGAGGATTCTTCCTAATAAATAGCCTCTTAGCACGTCTGTTTCATAGACCTTTGTGGGAAATTTGCATTTTGATAGAGAACTTCTGAAGATGAAAAGCCTTAACCTACAGACTGACTAGCTAATGATAGTATATCAGGTACAAGAGGGCAGTGCCCTCTAGGGTAAAACACAATTAAAGAGGAATAAAAAAGTTTTTCCAGAGATCCTCTGATCTCAGCCTGTAGGCAAATGGTGTCCCAGATAATAGCACACCTGCAGAAGTCTCTACTACGCAGTGAAATAGAATGTAATAACCTTCATGTTTTAGAAGGTGGCAGCTCTGATTCTTAATTTAACCTCACTAGTGATTTTCATAACTAAAGTTTATAAATTGTCTGCAATGGTCTATTAAATGAAAAAATGCTTCCACACCAGTGTGGGCTTCAGCATAGGTGGACTTGAGCATGATGTGAGTGTATGGATGGAGGACATAATAGATACTTTTACAATTGACCCTTGAACAACACTAGTTTGAACCTAGGGGGTCCACTTATGCATGGGTTTTTTCAAGAATAAATACTACAGTTTTACACGAACCCAGAATCGCATTGATTGAATCCACAGATACAGAAGACCGCCTATAAGTTTTACACAGATTTTCAACTCTGTGGACGATCAGTGCCCCTAACCCCCACGTTGTTCCAAGAGTCAACTCTTCTCTTGTCTCTCTCAAGGGAAAGGCAGTGCTCCGGGAGCCTAATACTGTCTTAGAGAATGGATGTGCCACTGTAGGAAATCTGGAATTATTGGCATAATTGAAACATACACACTTGTAAGGTGTCTTTTCTAATGCTTCATCATATGAAGGACTTAGAGGTCTGGGGAAATACTTTGGTTGCATTTAATGAGTACATGTGTAAAAGAAGCTTGGGTATGTTGAAACATACCGAACTTAAGAACTGATGGAGTATTATTCTGAAAAAGAATGGATGTATGTATATATATAACTGTATCACTTTGTCCACCTGAAACTAACACAACATTATAAATAAACTATACTCCAATATAAGACAAAAATTAAATTAAAAAAAGAACTTATGGAGTGTTATTGAAGTACAAGCCTTTTGTTATATTAAACTATTGAAGTCTTTGACAAGACTAAAATTCTAAGTCCTTTAACAAGATGGAAAAATATCAGTTGAATCTTGAAAAAGACAGAAAAGCCATCTTCTCTCTGGATGCTTCATTTGAAATGATGAAAAACGGAATTAGGCTAGAGGCTTAAGTTTTATAACTATCCCTCTTTAGAGCAATAGAGGTTTTTTTTTCTTTTCTTTCTCTTAGATAAGGCAAAAGAGATAATAGTGGGTGGCTCAGGAGACATGTTAGCTTAAGATCAAAGTAGCAGGAGTATGTGTATGCTTAGAGGTCAGTGTTCTAAAAAGGAATAGAGCCTAGAATGTGTCTAAAAATAGATGGCAACAAAGGGGAAAGAAAAGGAAAAGGGAAGAAACCTACAACAAATCTGATTAAAAAGAAAATGGGATAATGGATTCAAGAGAATATGTAGTTGATCATTCACTTCTCCACATAGCTCAAAATTTGGAACAATGGAATATCATGACTGTTTTTTCTTTCGCTTTTGGACACATTTTGTCATTTCTTTTGCAGGTGTGAGTGAGATGTGACATAGAGGTTGCTATAGTTACTCATTTTTAATGAGTTTCAAGACTTATCCAACCAAATACCTTTCTCACCCTCAAAATTTTTAGAGTACAGGGGAGATTTGTGACTGAAAAATGACTCATCATAACACAAATTTAAAAAATAATTAAAAACTACTTCAGGGATAAAATTTTAATTTATTGAACCATGATTTATTCTTTGATTTATTTTTGTCAAGTATATGATTTGAGGACATTTAAATAACACTTATTTGACTAAAAGATATTTAATCCCTTAAAAATGATTTTTTTATTGTGAGTTTATAACACTTAGCATATCTATTAATAATCAAGAATATGTGATGGTAAAAAATTCAAATACAATTTACAAAAATCAAAATATACTATCACTTTAGAAAGAAAAATAGTTTTAGAATATTTAGCTCCCCCAAATTTTAAATTACCTTTCACAGTGGGGAAAAAAAAATCTATACTATACTTATGAAAGGAGACTATAAACTTTCTAGTGCAGAAGCAAATGAAGGATGTTCAGAGGAAGTGGCGAAATCTCATTATTTAGGAAACCAAAATAAGAGAGGTTAATGGTTAAAACTAATAAGGATGATTTCAGATATCTTTCATGCTAATGATAAGGACATTCAGTATGTTGGGAACCTACAGAAAAATTAGAGGAAAAACAAAATGAGAATAATTTGGCCAAGATAGGCTTGAAATATTCATGACAGTAGACATTAGCTCCTTAAGCGGGATTCCCAGTACAACTTGGCAAAATTCTGTTTGATTATTCCTCCTTCAAAATGAGCCCAACCATAAACAGCCACTATAATCATGGCTTAAGTTAACGTTTCCAGGTCTTTATTAGTGTAACGTAAAATATTTACATAAATATTTTATTTCTTAAAATAGTTCCAGAGCTACAGAAATACTAAAAATGATGTTTAGGCCCACTGCTCAGTAAGAAGCATTTCTAAACCAAATTTAGGTATATGTCCATCTATCTACCTTAGAATTAAAGAGTTACAGAAAAAAGAGCACTTTTTTTTAGCAACTTCACACTTGAACCCCAACCTAATATGATATATATATATATATATAAAGTCCTCCTACACTTTAGTTCTGTGAAAGAGGAATAGACAGAAAAGTATAGCCTTTTATAAGAGTTTACTTGGGTGAATAAATGTTATTTCAGTTTTTAATTATTTTTTACGTCTCAGGAATATCAACTTAATTCTGAAGTGAGAACTCTGATGTTGATACAATAGCCACTAGGTATAATGCTTTACTAGTCTGAAATGAGAGGTGCTACAAGTGTAAAGTACATGCCAAATCAAAAGACTTAATCTAAAAAAAAAGTAGAATATTGTATTAATTTTTATATTCATTACATTTTAACTTGGTGATATTTTGGATGTATTGGATTAAATAACTCATCAGTTTCTCTTTACCTTTTTAACATAGCTGCTAGAAAATTTAAGATTACACATGTGGCTCACATGATATTTCTCCTGGATAATGCTAATTTAGACCAAGAGGTCCTTAAGTACGGCATTGTTAGCAAGGTTAGCTATTTCAACACTTTTTTCCTTTGAGAAATGATGTTATATAAGTTGATGGGGTTTCTAAGGAAATCGGCAGAGCCTGCTTAGCTCATTATTGCAAACAGAGTGATCACTACCACAAGACTAGTTATGATCCATCACCATACAGCTGACCTCCTTCATCCACTTTGCCCAGTCTCTCTCCCTGCTGGTAACCACTAATCTGGTCTCTGTATCAATGAGTTGGCTTTTGTTTTATTTTGGTTTTTGAGATTCCACATATGAATGAAATCATACGGTATTTGTCTTTCTCTGACTTACTTCACTTAGCATAACACCTTCAGGGTCCATCCATGTTGTTGCAAATAGCAGGATTTCGTTCTTTTTTATTGGTAGGTAGTATTTTATTGCATATATATATTACAACTTCTTTATCCATTCATCCATCAGTGGGTACTTAAGTTGTTTCCATAACTTCCATTCATCTATGAGTGGATACTTAAGTTGTTTCTTGGCTATTATAAATAATGCTGCAGTCAACATAGGGGTGCATATATCTTTTTAAACTAGTGTTTTTATGTAAATACCCAGAAGTGCAATAGCTGGGTCATATGGTAGTTCTATTCCTAATTTTTGGATAATCTTCATACTGTTTTCCATGCTGGCTGCAACAATTTACAGTCCCATCAACAGTGTATAAGGATTCCCTTTTCTCCATAACCTCTCCAACGTCTGTTAGTTTTGTATTTTTGACATTAGCCATTCAGCTGGTGTGAGGTGATACTTCACTGTGGTTTTGATTTGAATGTCCCTGATGGTTAGTGATGTTGAACATTTTTTCATGTGTATGTTGGCCATTCTGTATGTAATCTTTGGAAAAATGTCAATGCAGGTCCTCTGCCCATTTTGTAATTTTTTTTTTTTTTTTTTGCCATTGAGTTGCATTAGTTCTTTATGTTGAATGTTAACCCTTTATTGGATAAATGATTTGTAAATATCTTATCCCATTCAGTAGGTTACCTTTTAGTTTTGATGATGGTTTTCTTTGTTGTGCAGAAGCTTTTTAGTATGATGTAGTCCCACTTGTTTATTTTTCATTTTTTTCCCTTGACTTTTGGTGTCATATCCACAAAAATGTTACTAACACTGATGTCAGTGAGGTTACTGCCTATGTTTTCTTCTAGGAATTTTATGGTTTCAAGTCTTATGTTCAGGTCTTTAATCCATTTTCAGTTAATTTTTATGTATACTCTTAGTTGTTTAATTTCATTCTTTTGCTTGTGGCTCTCCAGTTTTCTGACATAATTTATTGAAGAACCCATTGTGTGTCACCTGCTCCTTTGTCATATAGTAATTGTATGTGTGGGTTTATTTCTAGGCTGTCTGTTCTGTTCCACTGATCTGTGTCTGTTTTTGTGCCACAACCATCCTGTTTTGATTACTACAGCTTTGTAATATAGTTTGAAATTGGCGAGTGTGATACCTCTAGCTGTGTTCTTTCTCAAAGTGGTTTTGGTTATTCGGGATCCTTTGTGGTTCCATACAAATTTTAGAATTCTTTTGTTCTAGTTCTTTGAAGTATGACATTGGCATTTTGATAGGGGTTTGCATTGAACTTTACCTAGTATGGATGTTTTAACAATATTAATTCTTCCAGTCCATGAACATAGAATATCTTTCCAACTGTCTTCTTTAATTTCTTTCATCAGTGTCATAGTTTTCAGTGTACAGGTCTTTTACCTCCTTGGTTTAATTTATTTCTAGGTATTTTATTCTTCCTCGATGCAATTATAAATGCGGTTGTTTTCTTAATTTCTTTCATAGTTTTCTAGTATTATA
This sequence comes from Aethalodelphis obliquidens, assembly GCF_003676395.1. Classification (NCBI taxonomy): domain Eukaryota; kingdom Metazoa; phylum Chordata; class Mammalia; order Artiodactyla; family Delphinidae; genus Aethalodelphis; species Aethalodelphis obliquidens. Next base: position 1,634,854 of record NW_020838025.1, read on the forward strand.
TAGAAACACCACAGATTTCTATATATTGATTTTGTAACATGTGTCTTTACTGAATTTATTTATTAGTTCTAACAGTTTTTTGTTGGAGTCTTTAAGGTTCTCTCAATACAGTATCATGTCATCTGCAAACAGTAACAATTTTACTTCTGCCTATCTGATTTGGATACCTTTTATTTTTTGCCTAATTGTTGTGGCTAAGACTTCCAATAATATGTTGAATAAAAGTGAAAGTGACCATCTTTGTTCCTGATCTTAGAGGAAAAGCTGAAAGCTTTTCACCACTGAGTATGATGTTAGCTGTGGGTTTGTCGTATATGGCCTTTATTATGTTTAAGGTATACTCCTTTCATACCACTTGAGTTTTTATCATAACTCGATATTGAATTTTGTCAAATGCTTTTTCTGCATCTATTAAGATGATCATATGATTTTTATCCTTCATTTTGTTAATGTGATGTATCCTGTAAATGTTGAATCATCCTTGTGTCTCTAGAAAAAATAAATCCCACTTGATCATGATGTATGGTCCTTTTAATGTATTGTTGAATTCAGTTTGCTAGTATTTTGTTGAGAAATTCTGCATCTATAGTCATCAAGGATATTGTATAATTTTCCTTTTTTCTGGTGTCCTTCTCTGGTTTTGGTGTCAGGATAGTGCTGGCTTTGTAAAATGTATTTGGAAGATTTTCTTCCTCTTCAATTTTTTGGAAGAGTTTTGAGAAGGATAGGTACTAAATCTTTGAATGTTTTGTAGAATTTGCCAGTAAAGCTGTCTGGTCCTGGGGCTTTTGTTTGTAGGGAGATTTTGATTACTATTTTAATCTTCTTGCTAGTAATCAAGTCTATTTAGATTTTATATTTCTTCATGATTCAGTCTTGGAAGAGTGTATGTCTAGGAATTTATCCATTTCTTCTAGGTTGTCCAATTTGTTGGCATATAATTGCCCATAGTGGTCTCTCATAATCCTTTGTCTTTCTTTGGTACCAGTTGTAACTTCTCTTTTATTTCTGATTTTGAGTCCTCTTTTTTCTTAGTCTAGCTAAAGGTTTGTTGATTTTGTTCCTTTTCAAAGAACCAGCTCTTAGTTTTACCGATCTTTTTAAATGTTTTTTAGTCCTTATTTCATTTATTTCTACTCTAATCTTTATTATTTCCTTCCTTCTACTCTGAGCATCATTCTTTTCTTCTAGTTTCTTTAGATGTGAAGTTAGATCATTTATTTGGGGGTTTTTCTTGTTTCTTAAAGAACTCTGTATTGCTATGATCTTCTCTCTTATGACACTTTTGCTGCATCCCATAGTTTTTGGTATGTTGTATTTCTGTTTTCATATAGCTCTAGGTATTAATTTCTTCTTTGATTTCTTTGACCCATTGTGGTTCAGTAGCTTGTTGTTTGTTCACATTTTTGTGGTTTTTCCCTCTTTTTTCTTGTGATTGACTTCTAGTTTCATACCATTGTGGTTGGAGAAGTTGCTTGATATAATTTCAGTCTTCTTAAATTTATTGAGGCTTGTTTTGTGACCTAATATGTGATTTATCCTGAAGAATGTTCCCTGTGCACTTGAGAAGCACTTGAGAAGAATGTGTATCCTGCAGGTTTTGGATGGAATGTTACATATATATGTAATGTT